>NC_043002.1:94981865-95039365 GCF_006345805.1 Octopus sinensis
GATATATATATATATATATATATATATATATTATATATATATATATATATATATTGTTAACGCCAGCTAACATGGCAGTCCAGGAAAATAGGACAAATGCTGCCGTTGATTAGCTCCAAGGGGCCATCGCCTCTAGCTAGCCATGTGACACACAAACCCGTGTCCATTACAACCTTTGAACAGGGGAGGTCAGCAGCTTTCCCTTGCTGGTTCAACAGCTGCAGACTAGCTTTGAGGTATTTGCAAATACTCTGAAACTAGTCTGTGGCTGTTGAACCAGCGTGTTACATACCTAGCTAGAGGCGATGGCCCTTTGGAGCTAATCAATGTCAGTATTTGTCCTATTTTCCTGGACTGCCATGTTAGTTTGGCATTAGCTATTAATATCCAGTACTGCTGCCGTAGTCTCCTTTAAAGAAATTTAGAAATATTAATATATTTATGTATATATTTGTAAATAGTAAGGATTATTCCAAATGTTAACCTGTTTGCTATCAGTTAGGTATTCAAATAGGTTTTTCAACAGTTAATATATAAATCCAATAATATTCTCATAAGATAAGAATTTAGAGATATATTCTGTTGGATTTTCTTAATATATTACCTTAACCATATAGGTTTCCTAGAATATATGATATCAACAATAACAATAATAATAATAAGGTTTATTAAAAAGGGGCATAGCATTGCCTTTAATTCTTTATATATATCATCATCATCATCATCATTTAACGTCCGCTTTCCATGCTAGCATGGGTTGGATGATTTGACTGAGGTCTGGTGAACCAGACTCCAATCTGATCTGACAGAGTTTCTACAGCTGGATGCCCTTCCTAATACCAACCACTCCGAGAGTGTAGTGGGTGCTTTTCCGTGCCACCGGCACGAGGGCCAGTTTGGTGGTACTGGCAACAGCCACGCCCAAATAGTGCTTTTTACGTGCCACCAGCACAAGTGCTAGTAAGGCGACGCAGTAATGATCACACTTGAATGGTGTGCTTAATGTGCCTAATATATATATATATATATGTATGTATATATATAGGTTTACAGAAACCTATGCACATTTCAACTGCACTGATTAGTAACCATTGCAGTTGCAACACCACTATGATACTGGTGCAGTTTCTTCAGCGTCTTTACTTTAATATGCTTCGATATAACTGTTAAAATGTTTCCAGTTATCTACTCTATATGATATAGAGTTGTTTGTTAAATTAGTTTTGATTGGATAATCACTTATAGTCTGTTTTTTCAAACCATTCTGTTGTTTAAATGTTTATTATTTGCTTATATTGAGCAAATGTGAATGTCCTCATGTGCAAGCATCTCAAAGCTTGTTCCTGTTTAGAATTTATTACATTCCCCTTAGATTTAAAAATTTGGTAAAATTCTTCTAAATGCAAGTCACGTTCTTTAGTTTCAGCTAATGTTCTTCCACTTCGTAAGAATCCTTATTACTGTTGATACATATAATATATATATATATAATAATAAATATTAGGGAATAAATCCAAACTTACAGGGAAAAATCAGATTTAGGATTGAATCCATTTTATAGTAAAATATTATATTATATCAAATAGAGACAAAACCACTATTCGGCAAATCAAACAATTAAAGACTTAGCCAATACATATGATTAATTTATATTATTTAAATATGTATGTAACAAAATTATTAAAAAATATAATTGTTTGATTTGCCTAAAAGTGGTTTTGTCTCTAATTTAATATAATATATATATATATATATGCATATAATGTATGTGTTATGCATATATATGTATATATATATGCATATATATGTATGTGTTATGCATATATATGTATGTGTTTATGATATATATATAGATATATATGTATATATATGCATATATATGTATGTGTTTATGCATATATATCTATATATATATATATATAATATATATATATATATATAAGACTCGGCAAGCGCAAGTGTGACCATAACCTTGTGGCCTATGCTAGGGGTGTAACCAGTCCACTTATGCGTGCCTTTTCTTCATTGGACACTAAACTCTGCTTGCGAAGACCAGTTGGGGCAAGTGAAATCGAAGTCGAAATCAAATTCGGTGACTGGCATCCATTGCTAGTGGAGCGCTAAGAGTACCATATGAGTGAGATCGTTGCCAGAGCAACAAGCTGGCCTTCGTGCCGATGGCACATTAAGCACACCATTCAAGTGTGATCGTTACCACGTCGCCTTAGTAGCACTTGTGCTGGTGGCATGTGAAACATTTGAGCGAGGTCGTCGCCAGTGCCGCTGGACTAGTTCCTGTGCAGGTGGCACGTAAAAAGCACCATTTGGGCGTGGCTGTTGCCAGTACCACCAAACTGGCCAGTGACATGGAAAAGCACCCACAACACTCTCGGAGTGGTTGGCGTTAGGAAGAGCATCCAGCTGTAGAAACTCTGCCAGTTCAGATTGGAGTTTGGTTCGCCAGACCTCAGTCAAATCGTCCAACCCATGCTAGCATGGAAAGCGGACATTAAATGATGATGGTGATGATATATATATATGTGTGTGTGTATATGCATATATATATATGTGTGTGTGTGTGTGTGTATATGCATATATATATATATATGTGTGTGTGTGTGTGTGTGTATGCATGCATATGTGTATGTGTGTATGTAAATATATGTGTGTATGTATATATATGCATATATGTATGTGTATATATGTGTGCGTATCTGTGTGTATATGCATATATATATGTATGTGCATATGCATGTGTATGTATGTATGTATGTGTATATATATATGTGTGTCTATACACGTGTATATATATGCATGTGTATATATATATATATCTATATGTACTGCAGGCTTCCACACAGTTTCCATCTACCAAATTCACTCTCAAGGCAATGGTCAGCTCAGGACTGTAATAGGAAACACAGAAGTTAGCATGTAGTGGAACTGAACCTGAAACCAAATGAATTTCTTAAACACCTTTGCTTTCACAAAATTTTTCCTATCCTCATTTAATATTACTGTAGTAGACAAATTTCCCCATTTTCATTTTAACTGACCACTTGATATGGTATCAGGCTAGCCAATTTCTTAATGGCATCTGAGAGATTGGCTTTCATATACTGCTTACTGAGTTCAATACTGAGTGGTACTCTACTCTAGATTTTAAGAAACACATCAAGAGCCTTAACTTTGCCCCCACTATATTCCTACTATTTGGGGAATTGGTTAACCCTTTAGCGTTGAGATTACTCTGTCAAATATAATGCTTTTTCATTCACATCGTTTTGAATTAATCTTGCATTATCTTGTAGCTCTGAGAATTTGATGATGTGATGGTTTATTTTTAGGATGACATTGTAGGATATGAGTGAGAGGCCAGATCTAGATGGTTTGAACATAAAAGAAGTAGAAAATTTGGGCCGGATATGGCCGGTTTAAATGCTAAAGGGTTAAACATGACCTGAGCTGGATTCCCAGTAAAGTAGTAACAAAGAATACTCATAGAAAAAGAGGGTGCAGCTGATTCTGTCCATTAGTTTGCCTACAATCATAAGTCATGAGCTGTATTTGCAACTATTTATTTATTTTTTTGTTTGTTTTGCTCTGGAGCCAAGGTGGAGGGTAAAGTAAGACAGAGGGGCCCAAGTCTGTGAAGGTTAACTGAGGTGTTACTGTAGTTGTTTGTATGAATTACATATTTTGTTCACCCATTTGTTGAATGCTGTTTTTCCATGCTAACATGGGTTGGGCAGAGATCTATTTGAATGTAGCATTTTATGGCCAGATGCCCTTCTTGTTGCCAGCCCTTACCTCATGTGTGTCAGCACACACACACATACACAAATTCTTTCAAGTAGCATCTACTATATCCATTCATAAGGCTTTGATCAGCCCAGATCTATAGTAGAAGATACTTACCCAAGTTATCATGAAATGGGACTTAACCCAAAACCATGTTGTTGTGAAGCAAACTTCTCAAAAGCAGCAACATCTGCTTATATATATGTTGATAGATAAAAGATAGATAGATATGTAGATGTAGGTAGATATTGATAAATGGACAGGTATATAAAGTATGTATGTCGCTATTTTTGCTTACTATATGGAATGTATTATACAATATTTGTTTTCACAATATTCATAAAATGAAGCTGATAACCAACAATGCAAATCATGGTATGTTCAACTTCAAAGTATTATTATGTGTTTGATACAAATGGTCAATTGCTATTAAATTATTGGAGATTATTTCTAGCCTGTCACTCTTTAACTCTTTCATGACCATTTCTCAAACAAAATACATAGTTCTAGGTTTCAGTTAGTCATGAAACTTATCAAATATTTACAGAGAATTAGTTAAATAGTTAATTTTTTAAAATTAATTGATGAAGATAAAAGATAATGTTAAGTCAGTCTGTTATACTTAACATTGAAGCTCTTGTCCAAAATGGTGATGAATATTTTAATTTAAATATTTTTTTACCTTTTCCTTGTTTCACTCATTATACTGCAGCCATGCTAGGACACCGCCTTGAAGAATTTTAGTCAAACAAAATGATCCAGTACTTATTTGAAGCTTGCTGTTTATTCTATCAATCTCTTTTGCCAACCTGCTAAGTGACTGGATTGTAAGCGCAAACACATACAAACACAAGCATCTTTCGGCTTCTATCTATGAAATCCACTCACAAGGCTTTGGTTGGCCTGAGGCTATATTAGAAGACACTTGCCTAAGGTACCATACGGTGGGACTGAATCAAGAACCATGTGGTTAGGAAGCAAACTTCTTACCAGACAGCCACGCCTTCACTAATATGAACAATTTAAAGGACTAGAGGTGGTCTCAGTCAAGTTAATATCAATGTGGTTTCACTTAGTTTTATAGGAATGGCGTGGAGGTGGTTTCAGTCAGGTTGGTATCAAATGACTATAGGCAGTCTCATGAGGGTTATTATCAAATGGATTTAGGAGTTTAGAAGTTAACCGCTATTTAAAGAATATGAAGTGTCTATCTTTTCAAAGATTTTGAAAGCAACAGCCTTACTCTTTTATAATGTGGAATACAAAAGAGCTTTCAGCATATGTATATGGAACATTAATGTTGA
Organism: Octopus sinensis; assembly: GCF_006345805.1. Lineage (NCBI taxonomy): Eukaryota > Metazoa > Mollusca > Cephalopoda > Octopoda > Octopodidae > Octopus > Octopus sinensis. Next base: position 94,986,971 of record NC_043002.1, read on the forward strand.
TATATTTATTAGGATTTTGATAGGAGTCATAGAATTACCATGACATAATATGCAGGTTAAAGCTACTGTTTGGAAGCCAAATTAATATTGATGTCTTACTGAAGCTATTCTTTTGTAACAAATGCTGAGTTTATGTATTATGTTATAGTTTTGATGTTACCCCATAATAAAGCCATTTATAGGAGTACTACACTGAAAGTGAACATTTAATATACTACTGTATTTTCCAGGTATTGTTGTCAGTTCAAAGTGGCTATTTATCTCCTTTTTAAGGAAATGTTAATAAAATAGCCAACGAATATTAAGCGTTTCAATCTATGCTCTCAGTAATTATAGTTGATTCAATTGTTGGAATGAATATTAGGAAGTTGAACCTATTGTTTAGTACGTCAATGAAAGAGTGACTGATCTTATATATTCTCTTGTGAATATCGTTTATGTTACTGTTGGTTGTTGTGTAGCCCACTCAGCTTTGGTTGAACAGAGCTCAGCCAGTTTTTAAATATTCCATCTTCATTGACTTTTTTTTTAAACTTTTATTTTCAAAAATAAAATAAAAATTTTATGGTCATTAATTCCTTATTTTGAGAGAGCAGCTAGATTTAAAACCAGCAAAGTAGTATTTATTGACTAAACTATAAAAATACTCTGCTTCTTCAGATCCTATAAAGTACTAGTTTTATTGTATTATTAATGGTTAAGCTGTTCGCTTTTCATAACCGTTTATATATTGTCATCACTTAAACGATATCATAAAACTTTGACTTAATAAATTATAGTAAATACTGTGTGAGTGACTGTATACAGATAAGTACATGTGTCCTTTTTATCAAATTGCTATAGTGAACTATTTTTACTGGTCATTCATAATTCCTTTTAAAGGATAACAATTATTGTGTGAAATTAGGAACTATATTTTATAATTGTAGTTTGTTGTTATTATTTTACTGTTGGCAGTTGTTCCATTAATGCAGTAATGTTACTTACATTAATTAGTTTCACCTTTATTCCACTTTGATTAATATTCTAGAGATAATCAAGTTTAACTTGAAAATTTCCTGAATGTAGCTGCCATACATACATATATATATATATCATCATCATCGTTTAACATCCGTTTTCCGTGCTAGCACGGGTTGGACGGTTCGACCGGGGTCTGGGGAGCCAGGGGCTGCCCCAGGCTCCAGTCTGATCTGGCAGTGTTTCTACAGCTGGATGCCCTTCCTAACGCCAACCACTCCGCGAGTGTAGTGGGTGCTTTTTACGTGCCACCTGCACAGGTGCCAGAGGGGTCTGGCATCGGCCATATATATATATATATACATATATATATATATATATATAATATATATATATATATATATATATATATGACAAGAATATTCAGATTATTTGGCATAAAAATAATTAATTGATTATGATTATATCTTTCTTAAATTTTAACCTCATCTTTAGAAGTAAAACATTTTAAATACTCATATATTAAAATTGTTTCAGTTAGTTTGATTCCAATCTTTGTTGTTGGCATCAGGACCCGCACTACTGCCACTACCACCACCATCATAATCACCCCCCACCACCATCACAATCATCATCACCATTGTTGTCGTTGATCCTGAATATTTATATGTCATGGAATAATGTGTAAATGTAAATATTTTTAAATGTTTCATCTTCAAAAAGTAAGGTAAATTACCTGGAAAACTATTGGGATCTTATGAACAACTTGTCTCCAGTTTTTTTTTAGAGTATACAGAGTATATTCTGTATATGTATATATATATATAATATATATATATATATATATATATATATATATATATATATATACATATATATATGTCCCACTGCGTGGCATCTTGGGCAAGTGTCTTTTACTATAGCCTCGGGCCGACCAAAGCCTTGTGAGTGGATTTGGTAGACGGAAACTGAAAGAAGCCCGTCGTGTATATGTATATATATATATATATGCGTGTATGTGTTCGTGTGTCTGTGTTTGTCCCCCTAGCATTGCTTGACAACCGATGCTGGTGTGTTTATGTCCCCGTTACTTAGCGGTTCGGCAAAAGAGACCGATAGAATAAGTACTGGGCTTACAAAAGAATAAGTCCCGGGGTCGAGTTGCTCGATTAAAGGCGGTGCTCCAGCATGGCCACAGTCAAATGACTGAAACAAGTAAAAGAGTAGAAGAGTATATGTTTCTGAGAAAAGTCCTAATTGCGGAATTTAATTGATATCTATTTTCTTACAAATCCTGTAGCTTAATTGAAGCCAAGTTATGTTATCCATCGTTATTGTAAATTATATTAATGACCTGTAGGGACAGTGTATTTCATTATGCAACCATAATATACAACAAAGTATGTTAAACAGTTTTTTTTTTGTAAGTCAGTACTCTGTTCTACTGTATTAGTAGTGCTGTTATTACATCACTTGTTAAGGTTTCTCTACAGATTTTCTATAGAAATTATAACCAGCACTGATTTTTCATTTTCAATCTCATTGTTGTTTACACCTGGCATCTTAGATACGAAACACCGTCGTGACAAATCAGTGCAGGCTATAATTCCTATTAAAAGTCTGTAGAGATAACCTTAACAAGTGATTATATAAACCACGCTGAGACAAAATTCACAGCTTAATAATTATTATTCTTATTTCTGAAGTGGTGTGTATTACCTACAAGAAGACACTATTAAAGCAAAGCCTCTGTCCTTACTTTGTGAATCAAATTACCTTAGCCTTTTCTTTATCTATTTATTTACATAATTTAACCGGCCCAATTTCAGGTTTCTTTTTACTGTTCTAGGAGGCCTTTATTAATTGCGTAAATTCTCATCTGAAAATTTGTATGAGCTGTTATTGTTGTTGCTCTAGCATTAATCAATTTTACTTGCTCTTCGACTTTAGTCCAGCAGCTGAGTAAATAATCTTCTCTTCCATGCCATTTATTTTAGATAATCTTTGCTGTTTAAAACATAACATGAATTTTATCATGCTGTACTTGTACCTTAATTGGATTGTAACTATTGACATGTTTCCTTTTTTTCCCTTGCTTTCTTTGACAGTTAAAGTGTTCATGAACATTAGTCGTCATTCTTGTAAGCTGACTACTTCTATCAATTTTTGCTGATACTGCATTCTCACTGAGTAAGTAGATTTGCTTTTTCCTAAGGATTATCATATTTCATGTTTCCTCTGCACTTCACTTTGCTAACACATTTCCCAACATGTACCTTGTATTTACCTCCATCACCCTGCCAAATGTTTCCTTCTTACAACCTTCCTGTCACCAAACAAAAGAAACAGAGAATTCTTATTTGAAACAATCAACTCTTTTGGAATTTTAGATTCCAGGCATTCTTTTAATCTATTGTGTTTTGTAGCTATCAAAGACATGCTTTATCAGATCATACCATAGTTGATAGCTTTTCTGAGAGATACATTACTTATTGCTGAAAGTGCTCAAGACAAACAATACCTTTAGTGCTAAAACAGTTTAAAATCCTAGACAGACAGACTGGAAAGAAATGTTATGAAAAGGAAAAGATCTTTAATAGTCACTAGTGTGATTGATTTTCTAGGTCAAGGGGTTAAAAGTAATTAAATAATCAGTGTAATTAGGTTACAAAATTACAAAACAACTTGGACAGTTTATTTGAGGGTAATATGAAAAGGCTCTGTCACTTTGTTTGATGAAAAAAATTTTCTCTATAGTTTTAGCTTACTGCATAGCAAGTGCCTTTTACAAGCTTATCTCTTCTTTGTAAGTGAAATTGGTTGATGGAAACTGCTTGGAACTTATTGTGTGTGTGTGTGTGTGTGTGCATGCGTGCACATAAGAGAGAATATATATATTCTATGCTCTGCATGAAAATGTTGAACTAAAATTGGCCACATTTGTGACTAACAAATTGCCCTCTAGCTCTTCAAGATGGGTAGACTAAAAAAATCACTTACTTGAAAAGCACATGCTAATGATAGGAAGGGTATCTTCTTGTAAAACAATGCTTCATTAATATATATTTGTCTAACCCAAGATTGCATGGAAAACTGGAAGCAAAACTGTAACATTTATGTACTTAGTCTGAACATCCTTGACTAAATTACTCAAAAACTAGAAACTATTTAATGCATCTTCTCTTTAATAGTTGGATTGGAAATTCAGTAAATAAGCTCTGTAGCTAATCTTCTACTCAGTCAAATACTTTGTTGCTTATTGATTTCTTTTTTTCAAAATTGCCTTTATAATTATGAAAGTTACCTTGGATGCATGTTGAGGTTATCTTGACTTTGTCTGACCAAGTTCAAAATATTTCATGCAGTACATCTTGGTTTAAAAACCTTTTATTTAGTTTTTCAAATGTAAAATAAGTAAGCTTCTTGTATTTTCCTCATCTACATAACACATTTATAACCTTGAATTCCTATTTTGAAAGTGTACACAAATATGTGTATTTTGCACTTAATATTGGTATCAAATTTTGGCATAAGGCCAGCAATTTTGAGTGGGTGGGTTAAATATATTACATTGACCCCACTGTCCTACTGGTACTTATTTTATCACTGCAGGAAGAATGAAAGGGAAAGTTAACCCCAGCAATTTTTGCAGCATGGTAACGATTCTGCCGGCTGGTTGGTTTATTTATTTACTCTACTCTCTTTTACTTGTTTCAGTCATTTGACTGTGGCCATGGAGAACCACCTTTAGTCGAACAAATCGCCCCCAGGACTTATTCTTTGTAAGCCTAGTACTTATCCTCTCAGTCACTTTTACTGAACCACTAAGTTACAGGGATGTAAATACACCAACGTTGGTTGTCAAGCAATGGTAGGGGGACAAACACAGACACACAAACATATACATATGTATGTGTGTGTGTGTGTGTGTGTGTATATATATATATATATATATATATAGAGGAGCAATGGTTCAGTGGTTAGGGCAGCAGACTCGCAGTAGTAGGATCGCAGTTACAATTCCCAGACTGAGTGTTTATTGAGCGAAAACACCTAAAGCTCCACAAGGCTCTGGCAGGGGGTGGTGGTGATCCCTGCTGTACTCTTTTGCCACAACTTTATCTCACTCTTTCTTCTGTTGGCCTGCTCGCTTAGCCAGTGGGGTGGCGTCATTTGAAGGCTAAAACATTGTGAAGCACATTGTGACCAACAGTGTGTAGCAACATCTGATAGCCTGGTCGGTCTTTTTCTTTTTTTGTAAATAATAGTAATAGAATTAAAGCAGTAAGCCAGCAGAATTGTTCCTGCGCCAGATAAAATACTTAGCAACGTTTCATCCATTTTTACATTCTGAGTTCAAATCCTGCTGATGTCAACCTTGCCTTTCAGTCATTTGAGGTTGATAAAATAGCACAAGTTGAACATTGGGATCGATGTAATCAACTTACTACCTTCCCCTAAATCTGATGGCCTTATGCCAAAATTTGGAACCACTGTTAATAACAGAATTGGTAGTATGCTAGTCTTATTCTAGCAGTTACACTTTCAGTGCACCCACCCCCGCTACTAACTTCGTCACCTCGGTAACGGAAGCTATCAACTACTTCTAGTTTTTCTCCCTGGAATGTAACAAGATGGATGTAGACACACATGTCATTTGCAGTGTTTTGTCTATTAGTGAAAACAGATATGTGACTGTGAGGTTAAGAGGAAAACTGTGCAAGATTTAGCCTTACTATGCAGCACCTTAGGCCAGTGTCTTCTACCATACATAGCCTAAGGCTGATCAATGCTTTTTGAATGAAATTTCATAAACAAAGATAATGTGGAACTGTTTCTCTACCTGATAGGTGGTCTTTGTCCATCACCCTGTTCACAATCATTATCTTGTCCTTGGCAGCTTTTGGCAGAGTACATTCCATTGTCTGTTGCTGGAATTCAGAGTGTCTTTCCATTCTGAGGATAATATCCTCTCCCCCTCCTGCCCACCTTAGACATCTTGCAAAGGTCACAGACACCTGCCCTTCCTTCTTTAAGCTATTAAAAATGAATCTACCATTTTCACTTGATTAAAATTGTTATAAGAAAATTTCCTTATTATGAAGTATTTTATATTCATAAAGAATTGAAACAGTTTCATTGTTTCTTGTTTTGAAAGAAATAATCCTTTGTAGTTTAGAATAAAATGTTATCTTAGATTTTTTCTAATTAATTGAGATGTGATTATATTTCTTTATCCATTTTTTGAAATGAATATTCATTTAGTTGTTTATAAATGATATTCAGATAAGTTTGGTTCTCTTTGTTAGTTTTATCTCTGATGTTTATTTTAAACGTCATTTGTTGTATATACCATATTTTTCTTGTTGTTTATTAAAATAAAATAATTTAATAAACTGACTTATGAATTTACAGTTTAATTGGAATATATAAAATCTGTTATGTATGTAATTTCTTGGGTGTAGAAACAGAATGGGAGTACTAACTGAGAGTTAGTCTGAGCACTCTTTCATAGAATATTTGAAAATTAGCATGGGGACTATAGAAAAAATAGGGATCATTTTGACATGATCTTGATGCAATTAGACTGGTACTTGAAAGAGAAAGAAAGGATTACAGTAGTTTACAACTATTTTCTTTGAGTTTTTCAAATATTTACAATGATTTTTTTCGATGACTGGCATCCGTGCTAGCGGGGTGCAAAGAACACCATCTGAGCGTGATCGTTGCCAGAGCAGCCAACTGGCTTCCGTACCCGTGGCACGTAAAAGGGCACCATTCAAGCGTGATCGTTACCAACGTTGCTTCACTGGCACCTGTGCTGGTGGCACGTGCAAAAAGATCCGAGCAAGATCATTGTCAGTACCGCCTGACTGGCCCCTGTGCAGGTGGCACGTAAAATGCACCCACTACACTCTCGGAGTGGTTGGCGTTAGGAAGGGCATCCAGCTGTTGAAACTCTGCCAGATCAAGACTGGAGCCTGGTGCAGCCATCTGGTTGCCAGCCCTCAGTCAAAATCATCCAACCCATGCTAGCATGGAAAATGGACGTTAAATGATGATGATGATGATGATGTTGGCTATTTCTTATAAGTATATTGTAGTTGATGTTCTGTTTCAGTTTTTGTTATTTTAATCAGTATTAGGATGGTTGTCCTACCCACTTACCCAGCAGGGTGGAAGCTACAACAATGTGAGGAAGTGCTTTGTGATCAGAAGTGTGTAACAACAGCCAATTGTTTTGTCGATGCATTGAAACAGTGATTAGGATAATGATTGGCAGAGTTGTTAGGTTTCCAGAAAAAAATGTCTTCCATTATTCAATTTGCTTCTTTACAGCCCAAGTTCAAATCCTGTTGAGATGATCTTTGCTTTCATCCTTCCATGGTTGATAAAATCAAGTACAAGTCAAGTACTGGAGTAAACGGTATCAACTAGAACCCTCTCCTGAAATTTGCTAGCCTTGTGCTTAAATCTGAAATCATCATTTTAAAAGATTATGAATTTCTAAGGAAATGGTATTCAGTTGGCAGGGATAAATTTTATGACTCTATTACCATGTTTTCATTTCACTCTACACTTTAAAATGCAGCTGTTTAAGATTGTAATACAGCATTCTGCATTGGTTACCTGTTATTCTCAGGAAGAATATATCAAATTACTTGCCTTGGCTTCTGTAGACTTAAGATATTAAAAACACCTTTCATATTATAATAGATAATACTATTACCATAATATATAATATATATATACAAGGTGGCATCAAAATATTCCTGGACTAGCTCTGTAGCACGCCAACAGATGGCAGCACATGGCTGCATGCACAGTGGGAGCTAGCAGTGACCTTCATGAGGCAGTGGGCTGAGTGGCATAGCTGTGCTCACTTCACAAGTTGTGAAATTTGTGTTTTTGTGATCATGTGCTGTTATGGCTGTGTGGTTAGAAGTTTGCTTCCCAACCACTGTGTTTTGGATTCAATCTCAGTGCATTTGCACCTCAGGTAAGTCCTCTACTACAAGGGCTTCAACTACAAGGTCTTCTTCTATGGGGTTGACCAAAGCCTTGTGAGTGGATTTGTAGAAAGAAACTGAGGACAAACTTCAACACAGTTTCCATCTACCACATACTACTCACAAACTATTGGTCCACCCAAAACTATGATAGAACTCCAAGCTGCCAAAGTATAGAATCAGATCCACAGCTTTGAGGTTGTAAAATGACTTCTTAACCAAATAGCCACTTAATTCAAATTAACCTTGTTTTAGAATTTTTCTGTTTGTTATCTCATTAGCTGATCCTATAGTAAAGTTTGAGCTCTCTGTCACTGAATATTCAAAAATTAATATGGGGACTGTAGACAGATAGTGGTCATTTTGACATGATCTTGATGCAATTATATTTCGTATACAATATCAAAGGACAGAGATGCCTTCTGTTGGTTAAGTTTTTTTACGCTATACTATGGATCCTGTGAAAATTAATCTTTCTTATTCAACATAATTAACTTCTGTTGACCTATCCAGATCTTGACATCTCATTTTCTAATAATGTAAATGAGTTTTAAGATAGATCTTAGAATTTTCAACCATACATTTAAAGTTGTTTGATCAACTGTACTACCAAACGTATGAGATTAGTAAATAGTGTGTATATGACAGACATGAGTACCTGTAATAAAATCAGCATGACATGGGGTCAAGGTTGGACCTTTGAATTACATGAACAATCTATTTGATGGGTGTCTGTACAGGTTCCAGATACCCAATTTCACTCACAAGGCATAGGTTGACCTAAGATTATAGTAAAAGACTCTCTCCCAAGATGCTACACAGTGGGATTGAACTTTGGGCTTTGTGATAGTGACGCAAACTTCTTAATCATTCGGCCAGGCTGCATCTATGTGTTAAGTAAATTATGTTCTATAAATCATCAAAAACCTAACGTTGTACTCATTAAATAATATAATAACTCATGAAAGGGGAGAAAAAATGATTTCTTTTCATTCTTTGGGCATTACATCTATTTTCTTTTTCTTTTTTTTTTTTGTACTGTTAACAATTAGGCTTGTATAATTCCACATTCTACAGTCATCAACCATAAAAAAGTGGATCACAGTTCTAGTTACAGGAACCATAATTAAAGCCAGAATTAATGTTCATAAAATTAATTTGGATTGTTTTGCCAGGGGAAGGGAATGAAGATAACAGGTTTCATGAGTCACTGCTAATTTCCATATTGACCCCTATAGGGAACCCAGCAAGAAATTAGGTGCTACAAGTGTACCTCTTGACATTGTGTTTTCTGGGGCAACAGTTATAAATTAGCTAAAGGAGTATAGCACCACTTACATATCAAGTGACTCCCTCTGATCACTCTGATGGCAACCCTTCCTTAATTGCATCAATCTTTTGAGTTTTTAGTCACAAATTCTAACTTCTGATCTAGCTGGTGGCTGGCCTTTTTCACCTAAGTAAAAGTGCTGCTGGACGCAGTATATCCTCAAACTGTTATTCTAGGAGCAGGATCCTATCTGGAACACAAATGGCAAATTGGCAGAATTGTCAGAATCTGGAATACCTCAAGATATTTGTTCCCACTCTCTGTGCCCCAAGGTCAAATTGCACTGAGGTCAACTTTGTTTCTCATCCTCTCAGAATCAGTAAAAAACAAAAAAAAACAATCCAGGATGTGGATTGGCAGGACTAGAAGAATGCCAGATCTGATACCCTGCATCATTTGTTCTCTCTCTTTGACTTCTAAGTTTAAATGCTGCCTTGATTGCTTTGCTGGTAGACTTAATATGTCATTCAGTTTAACATCATCACCTGGTACCCTTTGTACTTTATAGAGTTCACTCTATTGCAAGCATTCAGGCCATGACCCTGGTTTGAGGATATCTCCTTCGAACCAGTCTTTGAGTTTCTGTAAAGGGTTATAGGCTCTACATACCTTCTGAATTAAAATATAAAAAAAAAAGTCCCTTAAATTCATTCAAAGGTTGTCTTAAAGTTATTGTTGTTTGACTCCAGGTCATCTTTGACAAGATTTATGATCAAAAATATACCAACTGCGACCACTCTATCTGTTGTATATCTGTGAATATATTACCTAGTATTTGCAATGGCTCTATATAAGAACAGTAATTATTATTAGTCATCATCATAACTCATCATTTTGATGTCCACTTTACATGGGTCAGACGAATTTATTGAGGCTGTTTTTCTATGATCAGATGTTCTTCCTCTTACCAACGCCCGTTTCTAGGAAAGTCAATATTTCCCCACCTTTCAAAACAAAAATTTAGTGGCTTGATATGTTTTCACAAAAGATTGCGAACAAATAACACTGTTTGTATAGCAGGGATTTTTTTTTTTTTTTCAACTTAAGATGTTTGTACATTAATTTTGCCATCTGTTTTTCATGCTTGTATAGCTTAGCTAGGGAGAGGTATTTGAGCCAGTCTTTTTATAGCCAGATGCTTTTCCTGTTGGCAGCCCTTACATTTCAAGTGAGAATTTTTTAATAATTTATTCCATAAGAATTCAAAAGAACAAAGCTAGCAGATGATTGGTGACAGGAAATGTCAACAAATATGTCACTGGTTACAGCCCTGTCACAGTAACATTAATGGTTATAAGTGTAGGCTATAAACACACACACACATATACACACTCACCCATATATATCATCATCATCATCATTTAACGTCCGCTTTCCATGCTAGCATGGGTAGGACGGTTCGACTGGGGTCTGGGAAGCCAGGTGGCTGCACCAGGCTCCAGTCTGATCTGGCAGTGTTTCTACAGCTGGATGCCCTTCCTAACGCCAATCACTCTGTGAGTGTAGTGGGTGGCTTTTACGTGCCACTGGCACAGGTGCCAGGTGAGGTTGGCAACGGCTACGATCGGTTGGTGCTTTTTACATGCCACTGGCACGGAGGCCAGTCGGGGCGGCGCTGGCAACGGCCACGTTCAGACGGTTCTTTTACGTGCCACCGGCACTGGTATCACAACTACAGTTTTCATTAATTTTTGAGCGATTTCGATTGCCTCAACAGGTCTTCGCAAGCAGAGTTTTGTGTCCCAAGAAGGAAAGGTATGCATAAGTGGGTTGGCTACATCCCAGGAAGAGGCCACGGGTTATGGTCTCACTTGTCCTGCCGGGTCTTTTCACGTACAGCATACTTCCAAAGGTCTCGGTCATATATATATATATCTATATATATAAAACTGTAGTTGTGTGAGTGTCTGTCCCCTTTGATTTAGATTCCTAACTACTCCCACATTTTGCGGTGCAGTTTAATCAAATTCGGGTATCTTATAGTCGTGATTCATATCGAGCCCGTCTGAGTATTAGCGCGCGTCTACGATTTTAAAAATAATTTAACATCATTTTTTATTCCATTTTAATGCACAATTTTTCGTGTGTCGATGGCGGCGGAGTTGGCGTCCATGGTCACACCTGCACCTGTGTTCTCCCCCTTCTTCCCTCCCTCGTGAAGCTGTGGGAAAGGGAGTGTAAGGAAATCAACGTTGTAAAGCGTTGTCAAGGAGACCAGCGTTCTTTTAGAACAACGACTTCATGGCTTGAAGACACCAAAACAGAAATGGCTAAGAAAGCCCGAATTGGCATCTATAAGGGAAGTAACTCTCTAAAAATGCTTATATAGTTATTTCCCTTACAAACCCGAGCAACGCCGGGCGATACTGCTAGTATAGATATAAAACTGTAGTTGTGTGAGTGTCTGTCCCCTTCGATTTAGATTCCTAACTACTCCCACATTTTGCGGTGCAGTTTAATCAAATTCGGGTATCTTAGAGTCGTGATTCATATCGAGCCCATCTGGCTATTAGCGCGCGTCTACGATGAGTCTACGATTTTAAAAATAATTTAACATTATTTTTTATTCCATTTTAATGCATAATTTTTCGTGTGTCGATGGCGGCGGAGTTGGCGTCCATGCTCACATCCGCACCTGTGTTGCTTTTCCCCCTTCTTCCCTCCCTCATGAAGCTGTGGGGAAGGGAGTGTAAGGAAATCAACGTCGTAAAGCGTTGTCAAGGAGACCAGCATTCTTTTAGAACAACGACTTCATGGCTTGAAGACACCAAAACAGAAGTGGCTAAGAAAGCTCGAATTGGCATCTATAAGGGAAGTAACTCTCTAAAAATGCTTATATAGTTATTTACCTTACAAACCCGAGCAACGCCGGGCGATACTGCTAGTATAATATATATAGATTAGAGAAAAACCACTATTATGCAATTCAAACAATGATAGACATAAACCAAATCGTAAATAAAAAATAAGATATGTTTTAAAACATATAACTAGATCACAAAATGTATAGAAATGAATAAACAATACTTATTATATATTGTTTATTCATTTTTGTACTTTTTGTGATCTAGTTATGTTTTAAAATATATCTTATTTTTTATTTATGACTTGGTTTATGTCTATCATTGTTTGAATTGCATAATAGTGGTTTTTCTTTAATTTATATATATTATATATTTATATTGTGAAATTTGATTTAATGCTAAATTGAATTTTTCCCTGTAAGTTTGGAGTTATACACCCTAATATTATATATATATATATTATATATATATATATATATATATATATATATATATATATATACACATACACTCACCCATATATATATATATGTATATATATATATATATATATATATATATATATACACACACTCACCCGTACATATATACACACTCACACACATATGTATCCGTACACACACTAACACAGATGTATATGTACTAACAGATGAGTGTGTGTGTGTGTGTGGGTGCATATGAACAGCTTTTTTAGCTTCTGTCTAGCAAATTTGCTCACAAGACTTGATCAGCCTGGGGCTACAGTAGAAGACACTTGTCTAAGACACTGCACATTGTGGCTGAACCAGAAAACCATGTGGTTTTCAAATGGACTTCTTAACTACAAATCTACACTGTAATTTCTTTAAGCAGAATAGAACTACCTGCACTATAATCATGAACAATTCCAATTCCAGGGAATTCATTCTCCTAATATTCACATTCATTTACATTTACACACAGTTCTCCTTTCCAGATTTTACCTGAGACGGCTGTTCTATTGATATAGCAGAATGAATAGCTGGCTAAATTGCTTGGTTGCATTCGGGAGCCTGTGGTTCATTAGAGATTATCTCTATTTGTTTGTCCATATGGTATTACCCATACAGTTAATCAAAGATTTGGCATTCACCAGCAAAGGAGTAGTGAGAACTTGTATGAAGTAATTTTAGTTTCTTTCATATCTGAACTTGCTTACATTCTTTTTGTTTACATTGCCCGTCCTCTTTTGGTATTATTATTATTGTTGTCATTTTCATGGCAGTAGCTGCACTGCTAATAGCAATTGAAACATATTGTTTGTGATATACAATTCACAACAAGAGTACTTTTCGTTTTCTCTTAATGAGTTATTGTTGAGTGTAACACAGCTTTATATTCTTCCTTCTCTGTAAACTACATACATAAAGCTGTCCTTAAAGAGATACTTAACTGATGACTGTCCCTATGTATACTACCATCCTTTTAATATATCTTGCAACACTTATTTCAATTGAATTCTTTATCAACAGTTTTGCAGTCAAGAAAACACACACTGTTCAATTTAAGAAACAATCTGTCAGAATTAGAAAAAAAAACCCAAAAAAAACAAAAGCAAAAAAACCCAGAAAAACTAATGCTAAAAACATTTCTTAATATCTCATCATGCCATTATACATTGACTCCTAATTTATTTGTGATGAAATTTCTTCCTAATGTTTTGCAAATTAATTAGGGTTTTTAACATGCAGAGACATACTTTCTTAGCTATATATACGCATGCACATACATACATACATACATGCATGCATGGAAGAATCCTTGAGATTGCTATCTGTCAACAAGCATTTTTAAGGATAGGTAATTATATATCATTAAATTTTTCTAAAGAAAATTTAATGAAGTAAAATTGAGAAAAGTACCAGAAAGATAAAGATATTTTTCTGTTTATTTGAATATATTTTCATGATGAGTGTGTTTTACAAATCCCCAAAAGAACAAGTGAAGTTTTTTTTTTTTTTTTTTTTTTTTTTTTGAGAAATTAAAATTTCATTTCCCCCCTGTTAATTTTCAAAGATCCAAGATGAACAACTATCACAGAAGGTTTCCAATATTTTAGACTAATTAGTAAACTATATCCACACTGGTTCTAGATGTTAATCATGTGAAAATGTCATTACCAACCTGTGTGATATTTGTTACTCTAATGGGTACAATAAAATGCTATTGATTCCATTCTTTAGTCATCATTGTCAGCATCATTATACATCCATTTCTGCTGCTGAAGATTTATCAGTACAAGATGCTAATGACCTCTATCAATTATTCATAGAAGGGTTTCTCTTTTTGTTTGTCATTAAAATACAAACCAGCTGAGGTTATGTTTACATTAATCTGTTTCTTTTTATGATGGTAATTGTTGTTGTTATTATTATTATTATTATTATCGTTATTGTTATTATTATTATCGTTGTTGTTGTTATTATTATTATCGTTGTTGTTGTTATTATTATTATCATTGTTGTTATTATTATTATCGTTGTTGCTATTATTGTTGTTGTTGTTGTTATTATTATCATTGTTATTATTATTATTATCATTGTTATTATTATTATCATTATTATTATTATTATTATTATTGAGTGAGAGAACAGTGCATATATGAAGCCCAGTATACCCATCATGACTACCCATCTGATAAGGTTACACCAGGCACATGCATCATAACCAAATGTGTGTGACATGATGATCTCATATCAAGATAAACAGCACATGACTTTGCAGATGGGGCCCAGTTAGAATTTTCTTCAGGTCAAGTAGCCCATCCTGCTCAAAAAGTCACTGAATAAGAGTTGTTTGAGGATGTTGAATGAAACACCTGTGTTTCCTAAGGTGAATTATCCAAACCCCAAAGAATTCCTCTCAACACATGGCTATGAGGCTTCCCCACTACTTCTGCTCATGATCAGAAATGCACATATTATTAGCCACTAAGGGACATGCTCAACTGGTTACGGTCAAACAACTGACAAGCAAATTTGTAGTATTGAGCAGAATATTTACTGTAACCCAACTTTTATATCAAGACAAAACAATGTACATAACACTTCCAGTCAGTTATTTACTATTATTATTATTATATTATTATTATTATTATTATTATTATTATTATTATGCAAATGCTTTTACTTGCTAATTTAATTAGCATAAATGTTATCTTGAGGTTTGGTGACAACAAGTCTCCTCAAATCTAACTAATCATTTTTTGGGTTTTTGCAGAGTACAGAGTGGCACTTTTCTATAGGTTTACAATACCTGTCCCAATTCCAATACCCTTCAGCCCCGTAAGCAGATTAAGCATTGTGCCAATTGTTTCGATTGCCATTCAAAAAATCCTTTACCTTTGTGTTCAATAATCTGTTTCTCTCCCTGTTTACATCCTGATGTATCTGAATTTTCTCAGTGTTTTTGACATCATCCCTACTCTCACATGAGATTGCAAAGTCATTGAGCTTACGCTGCTCTTTTTTTTTTCCTTCCACGATCATTTCTGATCTCTTTACTTCAAAAGTATGATCAATTTCTAAGGAGAATTCCTATAAAATCTTGTAATTATCATTTTCTGTAACAGCCTGTTGTTATTATTCAGAAATTGTTATCTTTGCAAATATTTGACTAGATCTGAAATTCTTCATTAATATTTGCTTTGATTTTTTGACAATTATTACAGTCTTAGAATCTGTTCAATATAATATCTATGTAACTAAGTCTACTGCCGAACACGGAAACTTAATTAAAATAAGTTATATTTTTACATGCAGTCTTAACACATAAATTTCGCATCAATAATTTCGAAATATAAAATCTTGAATTTCTAAGGCCTTTGTTATGTAACAGGTTTTGTTGGTGATCAAAAGCACCACTAAATGGTTAAATACTTAGACCTAGGAATATTAAATAATGTTCTCCTCATTAACCAATCTCCCTACCTTTCTTTAGGTCAAAGGTCTTGGTGTTAGCTTTGTTAAATATGACCTTTAATCAAGATAGCAATCATTTGATCAATCATTCATGTTGTCCCAAAACTTATTAAAATTTACATTATTCAAAGTCAGCCACCATCACTTCTCAAATTGACATTTGCAATAATGTAACTGTTCAGTTTAACTCATTATTCTTTTAAAAAAGAAACCAATTGTGTGTTGCTTTGTAGGCGTAAACCAACATTAACTAGATTACAGAGTTTAACAAGGTGTACACCATAACTATGTGGTTAAGAAGATAGCTTTCTGACTCAATCCCACTACATGCCAACTTTGAGTATACAGCCTTACTATATATATATAATACTTAATCATATCGAAGAGAAATGGAAATTAATAGAAATTCTCACTTCCAGTGGCCTTGCATGTAAAAATTTAGTCCAAAGACTATGTATTACTCATAAAATACAGTGTACATTTAAACACATACGGAATCCACTCATTGGATTCAATATGCTAGAAAGAACAGCTAGCTTCTATAACCACAAAATTAGGGATAAAATCCCGACAGGAACGAAATGAAAAAATAAAAACTTTTACCATCTAGTTTCATGGACCAATTGGTTTCTGATTTTAGTTTAGTAGTTTAGCAAATAAATAATATTCGCTAGGTGAAATCTTCGTCAACAGGTACACCTTTGATTAAATGTATAAAACACGAGGCAATCAACTATATATATATATATATATATATATATATATATATATATATATATATATATATATATATATATATATATATTATATATATATATATATATATTTATATGTGGAGGCACAATGGCCCAGTGCAGTGGTTAGGGCAGCGGACTTGTGGTCAGAGGATCGCGGTTTCGATTCCCAGACTGGGCATTGTGTGTGTTTATTGAGCGAAAACACCTAAAAGCTCCACGAGGCTCCGGTAGGGGGTGGTGATCCCTGCTGTACTCTTTCACTACTCTTTCTCCCACTTTCTTCTGTTGGCCTGCTCTCTTAGCCAGCGGGGTGGCGTCGTACGAAGGCTAAAACAATGCAAACGCATTGTGACCAGCGATGTGTAGCAACATCTGATGGTCTGGTCAGTCATGTGATATATATATATATATATATATATATATATATTAATGTTCATCTTTATATTCAGTTATAATAAAAACAATTTTACATTAATCTGCTGGGTTACTCTACACTTTTGAGGAGTACAAATTTATTATTCTTATACTTGAATGTTGTTGATAGTGACTTCAAAGTTTTGGCCAGCTAAACCATCAACTGCTAGCTAATCCATTAGTCCAATGATGGATCAACTGGCTGAAACTTCAAAGTCACTGTCAACTACATCCTTGTATAAAAATAATGTATGTGTGTGTGTGTGTGTAAGTATTGCTGTTAGGGTTGTTAATGTATAGTTAATTCTTTTATCTATAGATATTTATTGTTTATAACAACAAACATTTGCTGTTGAAAGGACTCAATACTTTTAGTAGAGCAAAATTTGTTTTCCATATTTGGTTGAAAGGGGCTTCAAGTTTTATTAGCTGCTCCCCTCCCAGCAAAATACTTCATACTACAATTGAAAACATGCAAACATGTAATATTACATATCAAGACTGATTGTTGCATTTCTGTAACCCAGTTACTGACACACTTCCACTACATCTGTTGAAAGTCAGTTATTGACCTGATTTTATCAGCCTCTGGTGTTTTCATTCGTTTTTGTTGTTGTTGTTGTTGTTCCTTTCCTTAATAATATTCCTCTTTCAACCTGACAGTAGTTAATGTCTTTTACATGTCAATTTAACATATAAAATAATTGTCTTGTGTTTTGGTCAGTTGTCCTTTTATGTATCTGTGTCCTTTCTTTTTCCCTGAATTTTTTGAGTTGTGGATCTATTGTTGCTTTCAGATTCTATTCCTCTTTGTTTCTCTCCTCTAACTCTCCTCCCGGATCTTTTCGGTTTGAACGGCAGTTTTTAACATAATTTCTAGGTATCTAAAAAATTTTAAACTTCGGATACTGGTAGAATATGTTTATAAAACATCTTTTTCCCTTGGCTTTATTGAGAAAATTCTATAGTTTGTAAGATATTCGTTGTTTTTTTTCTTCAATTTCTGCCATTTCAACCAATCACTGACATCTATTGAGTTAAAAAGCATTCTGTGCCATATGAATATGTCCCTCGTTTAAGAAACAGATTGGGTTTATTTACATTTGTGAAGAAAAAAAAATACTCTTCCCTCTAACCCTAACCAACCCTAACCCTCAAAGAGATTGAAATGCAATAGATCGATACTAGGGTCATAATTATGGGTGACAATTTCATATGACACCGCTAGAAAAAACTGCTGTTCAAACCGAGAAGATCCATCCTCCCACCTCTTTCCATTTTATTTTCTTTACTTTTTATTTCTTTCCATTATTATAGTAGTAGGCAGCAATCTGTTGGATAAAATGCATAACAGATTTTTTCTAGCTCTTCACATTTTGTGTTCAAATTCTGCTGAGGTCAACATTTCATCCTTTTGTGGTGGGGGTGGGGGTCAATAAATAAAGTATCAATCAAGTACTGGGTGTTGATATAATCAATTATTCCTTCCCACTAAATTGTTGGCCTTGTGCCAAAATTTGAAACCATTATTGTAGTTATTTTTGTTGATATTTTTCTCATGGGTGTGGCAGGTTTATCTGTTGGAAATGTCATTCTTTAAGTCTTTCTAAATTATTTCTGCCAGTGGTAATGTCAGCTATTATTGTTGTGCTGGTGTTGTAGTTAACTTTTTTTTAGCTAAAATGCAAACTATATATAAGTGTATAAATATATGTAAATGTTCTGTAGATGGATAGATAATTGCAGATATTCAGTGTGGTGCATTGGTGTCATCCTCTTAAGATTTATTGTTAAGGTTTGGTTTGTTCTCTCAAATAATTCAGTTACCAGTGTGAGCAATGAATGGATCATAAGAATGTTGTAAAGATATGATATTAACTCTATTGATGGAACTGTCATATTTATCTAGGGTAAGTAATATAGATGGAGGTTTCTTTTCCATATAGCTGTTCCATCTGACGTTAGTCAAACTTTACACTAACATTTCAAGATATCACCCTGTGTTGGATTTCGAAGAGGTTTGTACAGAATTCTTTATAGCACCTTGTATAGAAAATTATATTTCTTAGCTTACAATTGATATGTAGGCTTGCAGCAGTTCAATAAACAGAGATCGCTAAAATTAGTACCAGATTGAATAAGTATTGGGGTTAATGTTTGACTAAAATCTTTGAAAGTGTCCTGTTATAGCTGAAGTCTAGTAACTGAAATGAAGAAACGAAAAAAAAGAAAACAAAAAAAATGGATTGACAAAATACCTGGTGGTATTTAAAACAGGCCTTTACATTCTGAGTTCATATCCCATCAAAATCTTATTTTCATTCTTTCACTATCAATCAAATAAGTACCAGTCTAGTATTGGGATTTATTTCATTAACTATACCCTCTCCCTTTCATGCAAATATGGCCTTTTGCCTAAGCTAGAAATTAATGATAGACCAGGACATCATCATTATCATCATCATCATTATTTAATGTCTGCTTTCCATGCTGGCATGAGTTGGATGATTTGACATGGAGCTGGCTAGCAGGAAGCTGTCCAGACTTCAACTGTCTGTTGTGACATGGTTTCTGTGGCTAGATGCCTTTCCTAATGCCAACCACTTAACAGATTGTGCCACCAGCATGGGTGCATATATACAGCACTGGCATGGGTTTGTTAAGCAGTGCCAGCATGGGTGCTTTTTAAGTGTTCCTGGCACCTGAAAGAGCAAGCCTATATGTGTGGAAATCAGCAATTTTACTTAGCTTGACATATATATTATGAATAAAAGATAAAAAAACAATCAATATTTTGATTCTTTCTTTTCAGTATTTCTTTAAAACTAATTCTAATTCTTATTCAGTATTTGTTATGGGAAAAGATGCATATAAAATCATTATTCTGAAATGCTGCTGGACAATTTTCCTCTGCTGCTGATATACTTTTGTGCTTTTTAGCACTATACATCTATACAAGATGTTTTCTCAAGACAAATACTACAGCTGCATGGCTTTCTACTGTATATCCACATTGATTAAAATATCCAGATGCTATTTTGAAATAATACTGCTTCCATTGATAATAATGAATTATTACTTTCTAAACCTAAAATACCAATACCACACTACCCTGCTCATGGACTGAATGAGGTACAACTTTCTGGCAAACATTTTCAGTCCTTGGCTGTTCATCATATTGTATTCAAGCTTTTGTATTATAACTTTACCAACATTCAAACCTTTTACATTTTCTGTCTTTAGTACAAGTATTAGAGGAATGATTCTGACAAGATTATCATCATGTAGACTTAACACTAATGCTTCCAAAAAAATTACATCTGACTGTAGAAAACTGGCTCAACAGAATTTTGTCATATCCATGAAATCATGAAAAACTGGACATCAAAACAATGATGATGTATATATATATATATATAATATTTATTTATTGTTATATGTGCAGGAGTGGCTGTGTGGTAAGTAGCTTGCTTACCAACCACACGGATCTGGGTTCAGTCCCACTGCATGGCACCTTGGGCAAGTGTCTTCTTCTATAGCCTTGGGCCGACCAAAGCCTTCTAAGTGGATTTGGTTGATGGAAACTGAAAGAAGCCCATCGTTTATATGTATATGTATATAAATATGTTTGTGTGTCTGTGTTTGTCCCCCCCCCAACATTGCTTGACAATCGATGCTGGTGTGTTTACGTCCCCATAACTTAGCGGTTTGGCAAAAGAGACCGAAAGAATAAGTACTAGGCTTACAAAGAATAAGTCCTGGGGTTGATTTCCTCGACTAAAGGCGGTGCTCCAGCATGGCCACAGTCAAATGACTGAAACAAGTAAAAGAGTAACTGTTGCAAAAAAGATTACTCAATACCATAGCAGATAGTAATATTTTGTTTTGGTGGAGTCAGTCTCTTGCTACTCTGAGTTTCACCTGTGAGTACAGGATCTTCAGGCCAACTATGACTTATATTTACCGACATACAAACAAACAAAAAATTTAATACATCATTTCAATTCATTACTCAAATATGTTTTCGTAGAGGAATTATAATGCAGGCAGTTTTATCCATTGCTTAATTTACCCTAGTACTACTAATTGCAATCAATATAATGTAATAAATATAGCAACACACTTAAATTGCAATGTTTAGTTTCAGCTGTTTATTTTTTTCCAACTTTATTGTTACTTGTAGAAGTAGGTCTTGAAACACTATTAAAATTACTTTTTCTTTTTCTTTAGATTTAAATTAACATCTACCACAAATTTAACAAAAGTCAAACAAAATGTGAAACAAAGAGAAAAATCCATGGGACGTGCGTGTTTATGAAAATGCAATTTTGTTTAGCTAAATTATTTCAATAAAACTTTTATAGCTATGCTATAAACTGTAAACTACATACAACCCACAACACCCGCCCACCCCCACGACCACCACCATTATTAATATTCATGGTATTGTAACTTAGAGGTAAATATGTTTTTCTTTTCTTTTTGAAGATTGCTACAGGCTATCTGTTGACTTGCACCATTTTCTAATGTAACATGAACTGTCATACTATCTAAAACCTTTACTTTTTTTCCCCCGCTCCATTCTACTTTAACAACTGCTCTTTGGAAAGCTTTCATATTGATTTATTTCATCCATCCGTACTTTAATAATTAGCTTTACCTCTCTGAACCTTGTGGCATTATATTTTGTGTTTTTCTATTTAGGAGTCTTGATACAAAAACTATAAATCCCATTAACTAACATCATATATATTTCAGTGATAGAGTTTGTGATTTACTGAAAACTACTGGTGTTCCTATTACTTTCCCTTTCATTACTTTAAGTGACAGACGTGGGTAGTGACATTAAAACTGTGGTTGAACCTAGGGCATGGGCTGTGACACTAGAGTTATTGCTACTGTTAAGTGTAGGCAGTGAACCCCAGAGCTATTATTGTTTCTTTTATACCTGCTAGGTGTAGAATATGTCATTAATTCACTAGATTTAGTATTTTAAATAACTAAAGCTTTCGATACTGGTTGAAATAAGTTTGTTTCACCTAAACTATGGTTTTCGGAAAAGTAAAGGCATCCAAACTTCTTTACTCTCTCCATCCAAATCAGTGGTTCGCAACCATTTTTTACCTATGGACCCCCCCCCCATTTTTTTTTGTTCCTTCTTGAACCATGCCTGGCTCATAAGGGCCGGTTTCCCGGTTTCTTGGCATATAGGTTCCCCACCTGGACGGGATGCCGGTCCGTCGCAGGTGAGCTGCAAGATGCAGGAGGAAAGAGTGAGAGAAAGTTGTGGCGAAAGAGTCAGCAGAAGTTTCGCCATTACCTTCTGCTGGAGCCACGTGGAGCTTAGGTGTTTTGCTCATAAACACACACACCGCCTGGTCTGAGTTTTGAACTCGCGATCCCTCGACTGCGAATCTGCTGCTCTAATTACTAGGCCGTGTGCCTCCACATGGACACCTTTGATTCCTATGTTACTCAAGTGGACACCCATAGCCATTTGGCATTTTAAAATATCCCATTATATTTTCATTATTAAATATTATTAGGAATTGTATGAGAAATAATTATCAAAATATTTTGTGTTGTAGAATTATAACCAATTTACTTCAACAATACACAAAATATTTTAATAATTATTTTCCATACAATTCCTAATATTTAATTATAAAAATATAATGGGATTTTTTTTTTTGCTGTGAAGTGCATGGCTCAGTATTTAGAGCGTCAGGCTCACAATCTTGAGGTAGTGAGTTTGATTCCTGGACCAGGCTGTGTGTCATGTATTTGAGCAAGATACTTCATTTCACTCAGCTGTAGGAATGAGTTGCGATGTCAATGGTGCCAAGCTGTATTAGCATTTGTCTTTCTCTTGAACAACATTGGTGGTGTGGAGAGGAGAGGCTGATATGCATGAGTGACTGCTGGTCTTCCATAAACAACCTTGCCCTGACATATGCCTTGGAGGGGAATGTTCTAGGTGCAATCCTATGGTCATTCGTGATTGAAGGGGGTCCTTAACCAATTTACTGCACATAATTTTTAACAACTAAACCTTATATGGGCCCGCAAGGACCAAATAGACCATGGTTGAAAACCACTGATTTAAATCCTATCTATATGCACAGTTATGGTTGTGTGGTTTCAGAATAGAATTTCACTTTACAATTATATACGTCTGAGCTGAATCCCACTTTGTGGTACCACGGTCTCAGGTTGACCAATATCTTGTGAATGGAATTTGGTATATACAAGATCTGTTTGTGCCTAATATATATTTGTATATTTGTTAATCATCATCATCATCATCATTTAACCATACTGGCATGGTTTTAATGGTTTGATAAAATCCAGTGAGAACCAAAGGTGTGTTAGGCTCCCGAGTTGGTTTTAGTATTATTTCTATGGCTGGGTTCCCTTCCTTATGCCAATTACTTTAAAGTTTGTTCTTCACCCCCACCTTTTTTCTTTTTTTGTTTTGTGCCACTGGTATTAGTATGGTCACTAAATGTGTGTGCATGCATGTATGTTTTTCATTAGCGATAGAAGCACTATTACTTCAAAATAGCATTCTGTATATCTTAATGTAGATACACTGTAGAAAGCTATAACTGTAGTATTCATCTTGTTAAAGCATCTTGTATAACTATCTATATGTGATTATTTCTTGAGATGAATGATACAGTTGTGTATTACTCTTTTACTTGTTTTAGTCATTTGACTGTGGCCATGCTGGAGCACCACCTTTAGTCGAGCAAATCGACCACAGGACTTGTTCTTTGTAAGCCTAGTACTTAGTCTATCAGTCTCTTTTGCCAAACTGCTAAGTTATGGGGGCGTAAACACACCAGCATCGGTTGCCAAGCGATTTGGGGGGGGGGGCAAACACAGACACACAAACATATACACACGAAAGCATATATATATATATATATATATATATATATATATATATATACACACATATATACGGTGGGCTTCTTTCAGTTTCCGCCTACCAAATCCACTCACAAGGCTTTGGTTAACCCGAGGCTATAGTAGAAGGCACTTGCCCAAGGTGCCATGCAGTGGGACTGAACCCAGAACCATGTGGTTCGTAAGCAAGTTACTTACCACACAGCACTCCTACGCCTGTATGTACGTGTTTGTACATTATGTACATACATACATATGTGTGTGTGTGTGTGTGTATATATATATATATATATATATATATATATATATGATGTGTGTATGTATGTATATCTCAGTCTGGTTTATAATGCAGTAAAATGTAAATGTTTGTGATAAAACCACTAGAAAGGTGCTTTATGAATAAAATGTCTCAAGATGTTTGTTCTGCATCACTTTAAATAGATTCTTGACACTCTTAGCACCATGAAATATACAGTGAATCAGTGATTGGCCTGTTGAAAACTTGTGAGCAACAATTTTATTGTTTGCAATTGAGTTTTCTGTTTGTAATATAAAATAAATGTAATATTTTAGAAAAAAATTTTAGCCTATCATCTGATTTCTTTTTTGTTTAAACTGTTTTACTTATGTCATTATTTGGAATGAACAGTTAGTAACAGAAGTAAAACAACTGATGCTGGTCTTTATGAAAAAAAAAAAAGAATAAGAGAAAAGAAAATACCCAGTTATTTCATTTTTGTTTAACAAGTTTGTATTAAAGTTCTCATTCATTCATTTTCAATGATTTAGTCAAGAGAAAGAAGATACACCCATGACATTCATAAATCATCCAAGACTAATGAGATCGATAGGGTTAATGTTTGATCTGAACATCTGTCAGTCAGTCATTGTCTGCAAGGAAATATGTGGTAGGAGGAGATTCTAGACAATTGATCTTCTGGGGGAAGGAAATGAGATAATGGTTAGTGGAGACCTTGGAGGAAGGAATGAGCACGGGTCATAAAATGAGAGACAAGTAGTGGAGATACAGATGGAAGTTGTAAATAACTAACTAGCTCTGAGGGAGCAGAGACTATTGTAGAAGAGGTACATGAGGAGATAATGTGTCTGGACCAGATGCTGGAGTGTGTTGATAAGTGAATTCTTTGCCAGTCAGCAAGATAACTTTGTTTTGGATGTGATCTTCAATGCTTTTACATATAACAACAACAACAGTAGCACTGTCCCAAATATGTGACTGGTATTCAATTGCGGGTCTCAGTTGAGCTCTGGAAAAGAGTCATTAGCTACTTGAGGCTGAAGTATTTTCTGAACCTGAAGAGGAAAGCCAGTTTTTGGGGTTTCAGTTTTGGTTTTGCTAAAGATGGTGCAGGAGTGGCTGTGTGGTAAGTAGCTTGCTTACGAACCACATGGTTCTGGGTTCAGTCCCACTGCATGACACCTTGAGCAAGTGTCTTCTACTATAGCCTTGGGCCAACCAAAGCTTTGTGAGTGGATTTGGTTGACGGAAACTGAAAGAAGCCTGTGACCTCGTGTGTACCGTTGGTGATTTTTTTCCCTCTGTCTTCCCTTCTCTGGATCTTTCCTTCTCCTATGTTTCCGACGAAGAGCTCCGCTCGAAACGTTAAACCCTCCTTCTTTCCTGAGCGTCCAATAATACTATATTTGTTCCACGTCCTCGCATTGTTGTGTTTTTTTTTGTGCTTTCTTGTTTGGATTAACTAACTATATATATGTATATATATATATGTGTGTATGTTTGTGTGTCTAATTTTGTCCCCCAACATCACTTGATAACCAATGCTGGTGTGTTTATGTTCCCATAACTTAGCAGTTCGGCAAAAGAGACCGATAGAATAAGTACTAGGCTTACAAAGAATAAGTCCTGGGGTCGATTTCATCTAAAGGCAGAGCTCCAGCATGGCCACAGTCAAATAACTGAAACAAGTCAAAGAGTAAAAGAGATGTGAGATTGCCATGAGTGCTCATCATAGATTGTGAAGCGACTTTGAGAAGTTTTTAGGTTTGCTGCCCAAGACCAGAAATCGCATGGCCTAAGATTATTCCTATGATATATGTCTAGTGATTGTTTTGTCATCTCCATTGAGAATGTTTTCAATATATCTGTTTAAGGAGACAGTGCAGTTTGACATGAAGTGGTGGCTGGGTTGTGTGTGAATGATGTCTGTATTTGGATGGTGGAGAGGAGTGAAGAAAGGTGTCATAGGTGCAAGCAGTCTGAAAGATGACAGCAAGTAGGTTAATGTACAAGAGGAGGAAGAGTTGGTGGAGTGACGTAACCAAAACTGTGAATCAGTGAGACCCACCTCTACATGTGCCTTCTACTGATAGCATGATCTGACAGAAAGCCTCCAGTCAAAGAAATGAAGGAGAGATGAAGCCAATACATGGACAATTTAGCTATAATAAAATTATTGTGCTGCATGCTTTCAGCTGCTTTGCTAAAATACAGTGTTGTAGAAAAATAGCCTTTATTGAACTTTACAAATGTAAGGAACAGTGAGTGACAAGGCAGAGTTCCCATTAGATCTGCTCTATGGAGGACATATTAAAGACTACTAAGAGGGGTGGAGATACAAGGTGGTGGAGAGGCTTATTCTTTTGAAGTTGTTTTCATCACTATTGACATTTGGAAGTGAAAGCACTAGGTTGATAATTGGTCATGTCATGAACTTGTCTTAAGGGTGGAACTCACTGTGGAATATTTCCATGGATTCTGTAGAGAAAAGAAAAATTGAAGTTATTGGTAAATATATGGGCTAGCTCTGATGGTTGGTATTTAAGGGTTGGCAAATATATGCACTAGCTATTGAGCACAGCTTTTGGAGCTATGCAAGGAATATATGGACTTTTTTGTTTAAGGCAACAGTGAGTTTGGCTGCCAGTATTTCAAAAATTAAAGTTTATTGAAAATTTTAAAATTTTGTACATTAATATACTTTTCCAAGCTGAATTGCTGGAGTTATTTCACTTTTTCCAGAAAAATATTTTTGATCATTTTCACCCAGTCAAAAAACAGGATTTGGAAGCTGTCATTTTATGCATGACTGCACATTTTGTCATCAACATCCTGAAAATAGTATGTGTTGTCAAGAAAGAGTAAAAACATAACTTTTGTTTTAAGCATTGCGATAGCATGAACTTAAAAGATTTATCCAAAAACGTTATTTAGCTGTTATTTTTTAGCACACCTCAATGACAAAAAGAAACAAGTAAACAACACATCTTTTCTAAAATAGCACATTACAAATTAGATATTTTTAAAACACAAACATTTTATTGACCAGTTCATTGAAAACAAAAGTTAGAAATGCATTCAATCAGTTTCTCAAACAAATCACAATAAATTTACATGTTCAATTTTCAACAGATAGGTAGAATTTCCAGATATTTAAAACAGTAGAACACACCATCAACAAGTGGTTTCAATATATTTGTCAACAAGTGCTTTCTTGCAGACAAATGAGTTCTCATGCTCCACTGGAAACAGGCATGAATATATCTGTGGCTAACAATTGGCTAAAATTATCTAAAATTTTCAAACTTTAATTGCTAATATCTCTTTATTTATTGATTTATAGCAAAATTGGTTTGCATGTCATTCTCCAGCCTATAAAAGTATATCATTACACTGAATATGAAATGAATTCAAACAATTGATACTGGCAGCCAAACACACTATGACCCCTTGGGATCCATGTAAGGTTTTGGGGGTCAACGCAAGCAAGATAGTAAATTAGGTTCACAATAATATTTCATGGGTCCATGAAAAACTTCTGCTTTAGATTATTTATTGCAAGAAAAAACTAGGTTTCTTTCTCTGATGTCTTACAGAATTCAACCTACACA
The DNA here is from genome assembly GCF_006345805.1 of Octopus sinensis. Lineage (NCBI taxonomy): Eukaryota > Metazoa > Mollusca > Cephalopoda > Octopoda > Octopodidae > Octopus > Octopus sinensis. The sequence goes on from NC_043002.1 coordinate 95,014,946, forward strand.
AGTGAATATGTGATAAGCAAAATAAGAATTTTAAAAGAAGGGTCTATAAAACTAGTTTTTAAGTATCAAATGGCTATGGGGGTCCACCAGAGTAAAATAGCAATCAAAGGGATCTATAGATAAAAAAAAATGGTTGATAAGCTCTGGTTTAAAGGAAACAAAAGTGTTATATATCTGATGGGTATGTCTATAGTGGTGAAAATGGGAAGTATAGATGGAAAGTTTTGTGTGTTGTAGAGCTGGAAATAAAGTGAGTAGTTATTGTGGGAGCTTTCTCAAGAGGAGTGCTGCTTATTTAGGTTGAGGAATATTGAGTAGAAACATTTCCACAAATTTGATAAAGACTCTCTTGTCAACAGACCAAAAGAACTGATTGTAGTTTGATTGATGGGAGAGCTTGCAGGGCTGATGCATATTTGACCAATGATAATGTAATACTGGTGGAGCTCTGATTAATTAACTGACATGAAGTGTTGGTATCCCACAGTTTGTAAATTCAAATTGGGTGTATGTGATGTATTAGGAGCAGAGATGGCACTGGCTTGGTAGCAGCTAGGTTTAGGGGTGGGAAAGAGATCAAGCATTTTGCAGTGTCTGTGTATATCGAAAAATAACATGAGATGATGATACTAACAGTTAGATGATATTACTGAATGGGAAAAGATTCACCATCTGCCCTAGTAGTGTCAGTGTGAGAGGAGTGTGAGAGACAGGAAGAGTTGTGAGCATTGAAGTCACTGAGGACATTTACTTCAAAGTGAACTAATGCAAGATACATATTCTCAATGCAGGATGAAAGTTAGTTAAACGGTTATTGGTGGTGGTGGTGTATGTGGTGGTGCTTAGAGGAATTCAGTGTGATAGAGGTGGCAAAGGAATTTAGAGGAATAAGGAAGGCAGAGGTTGAACCAGAATAACTGGAAACCTTTGTTGCTGATATTGAGGTAAATGATGTGGAGAATGAATTCTTCATTTACACAGATGTCACCTTTCAGTTTCAGTGCAAAGTTAGAATATAGAACCAGGATAACAGAGGTGAGCTTTAAGAGGTAAGGGGTGAGAGATTTGTATTTTCAAAGGGAACAGGATGTATAACTTCTGTGGTAGCAATAGGCTTCAAATAATAAACATACACATGCTGAAGATACTGTGAACCAGTATTGTAGATGGTAGCTGTTGATATTTACAAAAAAATCTTGAATTTGTAGTATGATGTTATTCTTCGCAAAATTTATCAAGAATGAGTCCTGGCTTTTGGTTTTCATAGAAAGATAAAAAAAAAATATACGTTTTACAACACCGGCATCACAGATATTGGGTTAAAATTTTCAGAAAACTATATGGCTTGGTTTTGCACAAAACTAGTTTAAATTAAATTTAAGATTAAAGGCTAATTAGAGAATTATTACACAAGTTTCATTAGATGTTTATTTATTAGCAATCAAGTTTTAAAATGCTTATTTAAAAAAAAATATTCATCTAAATAATTATAATATTGTATGCTTTTACATTTAGCTATACAATGGGGAAATAAATATATTTCAGGTCCTCATTTACAGAGCTGGTGATGATATTTATGCAGCCTTCAAAGCTTTGATGTCATTATTATAATTATAATATGGTATAAAAAGTAATAATTGATAATTAACAAAGTATTACTTCATTAAAAGACAGGGGGAGGGAGAGAGAGATGGAAGGGGAGAGGGAGAAGGAGAGAGAGTGAGGTGGAGAGAGAGAGGTATCACGTATGAGTTGTAGTTTAGCCTCCAGGTCAGCCCTGATTGAGCAAAAGCTTTCCAACTGTGACCATTCCATACTTTTCTAGGCATTATGTAACATGGAAAATATTGCCAGTGTGCCTTTCTTTCTAAGAATGTGGGGTATGTTTTAATAGAGATTTAGCTGTTATTTCTACTAGGTTGAATGAAAATGTAGAGGTTCACCATTGACTCGTATCTTTATTAATCAACTAGAAGAGGAATGGCAATATTGATGAGTGGCGAATTGGCAGACACGTTAGCGCACCGGGCGAAATGCTTAGCAGTATTTCGTCTGCCATTATGTTGTGAGTTCAAATTCCGCCAAGGTCGACTTTGCCTTTCATCCTTTCGGGGTCAATAAATTAAGTACCAGTTACGCACTGGGGTCGATGTAATCGACTTAATCCCTTTGTCTGTCCTTGTTTGTCCACTCTATGTTTAGCCCCTTGTGGCTAGTAAAGAAATAAATATTGATGATCCTTTTACAGAGTCTCCAAGAGAAGTAAATAGAAGTTGCTCTCAAATTGGAGACCCAACCTGAATAAATACAACAGAGTAGACTTTGCTAAAGAACACAAAGGGCAGAGAGTGGTGTTAAACTGAGCAATGGCTTAAATCTGTTACAGAAAAATAGGAATGTTCCCTCCAATGAGCTTTAACACAAGGTTTGAAATTTTAGGGGAGAAGGCTTGTTGATTACATCAATGCCAATTGCTCAACTGTGGAGGCACATGACCTAGTGGTTAGAGTAGTGGACTCTCGGTCGAGGGATTGCGGGTTCAAATCTCAGACTGGGCGATGCGTGTGTTTATGAGCAAAACACCTAAGCTCCACACGGCTCTGGCAGAAGGTAATGGCGAACTTCTGCTGACTCTTTCGCCACAACTTTCTCTCACTCTTTCCTCCTGCATCTTGCAGCTCACCTGCGACAGACCGGCGTCCCGCGTCCAGGTGGGGAACCTATATGCCAAGAAATCGGGAAACCGGCCCTTATGAGCCAGGCATGGCTCGAGAAGGAACAAACAAAAAATTGCTCAACTGGTACTTATTTTATCTTTATTGACTCTGAAATGAAGAAAGGCAAAGTCAACTTCAGCAAAATTTGAAATCAGAACATAAAGATGAACAAAATGCCACTAAGCATTCAGTCCAGTATGCTAACCATTCTGCCAGTTCGCTGCCGTTTTTGCTTACCTAATTTAAGACCAAAGACTTTCTCTCTTTCTCTTTCTCCAGTCATTTGACTGTGGCCATGCTGGAGCACCGCCTTTAGTCGAGCAAATCGACCCCAGGGCTTATTCTTTGTAAGCCTAGTACTTATTCTATCGGTCTCTTTTGCCAAACCGCAAAGTTACGGGGATGTAAACACACCAGCATCGGTTGTCAAGCGATGTTGGGGGGACAAACACAGACACACAAACATATACACACAAAAGCATATATATATATACGATGGGCTTCTTTCAGTTTCCATCTACCAAATCCACTCACTAGGCTTTGGTCAGCCCGAGGCCATAGTAGAAAACACTTGCCCAAGGTGCCATACAGCGGGACTGAACCCGGAACCATGTGGTTCATAAGCAAGCTACTTACCACACAGCCACTCCTATGCCTTAGTCACTAAGAAATAATTTATCTTTTATCTTTTGCTTGTTTCAGTCATCAGACTGTGGCCATGCTGGGGCACCACCTTGAAGAATTTTTAGTCGAATGTATCAACCCAAGTACCTTTTTTTTTTTAAGCCTGGCATGTATTCTGTTAGTCTCTAAGTTATGGGGGATGTAAATGCACCAGCACCGATTGTCAAGCCATGGTGGAGGGACAAACACAGACACAAATACACACACACATACACACACGTAGTTATATACATATATACATATATACACATACAACTGTTTCTGTCCACCAAATCCACTCACAAGGCTTTGGTCAACCCAGGTTTATAGTTGAGAACACTTGCCCAAAGTGCCATGCAGTGGGACTGAACCTGGAACCACATGGTTGAGAATCAAGCTTCTTACCACACAGCCACACCTGTACCTGGAATTGCAGAACGTTCTTGGTCTAGATGCCACAAATTAGAATTAATCTGCAAAGAAGTTGTTCCAAAACAAACATCTTAACCACACAGTTATGCCAGAAGTTTTCATTAGAAATGTGTTAGAATGCAGGCACAAAGCATCTACAGAACGATACAGTTGAGTCAGATTAACTACTATAGCTCTGGTTGACTGCTACCAGGTCTTAAGTATACTACGTTAATTCCATTGCATCTGTCTGAGACACTGCTTGAAAAAATGGAATATTTTAGAAGGTATACATGCAGAAAAAGATAGGGAAACCCATACGGACTCTTACACTATGCTCTCACTTCTTTCTAATGTTAATTCTTTAAAGTAACAGATGTGCTTTGAGATTTTCTTTCTACATGAGACATTAAATGAAACCAATATGAAGCAATAAAAGAAAGTAGCAATATTATGTAGGAAGAATGAGCTCAATAGCCTTTGGTCAACTGGCATTCTTGATGCGAATAAACTTAACTTTATTGCCAGTAGATTAGCCTCAGATCTCTCTCACATATTCACAAACACATGCACACACATCACCATCATTATCTATTATATAAAATCCATTCTGTCTGTCTGTCTGTGTGTGTGGCTTCTAGGATCTCAGGCATCCTCCATCCAATTGAGCTCAAATTTGATATGTAGATACCGACAGTATCAGAGTGTGTATAAGTCTTGAAAAAATTACAAAAATCGATTCCAGGTGAGAATGCGATCGATAAAGCCGTTTTTGTCCTACTTTTCTTCCGTCAACCTGTACATAACTGCACCTTCCATTATTTGTTGTTTTTGTACTGCTGAAAGGCACGTTTCTTTCCTGCCAAGCTTACTGTTTAAACCATGTTTGTGTTCTCCCAGTCAACAGCCTTATCATTACTGGTACTTTAAACTCTTCAGTTGCATATTTGTGTGAATAAAATCGTTTTTCTTTGGAATAGAAAAGAAGTCTATCTTTATTTCTTCTTTTGCTGGTGTCTCAAATTTAGGTTAAATCAGTGTTTCTCAAAGGGGAGGCCTATGGGACAGTTGGACAAGTTTTGAGAAAATTTGGTTTAAATGTTTGATAACTCAGCATTGGACAGGGGGCATTTTGCTCATCTATATATATATATATATATATATATATATAGTCATGGTATATTCTGTTACAAACATAGTAGAGTACAGTATAAAACTCATCCACCTTCAGATTTACCCTGTGCTATCCAGTAGTAGTATTATGCATTTTGGCATCTGTCGTGTGTGAATAGGTAACTGAAAAAATTGGAGTCAACAAGAAGGGGTACGGTTGAACATTTATTTTTAATCACTACAATTGTTTCCATGTAATGGAGAACTATGTTGCGCGGAAACAATTGTTGTGATTAGAAATAAATGTCCAACTGTACCTCTTCTTGCTGATTTCAATTTTTTCAATTATATATCTATACTAGCATTAAAGACCCGTCGTTGCCGGGTCATAGTGCTAGTGCATGTATATATGTGTATATATATGTGTACATATTACATGTACATCTATATATATACATCTACACATAAAATACAAAATACAAAGTTATATCTTGATATCGCTAGTGATAACAATACTCAAAATATATAACAGACTGGAATTGTTATCCCGTCTCTTGTAATTTCGATCAATTGTATCTTGTCCTCCCTCTTGTATAGAAGTGTGGCTACAATCCAGCCTACCTCTACTTCGGGGAGGGGGGGGGGCATTAAAAAATTTTTTTCCAGGACGTCCTACGCCTCAGATATAAAGGTAAAAATAAAATATTTCCACTTTGTAAGTTCGAGTCGAGTACTCCCTTGCATGCTCCGTTGACTCAAACCTTGCTTCTATTGTGGCGAATTTACCGTCTCTGATTAGATACCTTTCATAGTTGCACCAAGACACTTTTCAATGGTGCTTTCCTCCATGCTGTTTTATTATTACCCACAAGGAGCGAACATAGATGGGACAATACAATCTGATGATGGGGTCAGACACACAAATGGGTTTTTACAATAAAACGAATTTAAAAATTTTCATGAAATTACAATAAATGGACAGAAATCGAATGATGTAACAGACCGGAAGACATTACGGGTGGAGTGGGTGCGGGTTTAGCTCGGACCCCACGAGCCCCGCCTCCCCACTGATACTTTTGGTTACGCTTGGTCTTACATTTATGTTGTATCATTCACTCGCAACTTTCGTGCTACATCTTTCCATCGTTCTTCATACACTCTCCTAGTCAGGCATATTCTCTCCAGCCCTATCTTCCTTTTCAGGTGAAAGATGAAATAATTCATCAAACCAGGGCCGGAGATGAACTTGCCTGACTGTAGACCTTTCATTCTCGTCTTCCATATCACCTCTTTCGCAATTGCTACTACAACGAGAAAACGAAACTTACCTTCATTCATGAGGAAATCCGGTGGGTCAATTTTTGTAATCGACTCAGTCGACAGCTGTACTCTTCGTGTACCTGACAACAGCTGTTCGGCATAAACCCACACCTCAGACACGTCCGGACAATGAACAATAGCGTGCGGGACGGTTTCCCTATCCCGCCCGCATCTTGGACATATCGGACTGTCTTGGCCACCGTGCCTTGCGAGTTTATCCCGAACAGGTAGAGCTCCTCTGTAGCATTGCCATGCCAGAGACTTCTGGAAGTTGTCCAGTGTCCTCGGCTTGAACGTACGTTGGAACAGACTGGCCAGCTGATTATCGTCGAGACCTAGGGTTTCCCCCAAGGTATCTTCACATTCCGCCTCTACCAACCCTCTATAGAAGAATGTGGTGGAACCCCCACCGCAGGCGTTGCCCGAGCGACGGAATAGCAGGAGAGCCTTGCGACACTCCGTGTACCAAGTACCAAGTTTCGATCTACGATTCAGCCAGGTTTCCCATCCACCGAAACTAGTGAACTTGGGAAACATCAGTTTTGCTAGCGAGACCACACCCGTTCACCATCCAGGTAGAGCCACAGATGTCTTAACCTCAGCGCATGTCTGCGCATCATCAGCCAAGGCATCCCTAGCCCACCCTTTAACGGTTGTTGACAGCAAGTAGAGCGTTTCACAAGTGGTTTCCCGCCCTTCCACAAGAAGTAGAAGAGCTGTCTTTCCAACTTGATCAACCACGAATCAGGGCAAGGAACGACGGAAAGGCGGAAGGTGATAACCGATGCGATAAACACATTGGCCACTTCCGCCCTCCCTTTCAGGGATAGCCACCGCCAAGACCAGGTCTTGGCTACTGCAGCCACCTTGCTCGTTACCTCGCCCCAATTCTTCTCTATTTGGAGGTCTGGACCGAACCAGACCCCTAGCAATTTAATCGGACCCTCCGTCCAACGTCCCACGACGCTGTCAGGAGGCATCGACTTGCCTCTCCAGGTGCCGAGTTGCAAGCCGACTGACTTTTCGCGATTAACTTTTGCTCCTGTCACCGTCTCGTAAACCTCTATGGCCTTGCCTACTTTACATAGGTGGTCCATTTCGGTTACGATGATGGTGATGTCATCCGCGTACGCTGACACTGATTTTCCATTACCTGGCTGTCTCGGGATGCCGCTCAGTTTTCGCAGTAATGGCTCTAGAGCCATCACGTACAAAAGCGGGGAGAGCGGATACCCTTGACGAACCGAGCGTTTGATTTTGAACGGCTTCGACAAGAAGCCATTCACCCGAACTACCGAGTCGATGTTATCATAAATTTGGATAATCCACCTGAGGAAGCCAAGGCTCAGCCCGAACTGTGCCAGGGCAGATACCAGGTAACGATGGTCGACCCTATCAAAAGCTTTAGATTGGTCTAAATGGACCAGTGCCCCACCCTTGCCAGAATCACTATTAAACCCCTCTATAGTGTACCGCATTAGATGGAGATTATCCTGAATGGATCTGCCCGGAACGGCACATGTCTGTGCCCCTCCGATCAGACCATCCGCGACACGCGCCAATCTTTTCGATAACACTTTGGCCAAAATCTTCAACTCTGTGTTTAGCAGAGTGATGGGCCTGAAATTATCAATGCACTCCCCCTTGCTCGGGTCCTTTCTGACGAGAGTCACTACTCCCCGGCACACAGATCTGGGTATAAGCCCGTTCTGCTGCCAGTTCGCATAGACCTCCGCCAGTAGGTGCCCGAACAAGTCTGGCATACTCTTATATAACTCATAGGGTAGACCATCCAAACCCGGCACCTTGCCCGCGCTGCAGTCCACCATTGCCTCAACCACCTCCTCAGGTGTGATTGGCCCTTCACAGCCCTCCGCATCTCGCCCCAATAAGCGCAGCAGCCCGTCGAGTAGGTCCGTAAAGGCCCTCCTCCTATCCAGTCCGCCGCACTCACCGAAAAGCTGAGCGAAGTGCTCCTGAAAGGCCTCACACATCTCCTCGGGTTCGTTTATCATCTCACCTTGTTGGTTCGTCAAATATCGAATCGTGGCATCGTTACCATGCTGTGCTTCCACCACTCGGGCCCATCTCACGGCGTTGATTCCTTCACATCCCATATGGCGGATTCTAGCCCTGACAATGCAGCCCATGTGTTTGGCCTTGAGGTGCTGGTTTAACACCAGTCTCTTGGACGCCACCTGAGCCGCAGAGCCAGTTTTCATGGCTTCCTCTAATTCCTTAACTAGAGTAGTTTCCCTTCTAGCCTCTCTAGCCACTACTCCTATGCTATATCTAATAGACTCAAACTTGATGGCTTGTTTGAGGGCGTACCACCATTTGTTATTAATGATGGTACCAGATAGTGCCCTCTGAATTATATCCCTAATCCGGTCTTTGTACTCCTTAATCGCCAAAAGGGACGTATTAAGTTTCCAGTAACCGGATCCTCTATTTTTAACCTTATCTATGTCAAGCTTACAAGTGACCATTTTATGATCACTGTAGCTGATCGGGTAAAACTGTGGACACTTAGCTATTTTACTGTCTACTTTTCTAATTAGTATTCTATCTAAATATGACCTGGAAGATCCGTTGCTGTTTGACCATGTCCACAATGGAGCGTTCGGAAATTCCAGCCTATAAGGATCTGCTAGCTCAAAGCGGCTTAGCAGTTCCATGAAGCCACTGTTACCTTTTCTATCTGGACGCGAGCCAACACAATCTACATCCGCTTTGCAAATTGTGTTAAAGTCTCCTAGCACAACTAATGAATGCGAAGTACCAAGAAAGTTTTCTAGTTCACAAAAATAATCACTTTGCCCTGTATGGTTGGGTGCGTAAATTGCAACCAGTCTGATAACTTTACCATTACTGAACGTCAAATCCATGACGACCAGCCTACCTTCTGGATCTGCAAAAATTAACTTTTTCTCAGAAACCCGGTTTCTTTTTATTAGGACCAACACCCCACTTCCACCGTAGGACTGCCAGGAGAGAAAAAACTCTCGTAGCCGTCAAACAGCGGGAGCAGACCTTTTGGCCCCTCTAACTGGGTTTCTGTAGCAACAATAACATCTAAATTACGCGACCTGATATCATGCAGGAAGCGACCTTGCTTCCAGCCTGCTCCCAGGCCGCGCACATTCAAACAACCAACATAAATGTAATCCATACTTACCTTTATATCAGTGGTTCGGTTTTCTCTTGTTCTTCTAACTCTTTTTCTGGGCCTCGTGGGGGAGTCCGACGTAGGCCCTCGAATATATGTGGAGATGTCACATCCAATCTAAGTGGGCCTACGTCATGGAAGAATTCGGATTTTATCCGCCCGTAATCCTTCCGGCCTATTCTGTAGATTACAAAGTCATTTTTCTTTTCCACTTTCTCCACTTTGGCCATAGCAGCCAACACGTTTCCTAGTCTGCTATTTGCTGCCTTTATGGCCATATATGAGTCCATTGTCTCTCTTTTCTTTTTTAAAATTATTCTGGGAGGGGTGGTTTCCGTTTTTCTTTTTTTTTTTTTCGGTAATTTTTTTCCACCCCTCCTCATTTATCTTTTCCTCGCTCTTATTCTCCTCCGCCGCTGGTTCTGCTGTCACCGTCACCTCCACACCTTCGGTCTTCCCTTCTGGGCCGTCCGACGCTGCTTCTGGTGACACATTTTCTTCTTTTTCTCTTGGCTTCGGTGCTTCCTGCGGTTGGGGTTGGCATTCCGCCCTTACATGACCCTTCTTGCCGCAACCGAAGCACCTCGGCTTCCTGCCCTCCATGAAAACTGTTATTTTTTCATCTTCGCTGATTTTTACCGTTTCTGGAATTTCTTCCAGTGTTTGTACCTCCGCCTGAATGGCTATCACTATTTTTTGTCCTTTCCAGAACTCCTCTTCTTCCACTGTGGCCTGGAGGATGTTTATTTTTTCCTCCAGGCCTACCATCACTGCTGCCACCAGACATTCTGCATCTGCTTCTGGCGGTATGTTGTTCATTGTGATTTTTGACGTCCGCTTTTCTCTATATAATGGTAATAAAACAATGTTTTCTGCTTTGATCGTCTCCATCAATAGTTTTTTCGCTATCTCTTCAGTGGTAAAACGCACCTCCACTGTGCCGTATCTTTTTCCTCTGTTTATATAGGTTATTTTGTCCATTATCGGTTTCAGACAAAACTCTATTTTTTTTTCCTCGATTTTCTGTATCATTCTTGTTGCTGTGTTGTAAGTTTTATATATAATTCTTTTCTTCTCTATATCGTTTGTTTCTGTATGTTTGTGACCACAGTCACCTCTGTGCCCTCTTTCTTTACACTGTCTGCAAATTTTTCCAGATTTTCAACATTTATTGTTTTAATCTTTTTCCCAGCTACTTCAGCAAATTTTTTCGCTGGAGTTGATGCTGGTACTGGTTTTTCTATTTTCTTGGGCGACGCCACCTCTTTTTTCTTCGGCGACAACGCCTCTTTTTTTCTTGGTGACAACGCCTCTTTTTTTCCTGGCGACAACGCCGGGTATTCGTCCTCGCTCGTCACGGGCGAATAAGAGATGGAGGACTCCATCTTGAACAAATGGCTATAACAAGCCTTTGGAAATTCCAAATTAATTGTAGTTTTCCCCCACAGAGGGGGGAACACCAACGTGAAGTCCTCGCGTGAAGGCTGACTTTGACAGTTAGACAGTAATGTACACAACGGTTGACAAACAATACAGAAAAACAGAGATAATACGACGAGAGCAAAATATACAAACTTACTAATAAACGCAAAAATAGCTTTCCTCCATGTAATTTTATTACTACCCACAAGGGGCGAACATAGATGGGACAGTACAGTCGGGGAACCCAAAATAAGAAAGCGAATGACAAGAAAAGGAAAAAATAAAAGTAAAAAATGACATATGAAAGAACATTTACAATGAGATGCAAATGCCCACTCGATCCCCGGAATCGAGAGGTTACACCCTCGTCACATATATTTCACAAAATTTTCCTTTTTTTTTCTTCTTTCTTCTCTCTCCTCTCACAATTCTACACGTATAGCTTTCAACTCTCTAAAGTCAATCACTGAGCCCTCAGGCAGCCGCTCTCCCACTCGAACACTCGTGTAAAATATTACACCCTCTCCGGCAGCTCTGAGGAACTCAGCGACTCTTTCTTCGGGGATCAGAGCAGTCTCCCGCCACCGATCGGTCATCCTGCTGACCCACACATGTCCCTCCGCACTACATGTCAAGTCCTTCATTTCGGGGCAGAAATGGAAGGTCACTAACTTGCAGAAGCAGCAATCCTGCTTCCGTCCCACGCTCTCCCTCGTCTTTCTTTTCGGGCCCACCTCTTCCTTGTTCTCCTCCCTTTGCTTCTCTCCCTCTCTCTCCCCGCCCTCCCTTCCCTCTTCTTCCCTCTCTTGTCCCCCTGGTTCCTTGTCCGCTCTCTCCCTCTCTCGCGCTTCACGCTCCCCTTCCTTTTCCTTCCGTGCGCCGTCCCTTCTTTTCGTTTGATTCCGATCTCTCTCTTGTTTTTTTCCCGTTGGTTCTTCTTCCCTTTTTCCCTCCTGACTCTGTTTTGGTTCTACTTCTTTCCCCTCTTTTATTTCTTTTTCCTTCATTGACCCATTATTTCCTTTCTCCCGTTGTTCTGCTTCCCCCTCCATGCTTTCTCTTTCATTTACCGCATTCTTCCCTTCTTCAAGTTCCCGCTCGCACTCCGCTACGAATTCGTATAACGGGCACTCCCCTTTAATGTGCCCCCCCGCCCCGCACAGGTAACAGTTTGGTTTTCCTCCCTCTACAATTACACTGAGGGTCCTCTCATCTTCAATTTCCACTCTGTAGGGGAACCTTTCAATGTCCTCCCCTGTGGCCATCAAACACAGTTCCACCCCACATCCTCTCCAGTCTACCGCGCTGGACTCCTTAAAGGATTCCACCTCCACTTCCTCTTCCGCCGCTCCTAGAACAGCTGTTGCCAGCCATTCCGTTTTCACTTCTGGGGGCATATTCGGAATTCTAACCCGGACCCCTCCTCTTCCCCTGCATGAGGGCCACATTATAAATTTTTCGGCTCCCAGCACAGTGGTAGCCAGTGAGGCTGCAACTTCTTCCGCTGCACATCTCACCTCCACCGCACCAAACTTCTTGCCTCCACTCACGTAGGTTGACTTCCCCATTATGTCTCCCAGACACTTCTCGACCTCGGCCATCTCCACTCCTGCCAGCCTCTTCGTATTTTCGTCCTGGGTTCCACATGTCACCGTCTTGTTTTCCCTGTCCTCCTCTGCCTTCGCGGGGGGGACCAGCTTCACGCTATCACCCTCCCCTTTGAATAGCTTTTCACATTCCTTGAGTTCACTCTTCTCAAAGAAAACATCCCTCATGATTATCGACGAATCACTTTTTTTCCCCGTGACCCCCGCGCAAGTCGCCATGACCAGAGGGTCAATTCACCCTCTTCGGAAGGTTTCCACACGTGGAGGCAAACGCCTCGCGCGATATTAATCACTTTACACAACAAAATTTCAACGTCTAATCACAGATAACAACACGTATAGCTTGGAGCCACGTGGGCAAATCTTCTTTTTTCTCTACATTATAGACAATAGTCTTTTCTTTAATTTAATTTTTTATTATCCATCTGGACTATTCCATTTCTGCATGCTAATTTTATTTTTAATTTATTCCTATTCATGTGAAACCACTTATTCAAGTTCAAATCATTGATGCAATTTTATACCAATTGCTATTTTTACTTTTGTTATGTTACGATTATATTATACTTTAGTTTGATTTTAATTATTACTTACTACATATAATTCAATTGTTATTATTATTTTTATTGTTAAAGTGAAAGTATCTGACATAAAATAGAGAAACGTTTTTGTTTATCTTTTAACACGTAATACTGAAATAGTGGAGAAGATATGATATTGCTATGGGCTCGCTCTAGGCAAGAAGGTGAACATTTGTTTTGCCCATGAAACTACATGGACCCTAAGTAAGGCATGTGTAAAATTTGAATGGAATTGGTTGTGTAGTTCTCAAGTTTTTGGGAATCGTAGTGGAGAAGATATGATATTGCTGTGGGCTCGCCCTAGGCAAAAAGTTCAAAATTATTTTTGCCGATGACACTCCCCGGACCCTAAGTAAGGCATGTGTAAAATTTGAATGAAATTGGTTGTGTAGTTCTCAAGTTTTAGGGAAACACACAGACAGACAGACACACATTCTCAGTTTTATATATATAAAGATATATATATTTATTATATATATATTTATATATATATTATATATATGTGTGTGTGTGTGTGCGTGTACATATGTATGTGTATATGCATATATTCATATATATATGCACGCATGGAAAAGCTGATGCAAAATGTTGTGTATACATGTGTACATGTATAATTGGATATGCGTTGCATATGTGTGTGTGTGTGTGTGTGTGTTTGTGTGTACACACATACATATGAGTGAGTAAAAGAAACATCTTGTGAGAAATTTACCAATTGATAGCAAACCAAACAAACAATACGAATTGTCTTTATAAATATTTCAAAGAGAACTTATTCAAAATTGATTTTTATTAAACTGAATGCTTTATTTATTAAATTATCTTTCAAATATTTGAAGTTTTCATTCTTTCGAAACCATATCAGAATGCAAACAAACACAGACTACAAAAAATACTAGTCTTTATGTACATTTCTACATTGTACAAGTAAAATTCTATAATATTCAAAATAATAAAGAAAGCTAGTTGTACAATAAGTTGTTTGATATAATTCTCATTTCTAATACCCTTCTACATATTTACCTTAATTTTTTTTCTTCTGTTTTGTTGTTTTCTGTTTTTTTTTTGTTTTTTTTTTTTGGTTTGGTTCTTTCCTTGTGATTTTGAAATTTTATCTTTATTTAACACATCTTGAAATTATTTTCAAAAATTTATTTGTCATTAATATTATGTATTGTAGTAATAGACAAAAATATTCTTTACATCTTGCATGAAGATCCACGCAAAAAAAAAAACCCCATGCATGCACATACACACATACACACATGATTATAGATGCGTGTGTGTGTATATATATATATATATATATATATATGTAAATATTTTTGATTCATGCAATTAAATATTTTTTAAATGCTCAAATGTATCAACCTTTTGTCATGCAAATACATGAACATTAGGAATTTTCTTCTCTCTCTGCTCTCTCTCCTCTCTCTCTCTCTCTCTCTCTCCCTTCCTTAGCATGTTCATATTTATGAATATATAGACAATGATGATATACACACACACACACATATATATATATATAATCATAAATACATATATTTATGTGACATGTAAAATCAAATTATGCTTATATGCACACACATTACATACATACAGGTACACATATAAACACAAAAGCCATGGATTCCATACACACGTCTATACTCTTACACATACTTGATACCTACATTTGCAACACCGTTATTAAGATATACAAATATGTATATGTACCAAAGATTTCTCTTTATTATTTTCATATGTATACTGTTATGAATATTCATATGACTTTTTCATTTAAAGTATACATATTTATTTACATGAGCACTCAGTCATCATTCTGAACATCATCATCATTATAAATATCATCATCATCATCGTTTAACGTCTGCTTTCCATGCTAGCATGGGTTGGACGGTTCAACTGGGGTCTGGGAAGCCCGAAGGCTGCACCAGGCCAGTCAGATCTGGCAGTGTTTCTACAGCTGGATGCCCTTCCTAACGCCAACCACTCCGTGATATATATATATATATATAATAATATTAGGAAGTAAATCCAAACTTACAGGGAAAAATTAGATTTAGGATTAAATCTAATTTTACAGTATAAATATAAATTAAATTAGAGATAAAACCACTATTAGGCAAATCAAACAGTGAAAAGCATAAACCAAAACATAGAAATAAAATTAATTAATATAATATACAAAATTTTATATTTTATATATTTTGTATATTATATTAATTAATTTTATTTCTATGTTTTGGTTTATGTTTTTCACTGTTTGATTTGCCTAATAGTGGTTTTATCTCTAATTTATTTATATATATATATATCATCTTTCCATGTTGGCATGGATTAGATGGCTTTTCACAGTCCAAGACATTTCTTGTTGGGAGGCACTGCATCTATAGACTGGTGCTCATACTTGTCATTTGGCTAAGTTTCTATGGCTGGATATACTTTCTGTTGCTAACCATTTTACAATGTCTACTGGGTGCAGTTTTTGTGGACCCAGTTTTAGATGGATAGTCTTTCTTTCCATTCACTTGTAGGGGGCACTGCAGATTCTGTTGTAACACCAGCACAGGAGGTAGAATAATTTGTGCACTGTAAATATGGTGAGTATTTTGAAACTTAAAGCAAGCAGTCTAAGGTGGGGAGTAGAAGAGGGACAGTTACAGCCAAAAGGCCTGAAATGGGTAGTTGAGTGAGAAGATAGCAGTGTAAGTGTAAAGTGTACTCAATATCGAAGGAAGGGTACATTTGTTCAGGTAACTGAAGAGGGAAACAGGAGAGAGAGAGAGAGAGAGAGAGAGAGCAGTAAGACCAGAATAGGATGGAAGTCAAAGAAGAGTACAATTGGAAAAAGTAGCGATATCTAGGGGTGGAGTTTGGAGAAGAATAGCAGAAATGGATAGAGGTAAGGCTAAATGATGAAATGTTAGCAAGAGTAAGTGATAAATGACAGAAGAAGTGGCCCACAGGGAGACAGGAAGGAGTGTGATGGTTAGTTGCACAGCAGGAAAAAGTTAGTGTGTAGAGGGATGCGAGTGCTTCAGTGTCTTACATGAAGGTTTTGTGAAGGTCAAAGAAGTGAGAGTGAAGCGGATGGTGTGGTCAAAGCAAGTGGTGGAACATTGAATGATGGAGAGCTGTGAATGATAAGGAGATTGGCAAAAGGTTGGACTGTGAGCAATAGGTAGATAATAAGCAAGAGTCAAGAAGGCAAGGTAACCTTTGCAAGGTACAAAATATTTCAGCTTCTAACACTATATTTCTGTCAGGATAAAGTGCTCTGGTCATCTGTAATACTGAATATCACCAGTCAGTGTGCTGTCTCCTCCATGAGACTCAGCATCTTCAGTTCATCTCATGGTTAGCCTTCACCACTTTGTCCCAAGTCTTCTTTGGTTTCCTTCTTCTACAGATTCTGCTTAGAGTTCGTGGCACTTCATTATGCCATTATCATCCTCCATACACATCATATACTTATAGAAGCATTGCTTCCTCTCTTGTACACTACGCTCAATTCCCATTGTACTGTCTTTCTCTCAGCTCATTTGTACTTTGGCATTCATGCATACTGACATTACACATCCATCAGAGCATGCTGGTTTTATTTCTTTGCAATTCCTCTGCATCCAAGTCTTCTGCATCACCACTGTATTATATGACAGTTTTAACACAAGTGTCATACAATCTACCCTTCACTATAGAAGAAAACTCTTTTGTTGCCTGCAGAGGCAATTGCTCCTTGAACTTTATCCCTCCTTTTCTGATTAACAAGGAAAGCTGTATGCTTGACAGTACTGGAGTTCTGTCTTCTTCCCCTCTTACTAATGTAATTTTGAAGCCTCTTAATTCTAGGGTTTTGATTCCATGCAAACTAGTTGACAAACGGAGACAACATTGGTTTGAAAGAACCCTTCAGTCTTATTGAGGACATAGCAACCTCTCTATTGCTGGTATCTCAATAAAATGCTTTCAACACACCCTGTAAAATGATTTGTCTCAGGAAGGGTTTTCAGCCATAGAAACTATGCTATAAGAACTAGTTCATTGGCTTATATAATCTTAAACTCCCCTTATTTTTTTATTCTTTTCTTGCTAAGTAGATCTATAACTTTGCTTGCCTTCAAGTTACTTGGTATAGTTCTTTACTCTGCACTTTCTCCAGTCTTTCCAATCTCATCTCTTTGCTTTTGTGATTCTGTTTACCTAACATTCCAACATGTCACCATCAGTCTAGTTAAGTGAGAGACTTGCCTCAACCACAGAACTAGCCTGTAAGCCTCAGCAGGTTGTCTATAGGACTTTCCAGTTGTTCTCTATGATTTAAGGCCCTATACCCCACTTTCACCCAAGGTTTCAACTAGAAATACACTTCTAATTGCTTGTTAGTTCTTCAAGCTTCCATATCTTCCTTTTTATTATTGTCTTGTACCTGTGAGTCTGTCTAGCTCTATCTCTGAAGTTACTAATCACTAACTAATATTAGGTAGTACATTCTTCACCTGGAAAAGACCTAATGTTCATAACCATTTGTCTGTTCCATTTTTGTTTTCTTTCTGAGAATGTAATCTATTTGGTTTGTTTATCCACCAAATTGGGTTGATTAGGTAGTTGTCTAGTTAATTATTAACATAACAGAACTTGAGGAGCCTTGTTCCATCTTCATCTTTTGAACCAAAGTTTTATTAAATATATAACCAAAATTATATTAATTATTAACATAACAGAACTTGAGCAGCCTTGTTCCATCTTCATTTTTTGAACCAAAGTTATATTTTGAACCGAAGTTATATTAATTATATAACCAAAGTTATATTAATTATTAACATAACAGAACTTGAGGAGCCTTGTTCCATCTTCATCTTTTGAACCAAAGTTATAGTCTCTATACTTATATGGAATCTCTCATGTCATTGTCCAACATGTCTGTTGAAGTCACCAGCTATAATGAGGATGCTGTCATCAGATAGACAGCACAATGACCTAATGGAGTCTTTGTTTTCATCTGCCGGTCTAGATTGTGGAATGTATGTCATTATAACATCCAAGTCTAAGGTTAATTATTACAAACTCTGACCTCCTCTGACCTCCTCAGTTACTTTACCCATTTCTCTACCAATATTATGCCTGTTTTACTCATAATTTTTATACCTGCTCAGAGGAATTTATGCCCTGGCACACGCACACAGTACACATCTCTGTGCTTTTACGCTAGCATCTCAACAATTTTTGTGTGTGTGTGTTTGTGCATGTGTGTGTATGTGTGTGTTTGGTTGCCTATACGGACACACACTGACAGTCTTGTGTGACTGCCTGTCTATGTCTATTTTCTATGTCTTATTTTATGCTTATCATAAGGTGTTGTGTATAGAAATAAATAAGGAAATGTAATTTAGCAATTTGATAAATATATAGATTAATAAGTGCTAAATTGAAATGAGGACACAGCAGTATGACTAAAAGCCCTTTGAGATGGCATCCCAACATTGCTGCCATCCTGTGACTGAAGCTATTAAAAGAATAAAAGAGCAAACGTTTTCAAAATATATGTGTGTGCAGGCATGCATGAGTATTCTATGTATCATATACTGAATAAATTGTACATACATACAAAGCACACATATAAATATGTATATATATGTGTATATAATGTATCTATATTTATATACAAGTAAATGTGTGTATGTAAATGTATGTATGTTTATAAATGTATGTGAATATATGTGTATGTATGTATGTATATATATATATATATGTATGTATATATAATATGTGTGTTGTGTATATATATATATATATATATATTATATATATGTACACACATACATGTATGTATGTATGTATGTATATATAATATGTGTGTGTGTATATATATATATATATATGTACACACATACATGTATGTATGTATGTATGTATATATAATATGTGTGTGTGTATATATATATATATGTACACACATACATGTATGTATGTATATATAATATGTGTGTGTATATATATATATATGTACACACATACATGTATGTATGTATGTATGTATGTATGTATATATATGTATGTATGTATATATAATATCTGTGTGTGTGTATATATATATGTACACACACACACACATATATATATATATATATATAAACCTGTACCCGAGGTTTTCAAATTGAGGAACTCTTTAGGGGTATATAAAATAAATTGCAGCAGCACATGATGTTTGTAAAAACAACTGGAATTTTGAAGGAATCAAAATTAACTAAATACAACTCAGGCATGCCTTAGAGACGTTTTTGCTGTTTTCATCTTCTGATTATGAACGTGGGTTTTCAGTAATGTATAATCTTTTTAATTTTGCCACAATACCAGAAATTTTGATGGGAGGAACACGATGCAGTTATATTCACTCCTGTGCTCAAATGATGTTTATTAACTTTGATCATAGATCTCTTCCTTTAGGACTCACCTAGGGTTAAACAATGGCAACAATTCTGATGTAAAGTGCATTTATAATGAAAGATATGTTATGATCTACATGTATGTGACTGTACCTTTCCTGGACTATTACTGATCTGTCTCTTTATCTTCATGCCATTTCATTTCTGTTCTTTCCTTTCTTCAATTATTTCTTCCATCTTTTCTCTTTGCAATCTTTCTTTCATGACTATTTCTTTGCACAATTCTAACCCATTCCTTATAATTCTCCTCTTTTTTTTTTTTCATCAACATAATCCTTATTTTCAAAGTAGCTTTACAAATTCTGTTACGAAACTATATTTCTGCTAAGACAGTAACTCTGTATTTTTCTCTTTCATTTTTTTCTTTTTTGTTTTAATTTAGCTACACCTTGAAAATATTTTCAAATACTGTGAGATACATAAGTTTTGATAAACAAGAATTTAACTTTTTAATTATAAATAATATTGTCTTCTTAGAACTTAAAATTTGTGAAAGAAACTGGAAAATGCTATTAAAGATGAAAAAAAGAAAGAGTAGAAAATCAAGGAATCCTCAGTAATTTTATATTAGATTTATGCATAATGAAATGTCTATAAAAAAATGGGGTTATATGTAAACAAGTTAATACTCTGCAGGCTTTTATGGTATTTGTTTTCCATATGTGATATGGTATTAGCATCACCACAAAGTAGTTCAATAAGGTAAAAAAAAAGAGTAAGAACCTGTTTTTTCAAACTGTAATGTAGGAATTGTTAAAGAATTCTAAAATATCTAAGGGTATATGTGATTGATGAACAATTAACAGATTTCTATAAAATATCAATGAACCAAGTCATAAAATGGGAATATGAATCCATTTTTTAACATTTTATTACAGAATAATGTTTTTTTTTTAAAAATCTGGTTTTAGGATGCAATGGCACGTTATGTATAGCTAATATGTTTAGCTACCGACTATACAATAGCTTTGAAGCCTGCAGCAACAGTTGTGGTCATATATCGTTACTCTATTTTCTATAGACAAGCTAAGTGAAAAATCATCATTTATTGATGGTTGGCAGCATATGAAATGATGCACACCTCTAAAAAAGGCTTGTTTCAATTTAAGAATAATTCAATCCCTAACGTTAATGGAAAGCCAGTTAAAAAAAAAAAATCAAATGCATTGCATTAAGGCAATATGTATAAAAGCATCAGAGTATTCTAAATAATAAGACCTTGAAATGATTTGCAATCCATAAGTTTGAACAAGTTTATGATCTCTGTTATGTGCTAATATCCAGGGGTTGTATTTTAGTTAGAAATATAGTAATGGAAAGGTTGATGTTTTGTTAAATGTAAAATAATCAATGCTGTATCTGTAATTGGCTTAAAGTTTATTTTCCATGTCGATATAGTTAGACAGAGGAAATGTTTCCTTGTAATTAATTGAGAATGTTGGTGAATACCATAGATATAGCAGTTAGCTTCCAGCTAGGCAATGCTGCAGCATGATTCAGTTCCTGCTAAAGCAACTTTACTCATGCCATTAGAATAAATCAGGGGCTCTTGTTGTTTCCTATTTCTTTAATATATAGTGCCATTATGCCTTAGTTGGCAGAAACTAATAGTTTAGAATATTCCAAGTAACTTGGAAATGAAGACGAGATTTCAGACATTTATTTTTGTGTTTGATATTCTGTGTCATTGTCTTTTTGTTTATTATTTTAAGATGGTTTATGTCTGGAATTCAGCGAACCAAAAGAAATGTCTTAGGTTTGTTTGCACTTGTTGTCAACCTC
Organism: Octopus sinensis; assembly: GCF_006345805.1. Classification (NCBI taxonomy): domain Eukaryota; kingdom Metazoa; phylum Mollusca; class Cephalopoda; order Octopoda; family Octopodidae; genus Octopus; species Octopus sinensis. Next base: position 95,036,177 of record NC_043002.1, read on the forward strand.
TCTGTCTGACCAACCTCTTTTACTTTTGAGAGGCAATAAAAGGAAGCTAAAACAAGCTTGCGGTCACATTTATCTGCCATCATGGCAATTATTGAATGGAAATAGCATGCATTTATATTTTATAGAATACTGAAAAATATTGAATATTGTCATAAAAAATACATTTCTGGACATGAATTGATGTGGTAAAATTTCCATTACATGTTTTTGTGACATAAAAGCAGGTTGGTTCACCATTGGCCATGGGGTTGTGTAAGGCTGTCTCTTATTAGCTACATCTTGTTAAGAGATGTGAAATACATTTGAAAGCTTTTAATGTACTGTAAAGCTGATGGGAATATATATATATATAGATGACTAATCTTTGTTATGCAGGTGATATATTATTAATCGGTGATTCTATGAAAGAATTAGAGGATCTGTTAGTTAAAATCAGAAAAGTATGTGAACAATATGTATTATATCTAAAAGCCAGCCAAACAAATCGATTATGATTATAAAAGATAAAAGCCTGCAAGATCAAGAACAAGAAGATTTGTTTATTAATGATGAAGAGATTAAAAATGTCACCGAGTTTGTCTAGCAATGAATTGGCATTCTACACACTTATGGTAACAGTAACAAAAACGAAGCAGAATGCATTAGTCTGAAGTGCAACAATATTACTAACCACTGTTTGGAAAAATGTTGCAATATTTCTGAAACAGTAAAAAAAAAGGCAATGTCTACAGACAACTAGTAATCTAGATGCTATCTATGTATATGGCTTATGGCGATCAAAAAGTGGTATAGCAAAATGAATTGAAGCATTTGAGCTGTTTTGGAATACCACTGACTTCAAGTTAGGTGAATGGAAAGAAATAAACTATAAAGAACACTGAGAAAATTGGTAAAAGCACCCAGAAATTTTACACAAAAAAACTGAATTGAACTAAAGAAGGAACAGTAGAAGTAATTTTTAAAAAATGAAAGCCTAAACTTCTAATTATAATATTGTTTAAAATTCTCAGTATTTGGCATTTCATGAATATATTTAATTGAAGTCTCCAAGAAGTATTTCGGTCCTTGTTCAGAACAATTGATTCTTTGCAATAGTAGTTCAAAAGATATGTTATTTAGCCCTAGGTCAGCCCTGATAGAGCAAACATCTGATCAAAGGCATTCCATTAATTTTCTATATCAGTAACTACATTACACAGTGTCCTTTTTCCAAGATAATGATGATTTGAAGGAGATTTAGCTTCTATTTCTAGCAAGGAGTGTAACTTATAGTAATGCTTTCTCTTAATGGCTCGTGAAAAAATGCTTTTTGCTCTTTTTAACAAGTCCTGTAAATAAGGATTTTTAATTAGTCGAACTTATGTGTAATAGTCTGAAGTCACAGCAACCATTTTAATTCTTGGATGACAGATTTAATTCTTTGCCTAGTTTAATACCACTTTTTGGCCTTTACATTTCTTTAGCAGCATTTGTTCTGTTGCATGCATTCAGGCCAGATTTTCAGTGTGTGGATAACTTTCTCTGTACACCTTTCCAGTGTTGGAAACCCAGGAAAGAATCATCAGCCCTGCTTTTATTGCCATAAAAGGAAATATTTTTATAGCTTTTCTGCTCATGTACGTTGCCATTGATTTTTTGAAAAAGGGAAAAGACTTGGTAAAATTATTTAGCTGTTCACTTTCCTATAAAATCTGAATATACCTGTTTATTTTGTTAAAGAGGCTAACTTCTTGCTTGCTGGAGATAAATTAGCGAGCTGGCAAGACAAAAGAGTAATATTAACTTTGATTATCCGAGGTGTATGGATATATTACACATAAGAAAATTCAAGAAACATACATTCACATTGACACACACATACATACATTATTTTCTCCCCCCCACCTCTCTCTCTCCCTTTCTCACACACACATGCAATGTATGGATGTCTAATATACTCATATAAATGTTTTGAATATCAACATAAATAAAAATGATCACAAAAATTCTTCACATATTGGAATAATCTTTCTAATATTAATTTAGTTAAAAGATTGTTTTCTCTTTTGTTACTTTTAAAAATTTTATTTCTCAAAATCTTTTGAGAATTTATGAAGTAAAAGATATATTGTTCTCTTTATTTCGAATTTGAATATTTTTTTCTTCCTATCTATTTCCTAAGTTGTGATATATTTAATTTCATGTTCCTTTCATGAAATAAAATTATAATATATCTAATAATTTAAATGAAATGAAAAAAGTATTAGATGATTCAATCTCATCTCCTCTAAGCAATAATTCAGTCCTTCTTTGATAGTACATAATTAAAATATACTATCAATACACTATTGAGAGAATATAATCAAAAGCTGTAATTCTCTTGCGTACAAATAACAGAAGACGGGTATTTTGATATTTAGAAGAGTTTTAACTTGTTAGCATTTTACTATTGAAACCTTTTACAAGCCTTTTCTAAAACTATTAGAGCATATTAACCACAAACACTGCCATTTGTTAAGAAACCTCTGTAAAATCATGTCACTGAGCTGTTCATCATTTGAAATAGGAAAGGAAATATTTATCTTAGACAGAAATGAGGGTTGGCAACAGGAAATTGCTCCTATCCATTGAAAAATTTACCTAAAGTTTATCTGGCCCCTGCAAGTATAACTAAGTGGATATTAATCTGATGATGATGGTGATGATTATATAGCAAGCAGCAAGTACTTTAAGTCAAGTAGTTATATAAAGGAAGTTTAAATGGAATATTATCATTGTGAAAGCATGTAGCATCAGGCTCACAATCATGAGGTAGTGAGTTCAATTCCCGGACTGGGCTGTGCATTGTATTTTTCAGCAAGACACTTTATTTCATATTGCTCCAGTTCATTTAGCTGTAGAAATGAGCTGTGACATCACTGGTGCCAAGCTGTATTGGCCTTTGCTTTTCCCCTGGATAACATTGGTTGCATGCAGAGGATAGGCTGGTATGCATGGGTGAATGCTGGTTTTCCATAAACAACCTTGCCTGGACTTGTGCCTCAGAGGGAAACTTTCTAGATGCAATCCCATGGTCATTCATGACCGAAGGGGGTTGTTACCCTTTACCCTATCATCACCATTTTACAATGGCCATTGATGAAATATAATCTAGTCTAGAATTACTCTAATTTGGGATCAGTAACTGCTTTTGTATAATGGCCTACCTTT
>NC_043002.1:95044365-95089365 GCF_006345805.1 Octopus sinensis
CCATGTTCAGCAACTGGCACTTCCTTATACAGCTGTCCTCAACTGCATGCATCACAAGACTATACCAGCATAGTCTCTCTCTCTCCACTATCTCTCTCCCTTCTCTCTCTCCCCCTCTCTCTTCCCTCTCTCTCTCACTACATCTGACACCTCTTATGCTTAATTGTTCTCTCAACACATTTTTACTTTGTCATACATGCACACAGACATTGCACATCCATCAGAACATAATAGCTTCATTTCTTTCTTGTCTTCACATATCTTCTGCATTCATGGCCCATGTTTGTCAACCATGTAGCATTGCTGTTCATACACAAGTGTCATATAATCTGCCTTCTAATCTGAGAGAGAAACTTTGTTATCACCAGCCATTCGTCTACTTCTAGCTTCCACTGTGATCCCTAGATCAAGAACCAAAGGACCCCATTGAAGGCTTTCTCCAAGTTGGCAAGTGCCAACACTCCATTAGGTTATTAACAGATGACCTAATTAGGATCAGAGCAGGTGCTCTGAAAGCATAGTAGCCAGAATAAGAATGTAAGGGTAGGTTTTTGGACATCCAGGGAGCGATTATTTCTGTTGGCATCAAAAGAAATTCTCACTTTGAACGAAGGGTAAGTTTTATGATGCTTACGCATGAATTGCAAAATGCTGCCAAGTCGTTAAGCATGGGCACTGAATGCGGTAGATGTGCAACAGCTGGAAAGAAATAATGCAAGCTTGCTTCACTGCATATGCTTGAATAATGCCATCAAATGAGCTGAGAGAATAATTTGGTATTAGAGGAATCAGATGTGCAAAGAGAGAAGCTGCGCTTACAGACATGTGACGTGTGTGAAGGATGATAGTTGGGTAAAGAAGTGACAAGATCCAAGTGGAAGGAAACTGTGCCAGACTGAGACAGATATGGACAAAAGTGGTAAACCTATCTCAGGATGCTAAACTTCATAAAGAGGATGAGTGGTCACGACAAATGATGTGATTGTCTTAGATACAACCTGTCCAACCCATGAAAGCATGGAAAATAGATTTAAAAATTATATTCATTGGTTATTAGACTTGCACCAAAATAATTAAGGGGTCATATTCTATCACTAGCATTGAATTGTTGTTCATGAATAAGATGCGTGGTGTATGCAAGAGATTTGAAATAAAGGCACCTACCTTCTCTTCGTCGACGCAGACCTCTCCGGCGGTAACGCACCCTTCCACATGGCCCAACCTGAATGCTAAAAATAGCAGCTGCTTTTCCCTTACCTCGACAAAGCACTCACATGTCTAGCTCTGTTGGCTACCCTGATCGAAAAGGCCCAGTGCCCCCCTGCCTGCACGCGCATCACTCCTGCCCCTTCCTCTTCCAGTCAGCCCCAAGTTCCTGTCAGCTCCCCAGCTGCTGACGTCATCCCACAAGATGTTTGATTATAAAATAGCTCTGTCTATTTAATTTGTAATAGGTACAACTAATTAACATTGCTTCTCCATCACTAGAACTCAGCATTCCAAATTAACAAACAGGAACTCAATCCTCTATTTACTCTCAGACCAGAGTCCCCCGACACCTCAGTCAGCTTCACCATTGAATATGATCTCTGATTCATTCTGTGGTCTGCATTTGAAGGCTGGTGTGTAAGTGCATACAGCAGATAAACAAATAACACTGTGTAACAAATTCTTTTTTCTTTGGTCAGTAAGTGTTATTTCTTATTTGCTTCTATCAGGAAATGAAAGGGAATGACTGCTATTCCTTTCAAACTTTACTTTTGTGATATGGACACCAGTGATTTGAAACTGACCTATTTTCCATTACATTTCAGATAGATTCAGCACTGAGTTGCTGAAGCAAAAATATATTCTGCTCAATACCACAGATTTGCTTGTCAGTTACTTGACCTTATCCTTTTGAGCATGTCCCCTAGTAACTGAGAATATGTGCCTTTCTGATCATGAACAGGAGTAATGGGGAGCATCATAGCCATGTACTGAGGGGATTTCTGTGGGGTTTGAGTAAATGTAACAAAAGCAAAGTTTGAAGGAAATACTAGTGATTTTTCATACTTTGTGTGTGGAAGCACTCCGTCGGTTACGACGATGAGGGTTCCGGTTGATCCGAATCAACGGAACAGCCTGCTCGTGAAATTAACGTGTATATAATATATAGATGTGTGTATGTATATATTTATATGTATATCTGTGTGTGTTTTGTAACACCAGCTAATGTTTAAACATCCAAAACTGAATTTCTTTGACAGAAAGAAAATGGCAGCTGAAAACCTAGTGCAGTCTTTGACCTTATTTATTGACCACTCATCTGTTTAACCTCAGTTGGGATTGATAAGTTTCCAGTATATACACAAGAAATGAATTATTTTTGCTTTACTCTTGTACTATTCAAATAAGTAACTCCCTAACAAAGAAACCTTAATTTCTTCTGCAGATAACCCCTGGGTAGCAATTTATTTTTAAGGAAGTTCTGCAAAGTTAATTAAATTGGCTGTGATTTGTAAATGTTGGGTGAGTGTACAAAGTACTTTTCTTTCTTTTCTTACCATTCCTTGTATTCCTAATGACCTCAATAAATATCTCTCTTCTGTTATGTAATTCAATCTATTTTGATAATGAATGTAGTTTTGTAAAATATATACTTATTTTTACCAAAGTGTTTTGTTTTATGTTTTTTTTTATATGGATTATTATTTATTTATAAGCAAAAATGGTCATTTTGTTATCAAAAGTATTTTGAATTTTTTTTTCTTGTCCTTTTAGATTTAAAATATTTTCCAACTGCTATATTTCAGCTGCTTTATGCCTTTTAGGGAAACATCCCTGAATTGTTTATATTTATGTCATTAAGATTACCATAGCAACACACATTTAATTTAAGCAAAACAACCAGCTTTGAAAGAGATATATTAATGTAGAGTATAAACTCTTCATCATTTGTCAATTACTTTTTCTTGATTAGATGCACATTTATCAGTGCACGCACATGCAAACGACTTTGAAAACGTTCATGTAAATCACTTTGCCTTCCATTCTATAGGAATTCTCTATTATCTTTAGTTTTACCATTTACGAGGAGATGCTGAAAAGTTCCTGGCTTTAGGTAAAAGAAAATACAGGAGTATTGGTTAATTATGATTTTATTCAATATATACTCCTCTCAGATTCACACACTTATTGCAGTGGTCCTTCAGTTTTGCTAAGCCCTGTAAAGAACTTGGAACATTGGGCCTCCAGCCAGGGTTTTCTTGATACCCTCAAAGCAACGAACTCTTGAGCACCCCTCGTATGTATATTGGTTGTTTTCCTAATCAGCACCAGAATGTGATCTTATTACTGGAATTATGCAAAATCATATTACTACTATTTGTAGATGTCTAATTATACAACACCCAAAATTTTGAATCTAAAAAATGTCTTAGATTAAGTATAATAGAAACTTTTCCAATTTCATGTTTCAGAGATTTATATTTATTAGCAAACAATTCATACAAGATACTCTTTTACCTGTTTCACTCATTTGACTGTGGCCATGCAGGAGCACCTCCTTTAGTCAAGCAAATTGACTCCAGGACTTATTCTTTGTAAGCCTAGTACTTATTCTATCGGGGTCTTTTTGCCGAATTGCTAAGTTACGGGGACGTAAACATACCAGCATCAGTTGTCAAGTGATGTTGGTGGGAACAAACACAGACACACAAACACACACATATATATACATATATACAATGGGCTTCTTTCAGTTTCCATCTGCCAAATCCACTGACAAGGCTTTGGTCATCCTCAGGCTATAGAAGAAGACACTTGCCCTAGGTGCCACACAGTGGGACTGAACCTGGAACTATGTGTTTGGTAAGCAAGCTACTTCCCACACAGCCACTCTTGAAAATTTATAAAACATTTCAGCTTATATTAACTTAAAGTTAATATCATTAGCCCTGTGTTATCAACTAAGATAGTCTTTTGGGATTTATCACTGCTCCTCTTCCAACAAATTATTCCTGGCATCATTTCTACATACTTTGTTCTTTTTTTACTGTTTTTCTTTTTTTTGTTTTTCTTTTTTCTTCTTGGTCCTTCACATTTTTCATTTGCTTTGGGGCAACATCTAATGAAAGGCAGGTCATTATGTTGAATCACTAACAGACTTCTAGATGTTAAGGAATGGAATTTTTTTTTAGTTTCATTACAGGGAAGTAGTGAAACTGATAGCAATGTTAAGTTATGGAAGGCTGTGTGGGAAGTAGCTTGCTTACCAACCACATGGTTCCGGGTTCAGTCCCACTATGTGGCACCTTGGACAAATGTCTTCTACTATAGCCTCAGGTCAACCAAAGCCTTGTGAGTGGATTTGTTAGACGGAAACTGAAAGAAGCTCATCGTTTATATATATATGTGTGTGAGTGTGTGTATGTTTGTGTGTCTGTATTTGTCCCCCCAACATCACTTGAAAACCGATGCCGGTGTGTTTACGTCCCCGTAACTTAGCAGTTCGGCAAAAGCGACTGATAGAATAAGTACTAGGCTTACAAAGAATAAGTCCTGGGGTCGATTTGCTCGACTAAAGGCGGTGCTCCAGCATGGCCACAGTCAAATGACTGAAACAAGCAAAAGAGAATTCAGGTTATAGTTTCTCCAGATTCTATAACTTAGAATTCCAACCTGAGATATAACTGCATCACTAAATATATTTATCGCATTTACTTTTGTTTGTGATATATTTATGAAGTTATTTGCATGCAAGCTCTTTTGTATTCACCTTAACAAGCGGACACTTAAATATATATGATTGCACAGGCACACATGCTCTTGCGTCATATAATTACAATATATTGACTTCAAAGTCGTTATCAAAACATTTTGATTTCATAACAGGGAAGCACTTCCAGAGAAAGAATTACTCTTTTACTTGTTTCAGTCATTTGACTGTGGCCAATGCCGGAGCACCGCCTTTAGTCGAGCAAATCAATCCCAGGACTTATTCTTTGTAAGCCTAATACTTATTCTATCAGTCTCTTTTGCCAAACTGCTAAGTTACGGGGACATAAACACACCAGCATTGGTTGTCAAGTGATGTTGGGGGAACAAACACAAACACACACACATATTTATATACATATACATAAATACGACGAGCTTCTTTCAGTTTCCATCTACCAAATCCACTCACGAGGCTTGGTCAGCCTGGGGCTATAGTAGAAGACACTTGCCCAAGGTGCCACGCTGTGGGACTGAACCTGGAACCATGTGGTTGGTAAGCAAGCTACTTACCACACAGCCATTCCTGCATCTATTATGCAAGAACTTTAAAAAGTTCATAGAGAAGACACAAAAACAGAATTATTCTTAGGAAATTTTTTTCCTCTATCTATATATGTTTGATTTGTCTGTTTTAAAATATTAAACCAAAATTGTTATTTTGTAGTTTACTATTTCATAGCTTATGTATATTAATTCCTGCTAATTTCAATTTGTAAAGATAAATACCTTTTTGTTTGTTTTATAGACTAAAATTGTAAACATGATAATTAGTTTTCAGTTAATTTTTCATGTTCATCAAGTGTCAAACTTTACATATATATTTTTGTGTTCAAGTAAATACATCATGTTCTTATAATTTTTTATGCTCATCATGTTAATAGAAAAAACATTTATTTGCTTTCTAGTTTTCAATTTTGTAAAGATTCACATTTAAATCATAATACATTTAATTGCTTTTTTCTACAATTGATACATAATCATCATCATCATTATCATCATCATGAAAGCATGTTGTCAAGTGGTTTGTGGATTCAGTTCTTGGGCCAGGTAGTCTGTTTAATTTTTTAGCATTCAGATTCCTCTGTCAAATTTAATGCTCGTTTATTCACATTGTTTTCAGTTAATCATGCATTATCATATAGCTTCCAGATTTCTGTGATGTGATTGACTATTCTTAGAATGGCATTGTAGGGCATGTGTGAGAGGTTAGGTCTGGCCAATTTTAGCATAAAATAGGTAGAATATTTGAGTCGGATATGCCATTTTAAATGCCAATGGGTTAAATATATCAAAACACTTCATTTCAAATTGTTCCAGTCTACTCAACTGTAAATGAGTACCAGCTGGTTACTGGTGAAACTCTTCTATGTCCAACAGTCAAATCCTGATCGTTCTGTTGGAATGAGGTGTGGGAAGGCTTAGGTGGTGTCTATGCATAGGTCAAAAACAATTAGTAAAAGCATGGTACATATTACCAAACCAAACTCACACATGAATGATTGCTGGCTGTACTGTACTTTGTACATCATTACCAATATTATTTTTAGAGCTGGCAGAAATATTAGCACATCGGGCGAAATGCTTAGCGGTATTTCGTCTGCCATTACGTTCTGAGTTCAAATTCCGCCGAGGTCGACTTTGCCTTTCATCCTTTCACAACAAGGTGGCAAGCTGGCAGAAACGTTAGCACGCCGGGCGAAATGCGTGGCCGTTTTTCGTCTGCCGTTACGTTGTGAGTTCAAATTCCGCCGAGATCGACTTTGCCTTTCATCCTTTCGGGGTCGATAAATTAAGTACCAGTTACGCACTGGGGTCGATGTAATCGACTTAATCCATTTGTCTGTCCTTGTTTGTCCCCTCTGTGTTTAGCCCCTTGTGGGTAGTAAAGAAATAGGTATTTCGTCTGCCATTACGTTCTGAGTTCAAATTCCGCCGAGGTTGACTTTGCCTTTCATCTTTTTGGGGTCGATAAATTAAGTACCAGTTACACACTGGGGTTGATGTACTCAATTTAATCCCTTTGTTTGTCCTCGTTTGTCCCCTCTATGTTTAGCCCCTTGTGGGCAATAAAGAAATAAGAATTGTTAGCACACCAGGCAAAATGCTTAGTGGCATTTTGTCTGTCCTTGTCTTCTGAGTTCAAATTCCTCTTTGGGTCAACTTTGTCTTTCATCCCTTCAGGATCAATGAAATAACTACTTGTTATGCACTTGAGTCGATATAATTGACTCACTCCTCCTCACAAAATTTCAGGCTTTGTGCCTATAGTAGAAAAGATCATCATCATTATCATCATCATCCTTATTATTTTAAAGTGGTAGGCTAGCAAAATTGTTAGCACATTGGGAAAAATACATAGTGGCATTTCGTCAGTCTTTACGTTTTGAGTTCAAATTGTGCCTTGCATTCTTTTAAGGTCAATAAAATAAGCATTAGTTAAGCACTGAGGTTGTAATCAACTTTTTCCCCACTCAAACTTGATGGCCTTCTGCCAAAATTTGAAACTAATATTATCATTATTTTATCATCTATATTCTTTTATTTGTTTCAGTCACTTGACTGTGGCCATGCTGGAGTACCACTTTTAGTCAAACAAATCAACCCCAGGACTTATTCTTTGTGAGCCTAGTACTTATTCTATCAGTCTCTTTTGCCAAACTGCTAAGTTACGGGGCACATAAACACACCAACATCAGTTGTCAAGCAATGGTGGGAAGGGATAAATACAAACACACACACACACACGCACACACACACCACACACACACACACACACACAAACACACACACATATATATATATAATATATATATATACACACACGATGGGCTTCTCTCAGTTTCCGTCTACCAAATCCGTTTTCAAGGCTTTAGTCGGCTTACGGCTATAGAAGAAGACACTTGCCCAAGGTGCCACGCAGTGGGACTGAACCTTGAACCATGTGGTTGGCAAGTAAGCTACTTACCATACAGCTACTCGTTATCATTATGAACATTTTTTAACACTCTGCATTATTATTTGAAATAATATCTTAGTCTGTGAATATAATTTTATGGCATTTATTAAAGTCAAAAGAATGAAAAAAAAAAAAAATCCAAAAAGCATGAAAGGGAAAGATATTCCATTTCATGCTGGAATTATTTAATTGCTTCATTCATTGGATTGTGACCACTCTTGGGGCACTGCTTCGATCAGCTTAACTCCAGTATTTATTTTAAATGCCACTAAGCATTTATTTATAGTAAAGGCGGCGAGCTGGCAGAAACGTTAGCACGCCGGGCGAAATGCGTAGCCGTATTTCGTCTGCTGTTACGTTCTGAGTTCAAATTCCGCCGAGGTCAACTTTGCTTTTCATCCTTTCGGGGTCGATAAATTAAGTACCAGTTACGCACTGGGGTCGATGTAATCAACTTAATCCGTTTATCTGTCCTTGTTTGTCCCCTCTGTGTTTAGCCCCTTGTGGGTAGTAAAGAAATAAGTATTTATTTTAAGCTTGGTAGTTATTTTATTGTTCTCTATTTTTTTCTTTACCGAACTGCTAAGTTACATGAGTCTAAACAACATGAGTCAACACAGGTTGCCAAGAGATGAGAAACAAATACAGATAAGCGTTTGCATCTCCCCTCCTCACACACATGCATATGATAGGCTTCCACACAGTTTCTGTGTACCAAACTTTCTAACAAGGCATTTATTGACTCAGGGTCACAATAGAAGACACTTGATAAAAGTGCTGTGATGGAGCACAAGACCCAAGAACCATAAGGCTGCACAATAAATTTCTTAACCACTCAGTTATGCTTGTATCAATTCTTCTATTTTCTTTCTTGTTAGTGGTTTTGGCTGTATTCTGATATCTGCTTAATTTCTGTTCATTGTATCACTAATCTAATTTTAATATCAGTAATACCAATTGTTCAGTTTGTTTGGTTTTAAACGGCATATTGTAAGGATTTAAACACTATCACATGAACACGAAATATACTAAATGAATGTAAAATATATCATCATCATCATCATCATCATTGTTTAACGTCAGCCTTCCATGCTAGCATGGGTTGGACGATTTTGACTGAGGGCTGGCGAACCAGATGGCCGCACCAGGCTCCAATCTTGATCTGGCAGAGTTTCTACAGCTGGATGCCCTTCCTAACGCCAACCACTCTGAGAGTGTAGTGGGTGCTTTTTATGTGCCACCGGCATTGGGGCCAGTCAGGCGGTACTGGCAATGACCTTGCTCGAATCTTTTTATACATGCTACCAGAACAGGTGCCAGTAAGGCAACGTTGGTAATGATCATGCTCAAATGGTGCCCTTTTATGTGCCTCTGGCACGGAGCCAGTTGGCTGCTCTGGCAACAATGATGCTCGGATGGTGCTCTTGGCACCCTACTAGCACGGGCACAAGTGCCAGTAAGGTGACGCTGGTAACGATCACACTCGAATGGTGCCCTTTTATGTGCCACTGGCACATATATAATTACAAAATACAAGAACAACCAGAAAATGTAAATTACTGGTATAAAAGCTATATAATAATTTGGAATAAAAGGTTAATTGCTGTGTATAGCTTTGATCTAACTTGTCTGAATATTGGGCCCTGTTTAACGAACAATGTGCTTACATTTAATTTTGTCAGCTATTATACATGCTGTGAAAATATTTTTTTCATAATTGCTTGTAAGTGTGCATTCTATTTGCATGGTGGGTGGTTGACTTAATAAAATATTGCAGTAACTATATAACAAACACATGTAAAGAATATAAAATACATATAGCAATAGCTCCACACAGTATGCATTTTAGTTTCTAGTTTCTGTACACAGGATAGCTCTGCATCTTTAGCTAATAAGACATCAATCTTATTTCTAAGTCACCTGATGTTTTCCACTTATACTTTAAGTTATCAGACATTTTAATACAATTAAGAATCGAATAAAACATTCTATAAATTGAATATATTTCAAAATAGATGACCAGTTATTGATCACTTCAATACAAAGGAAAATAAGCATAAATACAGCTTATCTAATTGTATATCATTGACTTTTAGACTTCCATTAACTAAGATTTGTCCCTAAAAGTTATTCCCTTCAGACTAAATTGCACACTTTCAACATTGACCTAAATATGCCAAAAGAGACTCCACATTTCCAATAAGTCTTTTTGATGAGTAAAACAATATGCTGGAGTGATTTTGATGTCACCCTCTGATTTCTTGATGTTACTGAAGTTTGGTAATGGCTTAAGTTTTCTTTATTAATCTAGGAGATAGCACATCTACTTGTACAGAATCAACATCTGTTTGTACTGAGTCAACATCTGTTTGTACAGAAAAGTTGTTTATTTCCTTTTGAACAGGTATATCGGCATAATGACTGTCCCTAGACACAACAAAATATATTCTTTTATTCTTTTACTTGTTTCAGTCATTTGACTGCGGCCATGCTGGAGCACCACCTTTTTAGTCGAGCAAATCGACTCCGGACTTATTCTTTGTAAGCCTAGTATTTATTCTATCGGTCACTTTTTGCTGAACCACTGGGTTATGGGGACGTAAACACACCAGCATCGCATGTCAAATGATGTTCGGGGTGACAAACGCAGACATACATATACATAATGCGAAGGGCTACTTTCAGTTTCCGTCTACCAAATCCACTCACAAAGCTTTGGTTGGCCCAAAGCTATAGCAGAAGACACTTGCCCAAGGTGCCATGCAGTGGTACTGAACCTGGAACCATGTGGTTGGTAAGCAAGCTACTTACCACACAGCCACTCCTTCGCCTATATGTGAGTGTCATTAACCTATTTGTTCCTACTAATCTTATTTCTATATTCCAACAATTTTGTGCTCTAGATCAATTATTAATTTCTAGTATGGGCACAAAGCCTCTTTTTATTTTAGTGATTCTTAAAAATCGATACTTAATATCCAAGTTGATATTCAAGATTTTGGACTCTAGACCATTCTTCTTAGTTTTGAACTTTTATCTGCAAGTATTCTACATAGTCTACATCCAAATGAAAGTTTCAGAATATCAATGCTACTACGAATATCAAGTGATTATTATTATTATTTTTTTTTTTTTTGCTTTAAGAGCTATAAAGAATACTGAGCCATATAGAAATACCTCACTGGTTTGCTTCTAATCTTTACCGTGCTTATATCTCCTTAGTACACGGGTGGCTACCATATGCCATTCACGTACACTTTTTTCAGCATCCACCAAACTACAAAACATAGAACTCTGTCGAAAGCTTTCTACAGATTAACAAATACGAGTTAGTTTGCTTTTTGTTTAGAATTTCCTCTTGCAGTTGCCCCATTTAAACTATGGTATCTATGATGCCAATCCTGTTACAAATCCAAATTTCATATTATCCAAACTGGTCTTATATAAGCTTCACTTTTTAAAACTTCTTACAAAATTTGCTATATCTTTGAATGATGCATCCATAATGGTTCATGCCCATTGCATGCTTTTTCTACTTGAAACAGGTTAAAATAAGGATCATTACATCAGTTCTATAGTAAATAGATAGTGAAAATATTTATTGATTCTTCATATAAAGTTGTCATTTAGGTTCTTCACTCATATTGATCTCGGTAGATCCTATACAAGTTTCGCTATTCTGTCTGCAAGAGTGAAACCATGTTTTTTTTTCTTTTAATCGTTAACCGCATTGTCACTCATCTGTGACCAGAAAATTTTTACAGTGACTTCAACGTTTTGATTCAGTTGCAACTGGGCTGCAAACATTTCCTTGTTAAAGTAAAATATGATACTTAAATATATTAAGTGGTCCAAACAGTAATACACACACAGACACTCATTGCTGACAGAACTTGAAGTTCCAGTCAGGTCAAGTCTACTAAATGTATAAAGTCCCATCCTACAAGCTGACCTGCAGTATCAATTACATTCATACATACAAGGCTTTCAAGGCCCTGGAAGCTCTCTAAAGGTTGTTAGATAATTTCTCTTACCTAGATGACCTAATTAGCAGCAGAAGTGGATGTTCTGAAAGTGTAATTGCTAGAATAAGATGGAAAATATTCAAAGAACTTTTAACTCTGTTGACAACCAGAGGTCTCTCTCTATCTCTCTCTCAAAGGAAGATTGTATGATGCTTGTGTAGGAACTGCATTGCTATATGGTAATGTAATGTGGGTCCTAAATGCAGAGGATATGCCAAGATTAGAGAGGAATGCAGCTCGCATGCTGCACTGGATGTGCAATGTCAGTGTACATGTGCGACAGTGCTAGTATATTGAGAGAAAAATTAGGCATACGAGTAATTAGATTTAACCCTTTAGTATTTAAACCAGCCATATCCGGCTAAAATAGCTAATCTGTTTTATGTTCAAACTGATCAGATCCAGGCTCTCACACCTACCCTACAATATTATTCTACATTAAGTAATTACACCATCAAGATCTTGAAGATATGTGATAATGCATGATGAATTCAAATTAATGGGAATCAATAGGCATTATGTTTGATTGAATAATCTGAACAATAAAAGGTTAATGTGCAGGGGAGAAGACTGGTGGTACAGAGTGATGTGTATGGATAAGGAATGTTGCATAAAGAAGTGCAGATCACTTACAGTGGAAGAAATTTATAGAAGAAGGAGACTCAGGAAGATATGAGAGCCAAGCTCAAGATACTGAGTGTTATGGAGGAGATGGCAAAGGACCAAGATCTGGTGCCTTACTGGTGCTTGAGGAATCCTGCCTACCACAACTAAATTGATATCTTAAAACTACCTTGGTAATTGCTTGTACATACAAAGCTCAGCCTCACCTCTGTTCCATATTGCCCTGTCAAGCTTCCTCCACATCTTCACTGCCTTCACTCATTACTTCTTTATCTCTACGATTATTGAGCTATCATAATCACCTGAGAGCAGAATAGGTACAATCTACACACTCACACCCCCTTTCATACCTATTTATTTATTACCCACAAGGGACCAAACACAGAGGGGACAAACAAGGACAGACATAGGTATTAAGTCGATTACATCGACCCCAGTGCGTAAATGCTACTTAATTTATCGACCCCGAAAGGATGAAAGGCAAAGTCGACCTTGGCGGAATTTGAACTCACAACGTAACGCAGACGAAATACCGCTAAGCATTTTGCCCGGCGTACTAACGTTTCTGCCAGCTTGCCCCTTTCATACCTTCTCTTTTCTTTTCTCTCCCAGAACCACTTCCATTGATCTCTCTCTCTCTCTCTCTCTCTCTCTTCCTCCCCTCTGCTAGACTCCATCCTTAGAATCACTTCGTTTCTTCACTATTTTCTTCCAGCTTTGCTTCCTCCTCTCTATTATACTCCACCCCTCCTTACACCTCTTTCATCCCCTATCTCTCCTAATGTCCTCACATATCTAATCTAACCCCCACTCCCACCTGAGCCATTTCTATACCTCTCACCTTCAATTACTACAGCCATATCTATCACATCTAACCACCTCTCCTCACATTCTTATGAAATTTTCCATCCTTCCACCTCTTCACCTGTATCACCCACCACACTTTGCCCTGAGAGTATATCCACACATCTCCACCACCACCATCTCTCCCACTCTTGCCATCTCTATCTTTCTCTTCAAGTCTCCTTCTCCCATCTTCTCAAACTGGGATATCCTTGTATCTCTTCTACAGCAACATACTTATTTCTATCCTTCTATTCTTTTAACCTCTGATCAATAGGTACAAGCCTACATTCCTCAACACTACTTCCCTCAGTTAGGGAGGGGACTTTGTCTTGTCTTGCAAGGTATTTGGTGAACCCTGCCAATAAAGCACCCAACATTACTTGACAACCGATGCTGGTGTGTTTAAGTCCCTGTAACTTAGCAGTTCGGCAAAAGAGACCGATAGAATAAGTACTAGGCTTACAAAGAATAAGTCCTGGGGGTCTGTTTGCTTGACCAAAAGGCGGTGCTCCAGCATGGCCACAGTCAAATGACTGAAACAAATAAAAGAGTAAAAGAGTATATGTCCTTTGTTTTAGAAGTCTGCTATTAAGACCATTTAACAACATTTGTTTTCAATGCCTCTATTTGTATAAAAGCTTATATTTCAACATTATTATTAACAAAAAGTGGGGGAAAAAAATTATTTCTATTTTGAAGGCTAAAAATCTGAACTACACTGAAAAGTCATTTCTTGCTAAACTTGATGTATTACATTATGACGTACTTGTATGTACATTTAGCAACAAAATTATACTTTAAAGTTGGTATTCACATCTTTAAACTGAACCAGTCTCTATGGCAATAAAGTAGTTTTTCCAATTTGTACCTAGTTTGATTATTGCCCTTACTCATTTCAATTATATAATGAGGTTGAAACCAGCTACAGTAATGATTGCTTTAACAAAATACATTTCCTGGAAATCTAGTTAGCACATCATTGATCTGGTAGTTACCAAAGGATGTGCTGATGTTTGTTTAATAATTATGAATATCCCTTGTTAGTTCTTTATAATTGGTATACATTGATTCTGAAGAAATTTACTCCTGAGAGGTAAATATTTCATACTGTGCTCTTATTTGAGCTCAAGTGTAAAACAATGTTGCTGACATAAACTTGTGTGTGTGTTAGTGTGTGTGTGTGTGTGTGTGTGAGAGAGAGAGAGAGAGAGAGAGAAAAACATGAACTCTTCATAGTAATATTTTTGCGTAAATTGCTTTTACCAAGAACATGTTTCAAAACAGTTAATGAAAACACCAACAATCATTTCACCTTCTACGTCAATCTGTTTTATTATATATATATATATATATATATATATATATATATACCATTGCTGCACCAATGTATGTTTAATCAACCTCTTTTTACATTCTTCTTTTTACTTTTACATAAAAATCCTTTTAGGCTCAAATAACTTTATTAAATTGGCATTGCTGTAACCAAAAGGAGATATTGTATTTCAATAGACAATAATCTTGAATATGCAAAATAATGTATGAAAAAGAAAAAAAAAAAACAATGAAATATCGTTTTACTTGTGCAGCAATAACAAACAGTTGCAGCTGTTGTTTGTATACTTGCTATTCAGATTTAAGCTCATGTTATGTTTGTCTCTTAATTTTAATATATTTTCTATACCCTGACTATTAATAAATCAAAGTAGTTGTGAAGCAAAATTATATGAAAGTCTTTTTATAATTACATACACAGAGTGTCACAAAATAATATTCATTCTTTATATCTTAGTGTTTATCCAGCTTTAATTCAAACATATGTGACTTAATGCATACACCAGTTTAGATATTTCTTTATATATAATTGTGTGTGTTAATGGAATGGTATTGATTGATCTTGTGCAATAAAGTGTGATAAATAAATCACTTTACTAATATGTTGTGTTGACAAAGCTCAACTGACCCCCTTACAATATCAACTCAGATCAACTTCAGGGTCCAAATATCTCTGTGATTCTTTTTCTTCTTTTCCACTATTGAACTTTTCAGTGTAGGCTGTAATCACACAGTCTGTCACAAATGAGACTTCATCATACTCCTCTTTTATAACTTCTGTATACAGAACTAACCCTAATATAGCAACGGAATTTACCAAGGTACTCCTTCTTTTTTAATTAAAACCTATAGCAAAGTGTTTACTTAACTACATTCTTTAATTCAATAGCACCAACACATAAATACAATAGTTTTTTAAAGGCAATACCAAAGCCTACATCCCCACTTATCAAGAGCAACGCAAAGCTAAAATTCATAGCAGACTTCATCATAATCATCATCGTCATTATCGTTTCACGTCCGTTTTCTGTGCTAGCACGGGTTGGATGGTTCGACTGGGATCTGGGAAGCCAGGAGGCTGCACCAAGCTCCAGTCTGATCTGGCAGTGTTTCTACAGCTGGATGCCCTTCCTAATGCCAACCACTCCGTGAGTGTAGTGGGTGCTTTTTACATGCCGCCAGCACAGGAAAATGGAAATGCATATTTGGGGATAAACTTGCAATGAAATTTCTTCAGGTTTTACTGTTCACAGTGCAATTAATGGTTTATTATCGGTGGGAAGATATAAGCCCTAATCAACAAACAATTTATTTGCTGAAATTATAAACAAAAGCCATCAGCTCTTGTTTTGACTCAAAGGTCTGACAAGACACAATATGTTAAGACACACACACACACCAATG
This sequence comes from Octopus sinensis, assembly GCF_006345805.1. NCBI lineage: Eukaryota > Metazoa > Mollusca > Cephalopoda > Octopoda > Octopodidae > Octopus > Octopus sinensis. Next base: position 95,060,314 of record NC_043002.1, read on the forward strand.
TGTCCACCGTGTTATTGTAAAAAGATCTTTTTGTGGCATACACAACAGCAATTAGCATATTTGCATTTGAGTATGCTGGAATGTATTATCAATAAATTTGGAAGTCATCATTTCAGATCTCCTGTTCACTGTGCAAATAATGATTTATCAAATATGTATGTGCATATATGTGTGCGTGCATGTGTGTATGAGTGTATTTATGTATGGCTATGTGTGTATAGATATATATGAATGTGTGTGTGTGTGTGTGTGTGTATTATCTTTTGCTTGTTTGTGTGTGTATATTATCTTTTGAATGCATGTGTGTGTGTGTGTGTGTGTGTGTATATATGTATGTATGTATGTATATTATCTTTTGCTTGTTTCAGTCTTCAGAGATAGACTTGTAAAATGAAGTAAATATAGCAAATAATCCAGAATCCTTGTCCGGTACCAGATTGATCCCCAAATCTAACCAGTTCGTGCCAGTCATGAGGCCAAACATCTCTGAAAGTTTCATCTGAATTCATCCAGCGGTTTTTGAGATATCTTGTCCATGGACAAAAAAAAACCAACAAACACAACTGAAAACAATACCTCCACCTTTAATAATACTTTCTACTGTAGGCACAAGATCTGAAATTTTGGGTAGAGGATAGTCAATTACATCAACCCCAGTACTCAACTGGTACTTATTTTATCGACACCAAAAGGATGAAAAGCAAAGTCAACTCTGGTGGAATTTGAACTTAGAACGTAATGACAGACAAAATGCAACTAAGCATTTTGCCCGGCATGCTAATGATTCTGCCAGCTCACCACCTTATCAATAATGATGATGACAACGACGACCCCAACTTGACTCTCTACTCCAAACTTTTCTCCAAGCTCAGTTGTGCATGATTGTGTGTATCTGTGTGCTTATACATATCTTAAGATAAGATGTGCTTACACATAACACATGCACACACACACACACAGAGCAAAATAAAATAAGAATATGTTACACATATTTGCACTATTTTTCCCACTTTAAAGCAATGTGGATAATGAACTTCTTTTAGATCTACCTCTTTTCTTTAACTAACCTGGTTTCATAAATAAATATACAAACAAAGCATTTTATTGAATGAAAGCTTGGAGATTTGTTGAGTAAATTATGGTACACTGTGAAGTTTTCTTAGAAAATTAAAGTATTTGAAATAATTTGGGAGAAGAAAAAAGATTAACCTAGAATGCTCTTTGAAGCTTGGTACCACTTTATGTAGTATGCTATTATAAGGAAATACTCTGCATTTGTCTATGAATCAATATATTTTGTGAATATCAATCATCTATAAATGTTATACTTACTAATTCACTGCTGCAGTTAGCTTTAATCTGTTACCTCCATCGCAAATCGTATTTTGTATTATTTATTCTAAATCCTAACTAACTGTTCAAAGATATACTAAAGAACCACCCCATCTTGAAATGCATTTGTTGAAATTTGCAACATCACAATACTAGCTTCAGCTGGTAAGCATGTATTTAGAACTTTTTACAATATATCAAACCTTTAGAAATAGTCAGTTACCGTGATCATGATTTAATATCCACCTTCTATACTGTCATGGGCTGGAAGGTTTGGCAGGAGCTGGCAAGTTAGAAGACTACACCAAATTCCACTTTCTATATTTTGCATGCTTTCTATCACTGGATGCCTTTCCTAATGCCAAATACTTTGCAGTGTTCTGGATGCTTTTTAAGCAGCAACAGCAATAATTTGCAAGACAAAACCCCTCAGTTGAAGGGGGACAAACCCCAAAATAAAATTATGAAAAAGACAATTGTTTTCTAATCCTATAATGATTGTGCCACTATGAATGTGATATGGATGGAACATTACCTGTGGGATCTGTAAATTGTCATAGGAACTGATCTTCCTCCCCCAACAAAAATCTACCTAAAAATTACCTGTATATCCAAATAAAATCCAGGAATTGTTAAATTTCCCATCAGATTTCTGCCACATTTAAAATTCCTTGCTTTGTAATTTTTACAGCAAATGTAAAAAAACTACATTAACATTCTTCTTCTTCACTCTTTTAATGAAGTTTTACTTGGTTTTCCTACATAAGTTCCAAAAATAAAGTTTTCTTCATTGATTGTATAAAATTCCAGTAAGATCCCAGTCAATACAAATTTTACTCTGTTCTCAGTATTGAGTTCCCACATCAGTGTTTCATTGTAAATTCAAAACTATAAAATAATGACATTTAATTATCATTCAATAATTTTCCTAAAATTATTCAGAGATTAGTAAGTAGAACATTGTGCTAAATGCCTAAATTTTGTATTGTCTCATTTTCATAGTTGAAAGCTTGCTTGAGGTGTCTTTGTTTTTCATCCCTTGAAGTGACTAAAATAGGTAGAATATTCTGGTGTCAGTCTAGCCAACTAAACACTTCATTTCTACAAAAAGTGACCTTATACAACAATCAGATAACTATAAATAGCAAGAAGCAATTATAGGAGTGTTTAAGAGATGCATTATCATCGTCTTCTTTGTACATCATTGTCTATATGTGAACCATTGCCTTCATACATCATTGTCTTTGTACCTCATTGTCTATATGTATCATTGTCAATGTGTTATGATTTCTTTGTTGTTGTTTTGGAATGCCATCTTTTTCATTCAATGTCTTCATAGTTCACAACTAAAATTCATATGAATATTACATAACAATGATGGCACTTAAATTAATGTCTGCTCACCCATTAGGCTTTCATTTCATTTTTGTTTGGGACTATGCTCTATAATTCCATAATTCTTATTTTAGCAATGTTGTAGGTCATAATATTATGTTCTATCAAGTTTGTTGTAAAAGTTTTTGTTGTACACCAACTTTCTACTTTCTAGTACCTAATTAAATTTGCATCTAATTCATTCCAGTACTGCAATAGTAATAAAACCTCTGAATATCCAGAATAGTTTTTGTTGTGTACAAAAATTACCTGGAGGCACAGTTTTCATAAGGACAAATAGATGAATGATCAGACTGTGTGGTTTGCCATTTAGAGAATGTAAAGATTAATATCAACCTATTTTATATCTCAGTTGTAACATTTGCATGTGTGTGTGTGTGTTGACAATTTTACCTGCTTTCTCATCCTTGGAATTATCAGTTTGTGAGATTTGAGCATGAGAAAATTCCCAGTAAGCATTACTTCAGAGACATTTGAATACATTTATTTCTTTATCCCAACAAAACCATAGACACAAAGAAAATGGTTACAATTATTGTTTAGCCTTTTTTTTTTCTCCTTTTCCATTAGTATATCTAAAGGTTATGGAAGTTATTGCTGCAGAGACAAAAGTTTGAACATCTTTGCTGGTAGTTTTGGAGGGAAATTGGTTTATAGGAAAAAAAACAACATTTTTATTGATATTGACTTTTGGAGTTTATGCATGCTTATATTTCCCTGGGATTCCAGAAAAAAAATTATTTTAGCAATTCTATAGCAATATTTAATATGGTTAACAATATATAGAAGATTTGACATAAGTTGGAGAAACTGTCAAGTAAAACAGTCCAGATATGAACCGTGCACCACATATATCTCATTGACTTTTGGTTTTAAAATTCTGACATCTTCATATAACCTTCTGAAATCACATTTCTGAAGCTTTTGCTATTCAAACAGTAATGTTTCATAAAAACCACAGGAAAAGTGAGCATGTTTTATTATGATAGTTTTATTATAGGCCCGTATAATTTTTAATAAGGTTCAGTCATTATTATTATTAATAATAAATTAATATACCTTTGGGTAAGAATTAGTGAAGCAGTATAAATATTATTATACAAAATAACCAGAAATGATTTTGTCATGCTGAAAGAATCAATAGTCCTGTTTTTCTTGCTTGTCTCACTGATATGGGATGCCTTGCCTGGTTTAAATTGGAATATCTTTAAATGTTTAAGTGACAGAATCAAATATTAGATCTTTGAGTAACTAAATTATAGAGCTCAGATAGAAAGAAAATCCAGTCCTTTGAAAAAGTAAATTTTATTTAGTTTTGATTTTGTGTTGGAAATATACATAATATCTGTGCCACTTCATGAGTGAACCTATTTCTTTTTGGCACTTTCTGTTAAATGAAAAGCATTATAATATGAATTTTGATACCATAACACCTTTCATGATGGTTGGATGGCTGAGATTGGTGGGGAGGGAATTGTGGCTAAAAATAAAAATAGTGATAAAAAAAAAAAAAGAAACAAGCAAATGGAAATATTAAAATATTTTTAGGGGCTAATCAAGTGAAAGTAGTCTTAGGTGAATTTAGTGCCTTGTATGATTAAAATATTTTTAGATGATGGTTCAGAAAATGGTGTCTAAAAATTAGCAGGAAAGAAGGAAAAAAATATTTCTAGACTAAGGATAAAAAAGACAAGTAATTTTCCTTAGAATTGTTATTACTCAAGGTTATCTGCAATCTGAATTATATTATTAGAAATAGTATTGATAATACTTATATAAGTCACATTAAAGAAAATCAGACATAAAAATAGCAGGAAGTAATTATTGCTTTATAAAGACCCATCACAAAAATGTCCTCTTTATAGCAGTCATACTGGCTAAGATAGTTTGATGAATATAAGAACATATGAAATACAAGTAGAGAAAATCTGACAGATTGTTAAGATCAATAAGTTCTGAATAAACAGTATTAACTCTTAGTTACACAGCAAGTGTTTTAGACAACTCATCAAAATGCAAATATAGCTTGAAGTGTATGTGTGCGTGAGAAAGCGGAGGGAATGAGAAAGAGATGACCATAAAAGGTTATTGGGCTGATTTATTGGGCTGCTTACCAACTATACAGGCCATGAGTTCAAGCCTACTAACAGTGACTGTCATGTATCCTTAACATAAACCATGTTCTTGCTAATTGCTTTAGAGACCTAATATAATCACAAACAGGCACACACACCTCTTAGTCCTCTTGATATTGACTCATCAAAACATTCAGAATGTTTATACAAAGAGAGAGATAGAGAGAAGGATGGTGAGGGCTAGTAGTCATTACAGCTAAGTAGACTGGAACACTGTAAAATGATGGGCCCTGTTCAGGGATGCAACATACCATCCAGTCTAGGAATTGAACTCACCCAGCTTACTATTTACTCCATTGTTGACTGATTCACAAGTAGCTGTGAACCAATTAGTTCCAAAAAGAAAAGGATATATGAATATCCACTACTACAAAACTGTTGTATCAGAAGTAAATATAGAAGAAATGTGTTCATATCTTTACTAGCTTCAGTGATTGAACAGTGGCCATGCTGGAGCACTGCCTTCACTTGTTTATTTCAATTCGGCTACATATTTCAAGTATAATGTGCCTATTTTAAAAATTTTGTCATCATATCATTTCTTACTTATGAAATCTGCAAGTACCTCTCCTAAAATGTTGTTATTATTGGGCTCAGTTCTTAAAATAACTCTGCAGAACACATTACATGACTATGGGGGACGAAAATAATATATTCCAGTCCTGTTGCATACATATAGCTTTAAGTATTTTAATTACGACTACTTCTATTCTTTTTAAATTTTCTTTATTTTTAAGCTACAATTTTAAGTCTTTTAAGCACAATTAGTGTTATAATTCGGTTAACTTTTAACCATATTGACTCTTTCATTACTATATTTCTAACCAAAATACACCCCTCGTGAGTTTCAATTAAATTCTAAAATAATCATGAACTTAGACTAGTTTCATTAAACAACTGTAACTTTTTAACTTAGCAACATATTAATGTGATATTTGGAACATAATTAAAGAAAGGGTTCTTAATCAATTCTATTGCATAACTTTTGTCTCAAAGTGACTCTAATTACATCACCATAGAAAATGAATCATCAGCTAATATTCAATTGGGTATGCAACAAAATTTTGATATAGAAGAATTGTGCACATCACCAAATTATCAGCTGAATTTAATGCACAGAAGAATAGGTGTACCATAAAGGTGAAATAAACTGAAACACTGGAATCCACCTAAAACCACCACAAGTTTGACCGAACTAAAAAAAATCAATCAAAAAATAATATACAGCCCTGGTTATGGTATGGAAGTGATAAATTCCAGACCACATCATACCCTAGGCCATGCTGACTAACATTATTTTCCCTATATAAAAACTAAATCCACAGCAGTACCCAGTGTTTGCTTCACAAATTTTCCAAACTTTGATCCCCCTGATCCCCCATTTCATGGGCATACTGTTTACATTCTGCGTAACAGTTTGTTTCTGCAGTGATCGCTTCAAACAAGTGTACTGCAAAAAATAAAAGTCTAACGGTTTCACTTTCTAAGAAAGACTATAGATAGACCCCCATCTCCTCAGATTTTTCTGATGCTGCATTCCAATGTAAAATTGTCTTTGCTGTCGCTATCACCACTTTCAGTTTCTTCAGAATTGCTGCTTTCAGTTTCGGATACAGAAATATCCCATTCATTCTCAGGCACCACATACTTTTGTACCATATTCATTCTTTTTCTCGATATCTCCATATTTTCTGTTGATAAACCTTTAAATTAGGAATCACTGCTTGATAGCATGAAACTCATCGATTATCAAAGGTGAAAAAAAAATCAATGCTGAAAAAATGTGGAAAAAAAATCTTCCATAATTCACTAAGTTCAGATATCACATCAAACAATGTTGGATACTATAACTCAACTATTTACAAAGTGAAATCATGTATTTTTACAAATGTACTAACGAGATTTGTGTTTAAATTCACATTTAAATAACAATGGGTACTCTCGGCCGGCTACAGCTGGGTTGGTCTTATGAACCAAAAAATTTTTCGGCCAGGTTAATATCAAAAGAGCTGAACATGATTTCATCTACATCCAGTGCTTCATAATTTAATTGCTTTATAGTCTTTGTGACTTCAGCTAGTGTGATTTCTTCCATTTCAATGCCCAGATTTTGTTCATTCGGAGGTGTATTTTCTTCATTTTGTGGAACTGGTCTGTTTAAAATTGCTTCAGAGTGTTCCTTCAATCTATTCTTTATCTTTAGTCAGCAGACTTTTATATGTATCTCTAATTGAAATCTCTTTATTATTCTTGGCTCTGCTCCCAATTTATTTAATTGATTGATAAGCTAATCTGTTATTCTATCCTTCCCTTCTATTTATTTGCACTTCAGTATTAATCACACTATCATTCAGCTACTTCCCATTGACATGCTTAGAGAGTCCTTTTACTTTTGCTATTGCATACTGGTGTTCACAATAGGTAAGTTTTCCTCACAATTAAAGTTTCATGTTTCTGTTTTGCCATCTCCTTTCCTCTATATTGTCCCTTATTTCAGTTATAAGCCATCATTTCTTCGTAGTTCTTCCCTTACTTCCAATTGTTTTATTTGCTGCTTCTTGAAAGGTTTCTTAAATATCATTTGGCATCTGATGCACATCCCTTTGTTTCATCTTCATTCATTAATAATGCCCCTAAAACAATAAATCTATTTCTACATTCATATATAAACTCTTCTTTATGTCTCTATTCTTTATATTAGAATTTGGAGCCATTTCTTATCCTCATTTTAGCTTAATTTGTGAGTTGATGGTCAGTGTCAAATTCAGTATCTCTTAGCCTTTACATTTGTTGTTTATCAATTGCATCATGATCAATTTAATTTCAATGTTCCCTGTCTGGGGAAATATATATATATATATATATATATATATAATATATATATATATATAAATGTAGCAATTATTATCAATCCAGTTTCATTCACACCCACCTTTTCCTGTCATGCCACACTCACAGAAAAGCTATCTTCTTATAAATTGCCTTTCTCCCTTATGATATCAAATTCTGCAAGGTTGTCTTGCAGAGTTCTATGTCAACTCTTTCATTACTATTATAATACACTCTCTTCTTCAAAACTTGCTCATTGTACTTAACTCTGCTTCATGTCCTTTTAATGTCTCTTTATCACGTGAGGAGGGATAGCATGTGTGGTTGTTTTTTTCAAGGACAGATGGGGCAAAGAAGGAAGCTATCTTCAGATTCAACCTGAATGCTTGCAAGAGAGTGAGCCTTGATAAAGGTACCCACATATCCATTTTCCAATTCCCAATTGATTTCCCCGCTTTATATATATATTCAAAACAGCCATCATTACTGGTTACCAGTTTAGCATTAAAAACTCCTATACACGGCAGCAACAAGTCATATTTTGCCATCTTCTTGTGTGACTCTTGAAGTTTGTTATAAAATTTGCCTTTCTTTTTGACTGTTGTTTAGGATCACAGCATATTAATATTACTAACATTTGCATGTGCAAACATGTATGTTACATATTTTTTTATATATGAATATATGTATATGCATTGTCTGTGTGTGATGACTCCAGATATTTCAGCTGTAGTATGCAATTTTTAAAAATAATCTAAAGTCTTATTGATGTTGCGTACATATAGCTATTTCTCACAAAAATTGAAGATTTATATTAAAATCTAATTTGTTATTTACTGCCTCTTGAGTATCTTAGGTATGCCTCACATGGCTTGCATTCATGCAGGAAATGCCACTATATGTATGTGTTTGTGTGTGTGTTTATTGTGTCTAAAGAAGGACAATATCCTTTGGAAAATGTTGATAAAAATGATAGGCAAAAAGAGATAAGACTGATATAGTTAATACATGGTTTGAAATGCTAGAATTAGTAAATTGCCTTAAACTTTGGTAGGAGAGCTAGAATTAGTAAATTATCATAAATTTTTGCAGGACTGCAGTTTCAGCTGTTAGCATTCTCTCTTAGAATGAAGGACTAAATATTACTCTTCGTTTTTGGTTTACAAAGAGACAAACTGTAAGAGCAACAGTAAGCAAAAATACAGTTGCAGCAGATAAATTCAAGTATGGGTTGTCCTGTGAATGAAAGTTTCAAGACAGAAACTATGCGGAAGTCAGTCAGTGGTGGGGAGTGTCATGTTCCTATTTTTGGGTGGTAGACTTCATGTCACATCAGCTGATACTTGGGTGCCTTTATCAGAGCTCACTCTGTGGCTGGCATTCAAGCCAGATTTGAGGATAACTTCCTCTATCAGCCTCGGAGTCTTTTTAAAATACAGCTGCTATTCTTCTACATCTGACCAAGACATTAAAAATAAAAGGAGTTAAGCACAATAAGCTAGTTTTGAAGAACAGGGTGTGTTAAAATAGTAATAAAAGTGGTGCCATAGAACTCTGCAGGAATTCATAATTTATAAGTGGTTGGCTTTCCTATGAATGTGGTGTAAAATGCTTACAAGCTCTAGAAATGGTTTTTTTTTCAGATATGGGAGCAATACACTATTAGTGGGAGTTATTTGTAATTTGTAAACATGAGATATAGTTTCAATCCAATTATTTACTTACTCTTATTTAATTATCTAACAAGTTTACATTCATAAACACTTAATTTCCTTAAAAAGTTCTGTGTAGAATTAAACTCTACAAGGCTCAGCTGTTGCATTTTGAATGAGTGTAAAGTGTACTAATTAATAATTAGCTTGTTATTTTATCATTATATATTGAATTTCATCCTTTGTACATGTTTATTATGGAAAAGGAATTTGTATACAAGCCACAATATAATAGTCTACAATAAAGAAATGCGGACTCGGTTGCTGAAAAAATTTTAGTTTATCTTATATATTGACTAAATGAATATATATTTATATGTATTTAAAAATGTATTGTATTAATTCACTTGAATATTTCCAATTAGTAATTATGTAATTAAATTGATATTATTTATTGAACACAACTTTTAAAATAGAATATATTTTCCCTAGTTTCCATACTTGATACTTTACTGAAATTTCCTGTGTGTGGTAGGAGGGGATGACAAGTCTCTCTTTCTTTCTGTCTGTCTCTCCCTCTCTCTCTTTCTGTTTGTCTCCCTCTCTCTCTCTCTCTTTCTTTCTGTCTGTCTTTCTCTCTTTCTCTCTCTCTTTCTTCAGCGGATGCCAGCTTCGATTCCATACGGTAACTTTTCCTGCTTCTTTTTCTGTCAAATGGTTTTTATATAGTATATACTATGAGCTATTGCTTATAGCTACATTTAAGGCAACAAGTTGGCTGTATTGTTAGTTTGCAGGACAAAATGCTTAGCAGTATTTCGTCCATCTTTGCATATGAGTTCATTTTCCACTGAGGTTGACTTTGTCTTTCATCTTATCAGGGTCGACTAAATAAGCACTAGTTGTGTAATTGACTAGCCCTCTCCTTTAATATTTCAAACCTTATGCCTATAGCAGAGATAATTATTTAGAGCTACTTTTCCATTTGACTAACTTTGTAAGATGACTTGTTTTCAAATTTCTCAATGCTTCAGAAATCCAGTCTCAGACAAATATATCAGTACAAAGATTTTTGCCGAGGATGGAACCATTAGCTGCTGTAAGGCATTGAATCATTCGTCTCCCACAGTAAATGCTTACTCTACAATCATTGAGTTCACCCTGTCTTTATGATAATAGTACAAAGTACAACTACTGTGTTATGCATGTGTGTGTGTGTATATATGTTTGTGCATAGCTATGTGTACATATGTACTCACATACATGCGTATATTGTTTAGCCCCATGTTTGCTTTGGTCAAGAGAACTTGTGATTGAACCTTTCCAGCCATGACCTTTCCATTTTTTGTATATCCGTCATTTAAGATAAGAATATTTGACTATTATTTGATGATGGAGTCTGATGTCATATAACAAATGAAGGGCATTCATATAATAACAAATGGAAGGGCCAGTTCTTTGATTAACTGGATAACCTGCTTATTGAATTAGTATAAATGTGGTTGAGTATTCCAAACACATTTACTCTTAACATAATTCTCAGCTAGAATCAGCATGACATATATGTTACCAGGCCGGATTTTGAATTTCAGATGCAATGCATCTAATGAGCTTCTATACAGCTTCCATGTACTCAAATTCACTAACAAAACTTATGACATAAAATTATGATAGAATTTAAATATGAGCACTACTTCAAAATGGGCAACTTTGTATCAGAGAACCAGAGATGGTTCCAGGTGGGTTGGTATCAAAATTATTAGGATAAAGCTGTCCAATTATTGTGGATGTGCAGTTATCACCTTCTGATAAATATTTACCATAACTTCTGATTTCACCCTTTGGATGGTTGGTGTGCATAATGCCTCATAATATGCTTCCTTGGGTGCTACATAATATGCTGCCCAAGTTGCTATATAACATGCTGTCTAGAGTGCTATTTAACACATATAGGACGCTATATGACATGTCCAGAGTGCCATGTGACATGTTGTCCAAGGTACTACATGACATATTGTCCAAAATACTATATATGTTTTATATGGTACTATATAACATGTTTTGTAAGGTGCTATATGTCATGCTTTGTAAGGTGCTATGTGACATGTTGTTCAAGTTGCTATATAACATGTCTTAGGTGCTATATGACATGTCTTAGGTGCTATATGACATGTCCTAGGTGCTATATGACATGTCCTAGATGCTATATGACATGTCCTAGGTGCTATTTGACATGTCCAAGGTGCTGTATGACATGTTGTCCTAGGTGCTACATGATATATCCAAGGTGCTATATAATATTTGATTCGGGCGGCGGGGATGCTATATAATGTGTGATCTAAGGTACTATACATCACTATATAACATGAAACACTGTTTATGTAGATGTAATGCCAATTCTTATTTTGTTTCCATTGAATATAGAATTGATTTGTATCTGATTTTTTTTTTCAATGTTCTCTTTGGCTGTTAGTTATTTCTAAGTTTCATAATCTCAAGTACAGTTCCCATCTGGCATCAAATAATCTCAAATATTGGTATTAACACTGTTAGCACAACACCATATTATGGACAATTGATTTATTGTATGCTGAGCGCTCTGATTGCCTTAGTGTTTGTCTTTTTTTTTTATGTTTTAATATCTTATTCATTGTTTATAATTTTTTATGCTAAAAAACAAAAAAAAAAAATCTTCATTGTAGGTAATGTTTCCGTTACTTGTAAATTGAGATTGATAGACAGGTTATAAATATTCATGCTGTTTTTAGTTAATTCTTTATTTTTCTCCTGTTTTGTTATCAGATAAAGATACTTATTTTGACCTTACTCTATAACTTGTGAGGTTGGTCTGACAAGGATAAGGTGTCTTTTTTTATCTTTTGTTATTCCATATCATTGATATTGTGAACGCACAGGTTGAAATCATCACAAAAATAAATTTAAAAAATATAGCGTCATATACCATTCCTTTTTTTTTTGTGTATGTTAACTTGTTTACTCTTTTATTGGTTTCTGTTATTTGACTGTGGTCATGCTGGAGCACCGCCTCTAGTCGAGGAAATCGACCCCGGGACTTATTCTCTGTAAGCCTAGTACTTATTCTATCAGACTCTTTTACCGAACTGCTAAGTTACGGGTACGTAAACACACCAGCATCGGTTGTCAAGTGATGTTGGGAGGACAGACACACACACACACACACACACATACACACATACATATATATATATATATATATATATATATATATATATATATATATATATATATATATATACTATGGGCTTCCTTCAGTTTCCGTCTACCAAATCCACTCACAAGGCTTTGGTTGGCCTGAGGCTATAGTAGAAGATACTTGCCCAAGGTGCCATGCAGTAGGACTGAACCCGGAAGCTTGTAGTTGGTAAGCAAGCTACTTACCACACAGCCACTCCTACACCTATAAGATTCTATACTCCTACTGTATAAGGTTCTATACTCATATGCCGTTAATATGAACAGAAACATGCTCTCATTGAAACATATCTTGACAGTCTTTTACTCTATCTACCGTTTCAGTAATAAAACTAAACTAAACTTCCTTATTGTTTTTTCCTGGTATTGTAGAGAAACTTCATTGCCTTAAGCATGCATAATTGAGAAACATTTGTTTAGTAATCCAGTTAAATATTCACAAATATACATTTTTTGTGTTTAGTCAAAGGTTATTTATTCTCTCCACTGTCACTACCACCCTACTTGGATTTTTCTCTGATACTGGCTTTGTTTCTACCAGTTCCCATGTACTTGTTGCAACATAAGCTCTATATGTGTATGTAATATATTTGCCTGAGCTATATGTTATATATCTGTACATATGAATATGATATATGTGTATTCTATGAATATGATATATGTGTATTCTATGAATATGATATATGTGTATTATATCTGTGGATGTGAAATATGTAATATATCTGTGTGAATGTGGCATATGTAATGTATGTGGGTGAGAGAGAGAGAAAGTGATATATCATATAACTGTGTGAGGATGTGAAATATCTGATATACCTGTGTGTGTGTGTGTGTGTGTGTGTGTGTGTGAGAGAGAGAGAGAATGAGATAATATATTAGTGTGTATGAGACATGTTGTGTATTGGTGTGTCAGTGTGATACATAACATTTCAGAATGTGATTATGTGATATTTAATGTGCCAGTATGTTTGATATCTAATGTTGTGTGAAATATGTAGTGGGTGTATGGTGCAGGTGAAATATGTAGTGTGTGTGTGTGTGTGTGAGAATACCGCTGTCTTTTTGTTGTTATTCTTCATGTTTTATTATCTAAAGTTTTAGCTGTAACATAAATTTGCTATAAAAATGTCTAAAATTAAACCATTCAGTTAATTGCTGACAGGTATACTTGATTGAATAATCAGCAATTAAATGTATAACAAATTAATTGTTACACATAATAGGTGATTGCTCACATTTTCTTATAAACAAACTATTTGCTGCTCCACTGCACCACTCAGAGTAATTCAAAATAAGACTAGACTCCTTAGTTTGCAGATGCAAATCAAAATCTAAGAATTTTTCCTCTCCATTCAAAACAACAACAATAATGGTTTCAAATTTTGACTCAAGGCCAGCAATTTCAGGGGAAGGGGTAAGTCAATTACATTGACCTTAGACCTCAACTGGTACCGATATTGTTGACCATGAAAAGCTGAAAGGCAAAGTCAACCTCAGCAGAATTTGAACTCAGAATGTAAAGATGGACGAAATGCTGCAAAGTGTTTTGCCCAGCATGCTAATGATTCTGCCAGCTTACTGCCTTGAATAATAATAATAATAATAATAATAATAATAATTTCTACTATAGGCACAAGGCCTGAAATCTTGGGGGAGGAGAGCAGCTGATTACATCAACCCCAGTGTTTCGCTGGTACTTGATTTAATGACACCGAAAGGATGAAAGGCAAAGTTGACCACAGCAGCATTTGAACTCAGAACATAGAGAGAAGTGAAATATCATGAAGCATTTTGCCCAGCATGCTAACAATTCTGCCAGTTCGCCATTTTAAATAATAATAATAAGCCTTTCTACTACAGGTACAAGGCCTGAAATTATGTGGTGGAGAGAGGGCTAGTCAATTACATCAACCCCCAGTGTGTAACTGGTACTCATTTCATTGACCCTGAAAAGATGAAAGACAACATCAACTTCAGCAGAATTTGAACTCAGAACATAATAACAGACGAAATGCTGCAAAGTGTTTTCTCTGGTGTGCTAACGATTCTCCCAGCTCGCCACCTTAATAATAACAGTAATAATAATGAGCCTTTCTACTATAGGCATTTGGCAGGAGGGGATTTGTTGATTACATCAAACCCAATGTTCAACTGGTACTAATTTCATTGACCCTGAAAGTATGAAAGGCAAAGTTGACCTTAGTAGAATTTGACCTCAGAACATAAATATGAATGAAATACTGCTAAGCATTTGTCTGTTATGTTAATGATTCTGCCAGCTCACCACCTGAAAGTTTCTAATAATAGGACCTGAACAATGGGGGAGGGGGTTTAGTCAATTGTATTGACCCCAGCACTTGACTGGTTCTTTTTTATTGACCCTGAAAGGAGAAAAGGCAAAGTTGACCTTTGTAAATTTGAACCCTGAGATAAAGAAGGAAGAAATGCTGCTAAGTGTATTTTCCACAGTGCTAACAATACCACCAGCTGGACATCTTAAATAATAATAATAAGAAGAAGAAGAATTAAGATTGCTAATATGTGGCAGCTACCAGAGTCAAATGTAAAAGTTATCTATATTGTCATCGGAGCATTGGGTTCAATACCACCCAATCTGAAAAAAAAAAAAAACATCTGAAGACCTTAGAAATACTCTACAATCTAGATGCATTGCAAAAGTCAGTATTACTTGGTACTGTCTGTCTGAGGTCCTTGTTGTGACTTGACAAACTGTACAAACCCCTGGTAGATGCTATATCTTCAATCAATAGCCTCGCAATATTGTATACTGTGTGACATTTATTATTATTATAATAATAATAATAATAATGATAATAATAATTTGTTCTACTATAGGCACAAGGCCTGGAATTTTGGGAGAAGGGGCTTGTTGATTACATCATCTCCAGTAATTGACTGGTACTTATTTTATTGACTCCAAAGGGATGAAACACAAAGTCAACTTCCCCAGAATAAGAACTCAGAACATAAATCCAAACAAAATGCTGCTAAGGATTATTTTCTTCCAGTGTGCTGATGAATCTGCTAGCTCACAGCTTTAATAATAGTAATAATAATAGCAATTCTTTCTACTAAAGGCACAAGGCCTGAAATTTTGAGGGAGCGCACTAGTCAATTACATCAACCCCAGTGTTTCAAAAAAGGATGAAAGGCAAAGTCAACCTTGGTGAAATTTGAGCTCAGATTGTAAAGGCAGATGAAATGTCACTAAGCATTTTACCCGGTGTGCCAATGATTCTGCCAGCTCGCCACCCTAATAATGATAATAATAATAATAATAATAATAACAGCAACAATAATAGTTTTTTCTACTGGAAGCACAAGGCCTCAAATTTGGGGAAGGGATTAAGTCAATTACATCGACCCCCAGTGTGTAACTGGTACTTATTTAATCGACCCCGAAAGGATGACAGGTCGACCTTGGTGGAATTTGAACTCATATCATGAAGGCAGATGAAATGCCACTAAGCATGCCAACAATTGTACCAGCTCACCGCCCTAATGATAATAATAATAATAATAATAATAATGATAATAATAATAATAGTAATAATTATAATAATAATAATTATAATAATGATAATAGTAACCACCATGCAGTAAATGTTTTCTGTTTTCCTGTCTCACTGTTCATGCAAATTTGTAAAAAACACTATTTTTTCATTAAGCATCATGTGATGTCTATAATATTCAACTGAGTATCAAATTTCTAGGATTGGAGCTCTAATCACACCAAAGGAGTTCTCTCGATATGTTAGTGATTCTGCAGAAATGCTAATTCTAAAAACTAAAACTAATCATTCAAGAGGTTTTTCAACAAATCAATTATATCCTTCTTTCATCCTCTCTCTTTCTCTCTCTCACTCTTTCTCTCTCTTATTATTGGCTCCATTGAACATGGCTGCAGTTATTGGCTTGTAATATTGAGAAATTTCCTGTTCTGAATTCACTTATTTAAAAAAAAAAAAATCTGCAAAATATCATTTCTATTATTGATACACAATGGGTTAGACTCATTGTTAAAGATAAATTGTGTTTAGCTTTGTTGTTATTATTATTATTATTATTACTATTATTATTACCATCATCATCATTATCGTCATCATCATCATCATTATTATTATTATTATTTCTCAGTTTGATGTTCTTTTAGTTGATCATTCACAGCAGACAAAACAGAATCAGAAAGTTTCTGGTGCATAGCAATTGTGATTGGAAAAAAAAATGTTTTCCCCACTGAAATATGTAATTAAGAACATTGAGAGTTAGATGAGATATATTAGAAAACTAATATACTGAACTGTTATTGCTGTTTTAGTTAGTACTGGTGCTAATGCAGTTCTGCTTTATGTGTGCATATACATACACACACACATGTGCACACATATATATATGTATGGCCATACACATATATGGACATATACACATGCACGTATAAGTTCACACACACACACACACATACAGACACCCCTTTAGTGCAACTTTTTTAAGTCACCTGCAATCTTAAGTTTCATTTCCATAACAATGACTGATTATTCATAATTATCAATAACTGTCTGCAGGAGCATATGCATATATTGTACATGTGCATATGCATGTGTGTGTGTAAGTATATGAGTTTGTGTGTGTGTATACAGAAATGCTAATTTTAAATCCAACCACAAAGAAGATTTTATCCCCTCACACACACAAACACACACACACATGTGTATATACATATATCATCATTATCATCTTTATCATCATCATTTAACGTTCATTGTCCATGCTGGCATAGGTTGAACGGTTGAGGGGCTGCACCAGACTCCAGACTGATTTGGCATGGTTTCTATGATTTGATGCCCTTTTAATGCCAACCACTCTGAGAGTATAATGGGTGCTTTTACATGCCACCAATGCTTGAAAGGTGCTTTTTATGTGCCACCAGCCATGACTATGATTTCACTTGGCTTGACCTATCTTCTCAAGTACAGCATATTGCCAAAGATCTGAGTCACAAGTCATTGCCTCCATGAGACCCAATGTTCAAAGATCATACTTCATCACCTTGTCCCATGTCTTCTGGATCTGCCTCTTCCACAGGTTCACTCCACAGTTAGAGATCAGTACTTCGTTACACAACTGTCCTCATCCATACGCATCACATGAATATACCAGCATGGTCGTCTCTTTTGCACACCACATCTGATGCCTCTTATGCCCAACTTTTCTTTCAAGACACTCGCATACTGTCATACATGCACACTGACATTGCACATTTCTTTTCCAGCTTCATTTCTTTCAAGCCTACACATGTCCTCAGTGGTCACAGCCCATGTTTCACTGCCATGTAGCATGGCTGTTCACACACAGGCATCACACAGTCTGCCTTTCACTCTGAGGGAGAGGACCTTTGTTGCCAATAGAGATAGGAGCTCTCTGAACTTTGTCCAGCTTATTTTTATCCTCACAGCTATGCTCTTGTAGCATTCCCCTCCACTTCTGACTTGGTCACTTAGATAACAGAAGCTATCAACTACCTCTGGTATTTGATGAAGTCTATTTTCTGTACATTTATAATGTTTACTGTACCTGTGCACCTTCCGCACACAAAAACTATTTTCCCAGTCAACCCAACTCTGATATTGCTGCACCTTTTATGTGTCCATACCTTCCACTAGGTACATCTTATAGAATTTCTACCTAGAAATCAAGCAGGGCCATCTACCTGAAAGCATTTGTGATTTGTCTACTTTCCTACTTACTAAGACTTTGGTTTTTTTTCTAAGTTAACTTTAAGTCCCCTCAATTCTAGACCTTGCTTCTACACCTAAAATTTTTTCTCTAGTTCTGATAATGATTCAGTTATAAGGAAAAGGTCATCAGCTTAGAGGAGCTTCTAGAGGCAAGCCGTCTTACATTTCTCTTTAGTCACTTGAGTGGTCTTTTTTATTTACCAAATAGACACATGCACTATAGTGCAGGTGTAGTTGTGTGGTAAGAAGCTTGCTTCCCAACCGCATAGTTCCAGGTTCAGTCCCATTGCATGGCACTTTGGGTATGTCTTCTACTATACCCTCATGCTGACCAAAGCCTTGTGAGTGGATTTGGTAAACAGAAACTGAAAGAAGCCTGTCATACATATATATATATATACTTTATTTAAAGCAGCAGAAAATTCAACAAAACCTGTTACTCTGAGTTTCCCGTTGCCGTTCAACGGGAAACTCAGAGTAACAGGTTTTGTTGAATTTTCTGCTGCTTTAAATAAAGCATATTACTCTACCACTGGTATTTGAGTACTTTTTTTTCCACCTTGTTTCACATTTATGTGTTTACTCCGGTATATATATATATATATATATCATCATCATCATCATTATCATTTAGCGTCCGTTCTCCATGCTAGCATGGGTTGGACGGTTCAACTGGGGTCTGTGAAGCTGGAAGGCTTCATCAGGCCCAGTCAGATCTGGCAGTGTTTCTACGGCTGGATGCCCTTTATATATATATAAAATGTGTGTATCTAAATACATTCATTGGTGTGTAGTTATATATGTGTTGGTTGTATATGCTTTCTATATCTTTTTTTCCATGTTTTTATTCATTGGCCTGCAGATATATTGGTGCACTTCTGAAAGACGCAAACCTGCATAAATGAATATGTCTGTATAAATACAAAGCTAGTGTGCATATACAAACACACACACACACACATATATACATGTATATGTGTGTGCGTGTGTGTGTGGTTGTAATTCATGTGTATATATATATATATATATATATATATATATATATATATAGTTGTATATCCAATATAGTACTTTATTGCCATTAATGTTTACTCCAGTGTCCTAATTAACTATAAGTTGTCTCAGTTTTATAGTCTCTAGAATTTTAATAATATAATATTTGATTTCACATACTACATTAAATTTAATTCATAGTTTGAAATATATACTTTACGTCATCTTCAGTCACTCCACGTTGTCGATAAAATGGCTGTGGTTAAAAAAAAAATATATATAGGCACAGGAGTGGTTGTGTGGTAAGTAGCTTGCGTACCAACCGCATGGTTCTGGGTTCAGTCCCACCGTGTGTCACCTTGGGCAAGTGTCTTCTATAGCCTCAGGCCGACCAAAGCCTTGTGAGTGGATTTGGTAGGCTGAAACTGGAAGAAGCCCGTCATACATATATATATATATATATATATATATCTACACATATATATTTACTTATTTATATATATATATACATACATATATTTATTTATATATATATATATATATATCTACACATATATATTTACTTATTTATATATATATATATATACATACATATATTTATTTATATATATATATATATATATATATATATATATCTGTATGTATATATATATATATATATATATATATATATATATATATATATATATATCTGTATGTATATATGTATATGTTTGTGTGTCTGTGTTTGTCCCCCCAACATCACTTGACAACCGATGCTAATGTGTTTACGTCCCTGTCACTTAGCAGTTCGGCAAGAGACACCGATAAAATAAGTACTCGGCTTACAAAGAATAAGCCCTGGAGTGGATTTGCTCGACTAAAGGCAGTGCTCCAGCATGGCCACAGTCAAATGACTGAAACAAGTAAAAAAAATATAAAAAGAAAAGGCTAATAGAATATCATCTTTGAATATCATAGCAATGGTAGAGGGTGAAGACTTGCTATACATCAACCTTCCAGTGTGTTGATTAATAATCCTTTCTACCATAGACAGAAAGCCTAGAATTTCTGGCTGAAGGAGGACTAGTTGATTACATTGACCCTAGTGCTCAACTGGTCCTTTTTTTTATAACCCCCCCCCCCCTCAAAAAAAAAAAGAATGAAAGGCAAAGTAGACCATGGCAGAATTTGAACTTGGAATGTAGAGTTGAAAGAAATACTGCCAAGCATTTTGCCCAGCACGCTAACATTTCTGCCAGCTTACTACTGTAATTGTGTTAATTTATAATGAACACTGTTTAGATTCGATTCTATGGTTCGTTTTGAATTATTTTTGTCGTCTTGGGCATTGAATAATCCTCTGTTTTTTGTCTGTCAATAATATGTTGACTGTGATATATAAATATGTATATTTTCCAACCATAGATCAATATGGTTGGAAGGAGGATCTGTGGAGTGTGATTATGCTCTTAACATTCTTCAATGTTTGTTGTAACTGTTGAAACCACTGTTGTTTTTATTCATTCAGTGCCCTGACTAACCAAGGATGTTGGTCCCAATAAGTACCCTTATTTGGTTTAGTTCACTTGTTAAATAGTTTGCTGAGATGTGGTTGTTATACATATTACAACTTCTTGAAGCCACAGATATGAGTTACTACTAATGATTAATGGTAGACAGAAAAGAAATTCTCCTGAGACTTGGCCTTACTACAGATTTTTTAGTAGACCCAGTAGATTGATTAATTTTTTATAATTGATGTTCAGATTCTATTTTTTTAGGTTGATACCCATTTTTAACCATAGGAGAGAATGGATTTTTGAAGGGCTGCAAGTCTGTGAATGAAAAACAGCAGAACAAGAAAGAAAAAAAAAAACAATCTGAGGAGATTTATTGGGACATGTGGGAAAGAGTGTTATGTAGTTAGTGAGTTCAGTAGAGCAGAATCCATTTTAGTAGCAATGTGAGGGAGAGAGAACAAAGAGTGTCTGTGGTTTTGTAGTTGAAGTACTTGGATGAATGAATAGACATAATGCTGGATGTTGTATGAATAACAGTAGTACTAACTCAGATGTATGAACACTAATATGATCAGAATTAGGTTTTGTAGATAATTCTCTGTACTTAGCCATGACCTTTCCATATGCCTTGCTACTCCAGAAGAGTGGTAGGTAGTAGACACATACTGACATCTACAGTTTTAAGTTGGAGTTGTCAATCAGAGAGCTTTAACAATAGTGCTCAACCTGGTAAAAATAGAAGCAAAATATCTTTCAAATCCCATTTTAATATCTTAACTCTTTAGCATTTAAACTGCTCGTAGCTGACCTGAATTTTCTACCTGTTTTATGTTCAAACTGACCAGATCCAGTCTCTCCCACCTATCCTACAATGTCATTCTAAAAATAAACAACCACATCATCGAAATCTTGAAGCTATGAGATAATGCGTGATTAATTTAAAACAATGTAAATAAATAAGCATTACTTACATTTGAATGTTGTAATCTGAATGTTGAAGGGTTAAGAAGTTGGTCCAGAAACTTTGGACAGCATACATAATGATATATAAAAATTGTGATGACTGGAATGCTTTATTAGGACTTGCCTCAGCAGCTAAAAATTAAGAGAGGAGATCTTTCATTCATACCAATGAGTAGTTTAAAAATCAAAAAGGAGCTTTAACAGTATTTAAGTTTACCAGCAAATTACCTTACATACTTACCAATAACTAGGATGATACTGTGGCTGACCAACAACCAAGATTGTTTAGCAACAACAGATTAGTAATATAGCCTTGCCATACCATTTACTATCAGTGTGTCAGCTAAAACACTATAATTCTGCAGAATCTTTTCACTAAAATTTTATTAGCCTTAATTATAGCATTGCAACTTTCACAGACTTGTGACCTATAATCAAGTTGAATAATCTCCAGCTGACATGATATGGTAGTGTTAGTAGAAATTGAACAGACACAATAGAGAAAGGTGGTTATGAGAAAAACGTTAAACTTTAAAAGTTATTGGCTAATAATGGCAAATTGGTTTTTCTTTGATTCATTCCATATCATATGTAACATTACACTGCTCGCCCAGGTGATTATGGCGAACTGAAAGATACACAGTTTCTTTTGTGCAGATAAGAGTGCGGCTCTTAAATTAAATGACCATAAAGTATTTGGTATACAAAGATAAAGTGAGTTTTGATTCAGATGAATAAAGAGTATTCTACAACAAAGCAGAATGTCATATAATCTTAGTGGGTGGTCAGTTATTTGTTCTGATGATATCCAAGAAGAGAAGAGGAAAAAAATTATATTCTCTTCAGAGAAGGAGAGAGAGAGAGAGGAGGAAGCAGTTTTAGAGACATAAAACTATGATTGTTTCACTCACAAGTGTTCTTGTTGTATTAGATATTTTGAATCATTTCATTTCTAGTAACAGTAAGAGCATAACAGTATTGTATGAGAAACCTTTTCTCTCAGATGTTTGTGTCTTTGAGTGTTTCAAACTAACAAATATAACTTTAAGAGATTGAAGGAAACAGACAAATTGACAGGGAAAGTAGCAGGGAAAGATCACTTAATTTTTTAGTTGCATGGCTGAAGACCAACTTTCATCAGTCAGTTTTAAAGACAAATTCCACTTCAATATGCACCCTCTTTATTTTCTTATTATTTCAGTTAGTTGATGTCACGTGGAGGCACGTGGCTTGGTGGTTAGGGTGTCAGCACCATGATCGTTTTGATTCCTGGACCGGGCGATGTGTTGTGTTCTTGAGTAAAACACTTCATTTCACGTTGCTCCAGTCCACTCAGCTGGTAAAAATGAGTAACGCTGCGATGGACTG
The DNA here is from genome assembly GCF_006345805.1 of Octopus sinensis. Classification (NCBI taxonomy): domain Eukaryota; kingdom Metazoa; phylum Mollusca; class Cephalopoda; order Octopoda; family Octopodidae; genus Octopus; species Octopus sinensis. The sequence goes on from NC_043002.1 coordinate 95,083,473, forward strand.
GCATCCCATTCAGCTGCGGAACACATACACCATAGAAACCGGGAAACCAGTCCCATGAGCCTGGCTAGGCTTTAAAAAAGCGCATTTATTTATTATTAAAGTTGATGTCATAGCTGTTGTCTCTTGCTTGTTGATTTTAGATTTTGAACATACTTAGAGGGAGCTTTTGTTGACTGAATGAATAACCTCAAATTTATCAATGGTTTTCAACTCACTGCATGCGTGCATTTAGAATACAGAATGCTCATCTTGTGTGTATTTTCTCAGACATATTGTTGACATAATCATGATCTCTGCCTTCCCTGTAATTTTCTAGATAAACTAATCACTTCTTAGTCTTGTCAACTGAGTTGAACATATTTCACTGAGAAGGTTTAATTGGATTGAAACAGGTATGTTACTGTCACCACTTCACATCCATTTGCATCTGTATCTATTTTATTTCCCCCCAAATTTCAGTTTGTTGATTTTATTGCAGTTAACTCTATTGTTGCTTTTAGATATTGAACACTCCCTAGTGGGAGATTTTTGTCTGCTATTAGCTTGGCTAATTTCAGTTGATTGAAATTTTTCAACTTTTTATATTATATATGTAGGACACGTAAAAAGCACTGTCCAAACGTGGCAGATACTAGCGTTGCCTGACTGGCGTCCGTGTTGGTGACACATAAAAGCACCAACCGATCATGGCCATTTGCCAGCCTGCTCTGGCTCCTGTGCCTGTGGCACGTAAAAAACACCCACTACACTCACGGAGTGGTTGGCGTTAGGAAGGGCATCCAGCTGTAGAAATACTGCCAAATCAGACTAGAGCCTTGTGCAGCCTCCATGGCTTACCAGACCCCGGTTGAACTGTCCAACCCATGCTAGCATGGAAAACAGACGTTAAATGATGATGATGACCTTACTATAAAACATTGAAACATTGATTGACATGAATAGGCAAGATAAAGGAGTGTCATCTTACTAACAAGCAACTCTGAGATTCTAACAAAGAAAAATGTTGATGCTTGCATTAAAATGACACTTAAAATGCTACTTGCAACTAGATCAGTGATGTTAAGTAATACCTAAACAACCCCTGAATAATAAATTATTCCTTTAGACAACTTTTCAGATATAGCTTGGCAGGATGAAATACAAAGAAGAAATTTTCTTTGTATTTCATGGAATATATCAATTAGTATATACTTCAAGCAATTAAAACTTTGAAGCTAATCTTCACGCAAAAAAAAAAAAAATGTCTAAACATGAAACTATGAAACTATGACTCCATCTTGAAACAATTTTCAAATTTTGATAATGGAATCTGTTTTGGATGTTATTATTTTGCACCAAGTCAGAGCTAAATAAGCTGACCTATAATGAAAAGCATTTCAACTCCCTAACCATCCCCATCTTTTTTTTTTTTAGTGGCATGTATGATTTGAGGGAGATTTGGTTGCTATTTCTAGGAGGCTGTGCAATCTTGCAGAAGTTCCTTTGTTGGCTTGTATGTGTTTAGTCCCAGAACAATCATTAGTAAATTGAGTAAACCTATGATCAATAATATTCTAACTATAACCACTCTACCTTATTTTCAGATATAATGCATCTGGACAGCATTATCTAATGTTACTTTTTTAAGAAAGAAGTGTTTTTTGAGGAAGAATTGGTTGCTTTTTGTATAATCCTGTAGGCTATGATTTGTTGAGTAGTTGGTTTTGTCAACAGGAATGTTGCAGCTAACCTGAGTTTCTATGCACCTGGATCATAGTTCGCCTGAGTCACAGCTTATCTAAATTGAAGCTCACTTAAATCACAGTTTATCTAGGCTCCAGCTAACCTAAAATAGAGCTCACCTGGATCAGAGTTCACTCAGATCAGAGGTCACTCAGGTAAGAGCTCACTCCAGTCAGAGTTTGCTCTGGTCTCAGCTCACTTAAGTCATGATCTTTTTATGACTTTGAATATCCAACATTACCTATGGGTCTGATTACTAAAAGCCTCTGGAAGTCTAAGTTTCTTTAAAAACATTGGTGTTGCTCAGACAAACATTATTTATAAACTGTTTGATAGTTATATGAGGGAATTAAGTAACACAGCTCTACAGTAATACACTAAATATATTAATGATGGGAGTTCTTTTTAAAAGAAAAATCTCAAAATACTATAATTTAACACAAAACTTCAAATTAAGAATTCTTTACAAATTAAATTATTCAGAATTGCTATTCTTAATTCTCTTATTACTAAAATATGCTGTTCTAGACAATATTTTTTTAATGACTATGTTCAAGAAAGGATAAGAAAAACTTACCAACTTTAAAACCATAATAATCACACTATGATTATCGAAACTGGTGAATGAGAAAACAATTTGATAAAATCATTTCATCATATAATCATTTGTTTTCTTATGCTAATATTGATGACTGTTTTGGTATAAATAAATATTTTTTATAAATGTAGACTTTATGTTGGTGTCATTAATGACAGTGATTAAGTGACAATATAATAAAGAAAGTGGAAGGCACACAGCCTAATGGTTGAGTTAGGGTGATTGCAGAGTTATGGTATTCTTTCTCAGACCAGATGTCTTGTGGTATCCTTGAGTAAGGTACTTCATTTCCTGCTGTTTCAGTGTATTCTTTTACTTTCAACCTAAATACTTTTGAAATTGATATAAATTCCAACTTCATAAGCCTCAGCTTTTATAATAAAGAAACAATTCTGTAAATAAACAATAAGTATATGCTAGAGAATAACATATGAACATACTCAGAATCACACGCACATTTTTAATCTTTGTAATGGTTGATAGCTATAACATGCATCTGAAGAACTCATTGGCTATGTCTGAAAGTGGCTGACAAGTCTGCACTTGGTTTACTCAGATCTCTCAGCAACAACGCTGCCCCAACTTAGTATTGTTGTTGACAATTTTTATTGAGAGCTCAGTGATGTCCTTGTAGTATTAGTATTATGTAATGTCAAAACATTTTTCCTTATCATCTTACTGTAGGAAATATATTTGGAAGTTGTTTATTATCCAGTCAGACAGAAGTTTATGGACATGCATCCAGTTCAGTATTACTCAGGCAAGGGCCTCTCCACCAACTAACAGTAAGAACATGTCTTGGTAGTTGGCATAGGAAGATTTCATTCCTGTTTACAGGAGTAGATTACTGAGATATCTCTAAACTCCTGTGAGATATCCTTTTCATGCCAGTGAGCCTTAAGCCTTTTGATACCAACTGAGCTGAGATTGTTCCCTAGTTTTGTGATACATCTTACTGTTCTAAAAGATCTGAATTAAAACTTTTCATCAAAATTTTTAGTTAATTTATGTTCCAAACACCAGCTTGATTTTGACAACTATTTTACTAAATTTTTTTATTATTTTCAAAATGAATTGAAATAAAGGGAGTGTATCTCAAAAGAAATATATTAACTAAAGGATTAAGACAGTCCTCTAATCCAAATTCAAGGGTTTGCCACTTAAAAAGCAGCTAAGGCTTTGTTGACTTCATTCTTGGTAACTAACATATCAGTCGCCATTTGTTGCAAGCAAGCTACTGCCACCTACTCATTGATAATGGATGAGTTATTCACAACACTATACAAATGTCTTGCTCAATATCCAGAGATTATATGTTTGTCTGTCAGCAGCACTTAGTAAATGCTACCATCACTTGGTTTAGTGATTTACTGTGTCGGATGCTATACTTGATACAATTTTCAAAACTACAAATGAAAGCTTGGAAACTAAAGGTGAATGACTCCCCCCCACACACACACACACATACACTTACCTATATCCATGTTTATCCTGTAGGCATGTGTGTTTCTCAATGTGGATGCATCTATGTAAAAAGATACTTTTGTGTGTGTGTGTGTATTTGTATATATGTGTGTATGTTAGTATATATTTGTAGACATCTGTTTGAGAGAAGTCTACTTATATTTATGATGTTTTAAAGTAGATCACTTCATTAGAGAAACTCATTAAAGTATCCTATTGATCTCTAGTAATACATTGTTATGGTAGTTCTTCTCATAATCACTCGAGAATAATTTGCCCCAGAATATCATATCATTCGTGATATCTTTCATTGAACTTCTTTTTAAGTATGAAAAGCCTATAATTCAAGCACTTTACCAATTGAGCCACTGTCTTAGATGACAGCTAGTTCTGAAAGCAAGAATTTACAAGTCTGTTGATTTAATATTATTTTTATCAATATCTAATTAAATTAATTCACTTGTCCTGTTTATTTTATTAACCAAATTCAGTTTTATGACTGACTATCTCATTGTTATTCTTCCTTCATTCAGATAACTTGATAAGTCTATATTGACCAGCTTGTTTTTATGCTTTTCAATGTTATTTTCTCCGGAAATATTTAACAAGTCTGTATATATTTTTCACTAAGTAACTTTACTTGTCCTTTTTCTGCTATTATTTTATGTCATCCTTTTTTTTTTTTTTTTGGTTTTCTATTCTTTTCCTGTCTGTTTAATTTCATTATATTTTTGTTTCTGCATATTGTCACAAATATTCTGCAATTCTATGTAGGTTCATTAACTCAATACACAAAATATAATAGCATTTATTTCACTGATACAAAATTTCAAAAAAGAAAATAAATCAAAATTTACTTTACAGAGAACCATGTTTAATCTATCTTGAAGTAAGCTGTCATTATGGCATATGAAACAGAAATACTGCAAATATTTCTCGCTACTATATCTTGTATAATTTTCTGCCCCTCCTCCAAACAATTCTTATGCGGTAGAAACATTTTGGGGAACACATTAGTATTCTTTTTTTTTTTTTTTATTTCAACATATCCAAATAAGTTTGTAGTTATAAGAAAACTTTTATTACACAAAAGTGCAGAAAATGTATTATGTAAATCATTCTCTTTAAATGACTATTTCATCATCATCATCATCATCATCATCATCAGCATCATTTTAATGTCTTCTTTTCTATGCTTGCATGGTTCAGACAGAATTCATTAAGGCAGATTATCTATGGTCAGATGCCATTACTCTCACCAACTCTCACCTGTTTCCAAGTGAGATTATATTTCCCCATGGCCAGGGGGAAATACATGATCGACAGGGTGGTGAAGGTATGGGAGAGGGAGATATTCAATATGCACAAGTACTTTTCTCTCGTTTATGGGTACCGTGGTGAATAAAAAATGGGGGTACAGAATAGGCAAAGTGGTTAGAATAATACATGGTGAGAGGATGCTTAAGGTATAGAATGGGAATGAAGAGAATGTCTGCACAAATCAAGGCATGGAAGAGGTGCATGCACTAAGCTTCTGCAGGGGTTAGCTCTTCTGCAGCATTGTGTATCACCAGCTGGCATGGTTTTCTGTCATCTTCATCACTACACTCTCTTGGATATGCCAATGGGGCCCTTCCGCTTCATCTTGTCTCTCCTTCACTCACCACTCTGCCCATCCATATATAGTGTGGAGTAGCAGTGCATCACCTCCTATCACCTCTTACTTCATCTTCACTCCCCTTCACACTTCTTTCTGTGACCCTTTTCTCTCTAATCCTCTAGCACTTCTTTTCCATCCTGTTACCCACTTCCATCTTATCATTCTTTTGTGCACCACTTTATCCACCCAAGTATAATAACATAGAGTAGCACTGCATCTCTTCTTTCTCAACCCTCTTCACCAACCTGTCCCTCTCTAATTCTCTCTCACTAACCTTCTCATACTACTTTTCCCTTTCCCTCTCACCCCACCCCTCCACTGTTTCTGTTGATTTTTCCTGTACCAATTCTTCTCAACAATAAACCTGTGTAACTCCAACAAGAACTATCTTGGTCTCTTATGAACCATCAAACCCACACTAGTAGGGTAGACAAAATGACTCACCCCCA
>NC_043002.1:95091865-95139365 GCF_006345805.1 Octopus sinensis
ACATATAAAATACAAAGATATTATATGTGCATATGTATAAATGCACACATAACGTACAAAATCATATTTGCATGTATATAATATGCAATAACCATTACATACTCTCTCTCTTACTCTTTTACTTGTTTCAGTCATTTGACTTTGGCCATGCTGGAGCACTGCCTTTAGTCGAGCAAATCGACCCCAGGACTTATTCTTTGTAAGCCTAGTACTTATTCTATCAGTCTCTTTTGCCGAACCGCTAAGTTACGGGGACGTAAACACACCGGCATCAGTTGTTAAGCGATGTTGGGTGGGGGACAAACACAGACCCACAAACATACGCACACACGCATATACATATATATATATACATATATACGACGGGCTTCTTTCAGTTTCCGTCTACCAAATCCACTCACAAGGCTTTGGTCGGCCCGAGGCTATAGTAGAAGACACTTGCCAAAGGTGCCACGCAGCGGGACTTTTAGTCAAACAAATCAACCCCAGGACTTCGTTTTTTTTTTTTTAAGGCTAGTACTTATCCTATCAGTCTCTTTTGATGAACTACTAAGTTCTGTATTTAAGAGATGAGGAATTATACATTATTTACATTATTTATGTTTGACGAATATTTGTCCTCATTTTTGTTGTTGTTAACACATTTCAGCTGATATACCCTCCAGCCTTCATCAAATGTCTTGGCGAAATTTCGAACCTAGGTTCCCATTCCTAAGGTATTTTTCAGTGTTATTATTATTATTATTATTAATGGAATCGAACTCGGAATCTTGGGATTAGTAGCCCGTGCTCTTAACCACTACGCCATATGCCTATGGGTAATTATGGAGTGAATTTTTAGGGCTTATAAATCTAATATTTTTCTTGACACCAATTGTCAAGCGGTGGTGGGTGACAAACACGGATAAAAGGTTATAGTACAAAATACTCACCACACTGTGGGACCAAACCCAGAACCATGTGGTTGAGAAGCAAGCTTCTTACCACACAACCACTTCAATATAAACATTTAATATGTTAACTTAGATCTACATGTAGCTTGAGGCTATTCAACATCATCATCAGTTTAACATCCACTTCCCCATGCTTGCATGGGTTAGATGGAATTTATTGAAGCAGATTTTCTCTAGGTGGATGTCCTTCCTATCACCAACCCTCACCTGTTTCCAAGTAAGGTAACATTTCCCCATAGTTGGACATGTTGCCATGGAAGATTGAAAACAAAGGACATGACTTACATGATGGTGATGCACACAACTATCACATGATGTCAAGGCAAGGACACAGTTACACAAACACATACTCATGTATACATATAACACACAATCAACTTCTCTCAATTTCTGCCTACCAAGGCACTTACAAGTCTTTCTTCAGTGTCATGTAGTGGGACTGAACACAAAACCTTATATCAGTTATGAGAAATTGGTCTTCAGAAAGCATCGAATAATTCTTGGGTGAAATAGAAATATTTCTCATTTTTTTTTTTTCTTTCTTAGACTTCAGCCTTTGAATAACCTTTTAACCAGGTAAATCACAATTTTTTTTTAAGTAAAGCATCCATATTATCTGAAATGCTATTTTTAGATTCTTTATTATACTATTTCAGTATTCTTTATTTATAAGCTCTGTGCCTATGCTAATAATTTGGTCTGTTGGAAAACTTAGAATTAATGTTTTCAATGAGATTTATTCATAACAAAACTTTTGAAAAACTAATTGTTGGTTTTGCTTCAGAATTACATTGCAGAATATACAGGGTTACACAAAATCAGTCAAGATGGAAAATTGCTCTTTTCCTTTTTGTCTAATTAAACCCCATCTCCTTTGAGGTAGTTTTTGATAGACTAAATATATAGGTGTGAAGTGCTATGAAGTAGCAGGAATAGCTGTTTGATAAAAAAGGGTTTTCTTCCCAACTATATGGTTCCAGGTTCAGTCACAGTGTGGAGGCACATGGCCTAGTGGTTAGAGCAGTGGACTTGCGGTTGAGGGATCGCGGGTTCGAATCCCAGACCGGGCGATGTGTGTGTTTATGAGCGAAACACCTAAACTCCACGCGGCTCCGGCAGAAGGTAATGGCGAGACTTCTGCTGACTCTTTCGCCACAACTTTCTCTCACTCTTTGCTCCTGCATCTTGCAGCTCACCTGCGACGGACTGGCGTCCTGTCCAGGTGGGAAACCTATACGCCAAGAAACCGGGAAACCAGCCCTTATGAGCCAGGCATGGCTCGAAAAGGAACAAACAAACAGGTTCAGTCACACCATCTTGTAATAGCTCATCCTCTGTTTGTGTTTGTGTGTATGTGTCTCTCTCTCTCCTCCCACTATTTAACAACCATTACTTAGTAGTTCAGCAAAAGAGTCTGGTAGAATATTTAAAAATTAAGTATAGAGGTTGATTTGTCTAACTAAACCCTTCAGAGTGGCACCCTTGCATAGCTACAGTTCAATGACTGAAACCAGTAAAAGATAAGATTTCATTTATGTTTTTGATTGTTTTTATATTTTCAAAAGTGAATTCCAATTCATATATATTTTAAGAATATTTCCTGGTTTGATATGTCATTCAGTAATGACAACTGATTGATTAGAAGACTAGATTAACTTCTTAACAATAATACAGCGTAAATTTTCAATGTATTTCAGGCTAAAACCAAAACAGGAAACAAGATATATATTTACACATAAACAGTTTTGCTTGACACTGATTGATAGACAATGAGATGCAATTAATTTTAAATTATCACAACAGAGTTTTAATTGTAGACAGATGCTCTAAAACTGTTTCAACTTTAATTACTTCCATTGAAAGAAAACATGTGTTTGTATTGATTGTAACAAATAGATATGTCAAACAAAATATGGACAGAGTTTTCTTTGCTAAGACTGTGTAGACATCTAGACATTTATGCAGGCAAATAAACAATGCACACATTTTCTTTGTGTTGACATCTATACATTTCTGTAGACAAACAAGCTATGCTCACATTTTTTTGTTATATGTTGATATCTGCACATTTATATAGACAAACTATGCGAACATTTAGTTTGTGAATATATAAAGGTGCAGGCATGGTGTGTAATAAGACGTTTGCCTCCCAGCCACAAAGTTTCCTGTTCAGTCTCACTGTAACTTAAGAAAGTGCCTTCTATTATAGTCACAGGCTGACCAAAGCCTTGAGTGGATTCAGTTGGCAGAAACTGAAAGATGCCCATTGTATATACATACATGTGTGTGTGTCATAAAAAGTCAGGAGGTATGAGAGGTGAGTACATTTATTTAACCACTTGATATCCATAGCCTTACAGTTGTTTCACAGCCCCAGAGTTGAAGCATTGGTGTAACCATGATATTCTGATGATCTGAAGAGCTAACCTTGTATATTTGCATTCATTTGTAAATGTATAATTATATTCTACACTGCATAGCTTACATATTGGTGAAGACATATAAAACAGTTTATTACGCACTGAAATTATTATTGCATGATGAAGGCTGTGAAACAGCTGTAATCTTACTGTCATCAAGAGGTTAATTAACTATATTCACCTCTCAAATCTCCTTGCTTTCTATGCTGTATATTCTCATAAAATAGTTTCATTGATTAGATCTCCTGGACTTCAGCTGCATGCAACAATGCCTTATACTCCTCCATATTGGATTACTATGTGCTATGATAGCCAGGTTCACTAGAGCAGCTTACTGTGATAGCAACAGGATTCTATGAACCCATATATTTCACCACTCACACACACTCACACAAATATACAGATGCTTGGAAAAATGAATAGAAATGGCTTTTCTGATAATTTTTCCACTTTAATTATTAGGTTTTATAGATTAGGTGTTTATATACATCTTATCATTAAAGTGGAAAATTACCAGACAAACTATTTTTATACAATACTGTTCCAAGGACTTTCTATTTCTTATTCTACTCTGTGCATGTATGTGTGTGTGTGTGTTAGTGTCTATTTACCTGTACTTGCTGTAATAGTTGTAAATGAATGTAACCATCATGCAAGTTGTATCCCTTGTTTCCAATTATCTGTTAAAACATATCCTGTCATGGGGAAATATTACTTTATTGGAAATGGGTAGTAGTTAATGACAGAAAAGGCATCTGGCCATTGAAAATCTGACCCCACCTAAATTCCATCCACCTTGTGTGAGTATGGAAAAGTGGATGTTAAAATGATAATATAGAAGTCTACCCATCTATTTAGACAAAGTATGCAAACATTTTGTTTGCTGTGAATATATGAAAATCTACACATATAGACAAACTATGTAAGCAGTTTGTTTGTTATGAGACTATGCAGACACTTTTAATACAAAAAAAAAAATATAGAATTTTAATGGAAACAAAAACTACATTTTCATTTATAGCAACATTTGCATCTGTTATCTATAATCTGGTAAAAATGTATTTTGTATTTTTTTTCTCACCTGAAAAATTTTCTTTGTGATATACATACACGCCCAAGTACCTGTTCTCTCTCTCTCTCTCTCTCTCTCTCACACATACACATGCACACACTCGCATAAATGTTTCCAGGATATTTTCCCTGCTAAAATTAGTGTTAGCCTTGCAGACTTCATGACAATGCCATTGTGGTTTGTTTCATGATGCAGTGTTCTACAAGGTACCATTCCACCCAGCTACCATTCTATATGATATGCAAGGAAACAATGTACTGATTCCAAAACCAGGAATATGCAATCTTTCTTTGGAATTTGAATACTTAGAATTAATATTGCGCAATTATCGTTCAGCTCTTCTTTTACAATGTCTGTAGATTCAGCACTTGTAGGTCATCTGTTTCAGTGCAACTATATTGTGGAAATTAATAACTTTATTGCTTTGAAATTTCAATTTTCTAAATGTTAGTGACTGATAAGACTGGGGCTATATTCATTAAGACAAAGAAAATCATTTCTCATGAATATACATACATGGCTAAACATGCACACACACACACACACACATATACCTGTATACATGCATACATCATCATCATCATCATTTTAATGAACAGTTTTCCATGTATGCATGTATTGGTTGGACAGAGTTTACTGCAGTAGATTTTCAACAACTGGATGACCTTTCCTGTTGCTAACCCTCACCTTTTTCCAAACAAGATAATATTTCCCTATAGCCAAACATATCTTCGCAGAAGTTTAATAACGAAGGAAAGCTTGCATGACAGTTACACTCTTTTAGAACTATTACATGGGATGTCAAGGCATCAAGACAGCGAAACACACACACACACACACACACACACAGTCACACACACACACACATATACGATAGACTTCTATCAGTTTTCTTATTTCATTGCCCACAAGGGGCTAAACATAGAGGGGACAAACATAGACAGACAAAGGGATTAAGTCGATTACATCGATCCCAGTGCATAACTGGTACTTAATTCATTGACCCCAAAAGGATGAAAGGCAAAGTCGACCTTGGCGGAATTTGAACTCAGAACGTAACGGCAGACGAAATACTGCTAAGCATTTTGCCCGGTGTGCTAACAATTCTGCCAGCTTCTATCAGTTTCCATCAACCAAATTTACTAACATGGCTCTACTCAACCTGGGGGCTATAGTAGATATTTGCTCAAGGTGTCACAAAGTGGGACTGAACCCAGAGTCATGTGGTTGGGAAGTAACCTTCTTAACTACACAACTATATCTGTGTCCTCTGCATGTGTATGTTTGCATGCTCGTGTGTGTATCCAACAAACTATAGAAACCAAGCCAAACTATACTAGAACCCGGTGCAGCTCTCCTGCTTACCAGCTCTGGTCAGACTGTCCAACCCATGCCAGCATGCAAAATGGACATTAGCCCTTTGGCATTCAGATTACTTTGTCAAATGTAATCCTTATTTATTAACATTGCTTTGGGTTAATCATGCATTATCTTGCAGCTTTGAGATTTCGATGACATGATTATTTTGAGAATGATATTGTAGAGTAGGTGTGAAAGGTTGGGTGTAGCACAAAATGGGTAGAATATTTTGGCCAGATATCGGCAGTTTAAATGCTAAAGAGTTGATGGTTGCCAGTGCTGCTGGACTGGCTCCTGTGCAGGTGGCACATAAAAAGCACCATTTGAGTGTTGCCAGTACCGCCTTACTGGCCCTTGTGCCGGCAGTACATAAAAGCACCTACTACACTCTCGGAGTGGTTGGCGTTAGGAAGGGCATCCAGCTGTAGAAACTCTGCCAGATCAGATTGGAGTCTGGTGCAACCATCTGGCGTGCCAGTCCTCCGTCAAATCGTCCAACCCATGCTAGCATGGAAAACGGACGTTAAATGACAACGTAGTAGTAGTAGTAGTAGTTGTTGTTTTATATGCACAAACACATTTTCATTGCTGTATAGAAGATTACAGTTAAATTACAGATGATGAAATAGAGAAACTGATGACAGAAATGAAATATAAGTAAAATAAATGTAACAGGAAGAAATATTCAGCTTCTCTGGAATAGTGAAGAAACTGGTTAAGCCCTAGCTGTTCATAATCTCAGAAAGGGAAAGATGTAATTTGAATATTGTTCATGGGTAGAAATGAAATCTCTTCGTGAATTTTGGAGATTAACAGAGAAATTTCAGATATGTTTTTGCATGTAAATTTGGGTCACCTCTAGACTACTAATTGTTAGATTTAGTCAATAATTATTGCTTCTTTCAGGAATAGTTATCTTTTGTCTGTTATTGTTTAGTTGTTTCAGTCATTAGGTTGTGGTTATACTGGGGTACCACCTTGAAGAATTTTTAGTCGACTGTATTAAATGTAGTAGCTATTTATTTATTTATTTATTTTTTTGTTTAAAATCAGGTACTTATTCGGTCAGTTTTTTTTTTCCTGAATCACTAAGTTACAGGGACGTAAACACACCAGCACTGGCTGTCAAGCAGTGGTGGGGTAGAAACACATACAAAAAGGCATGCACATGCACACATACAATGGGCTTCTTTCAGTTTCTGTCTACCAGATCTACTCACAAGGTTTTAGTCTGCTTGAGGTTATAGTAGAAGATGCTTGCCCAGGGTGTGACACAATAGGATTGAACCCAGAACCATATGTGATTGAGAAGCAAGCTTCTTACCACACAGCCACGCCCTTCTAAATGTTGCAGTATCTCATCATAGTTGTAAATAATCTTTGCCTTTCTTTTATAAACAATCTAAGCTGGAAGTGTTTGTTTGATCACCAGGAGCTTCATTGTTGAAAAACTGAAAAAAAGTATCTTCAAAACACCACCTAAAACAATGTTTTCTTTGAACAGACAAGTGGAAACAGCTTAATTCTGCACTCACTGACCTATCTTTAGTCAGACTGACTGATTTAGTTTTAGTTTGACTGCATTTTGACATGGGATTTGCCAATTCTCTGTATCATAGATATTTGGCTGAAGCCAAGTATGAAATTTGTGGTTAACTAAGAATACAGCTTCAATTGGTTAATTTCTCATCACAATACATTACATGACTACAACTTTGCAGTTATTATTCTCTCTCTCTCTCTCTCTCTCTCTCTCTCTCTCTCTCTCCTAGCATCATCTCTCTCTCTCTCTCTCTCTCTTAGCATCATCTCTCTCTCTCTCTCTCTCTCTCTTGGCATCATCTCTCTCTCTCTCTCTCTCTCTCTCTAGTGCTTTACCTTCTTGCCTATTTTCTTGCTGCTCTTGTTTACCGATTATTTCATTTTTACATATCTCAAAATTCTACTGCAATTTCTACAGCCAGTTATGCACGCGAACATACACACATACATACACACACTTCCACTCTCACTCTACAATCCTCTCACTGCCACCACCACTCTGTTTTTTACTTTCACTTCCTTCACCCTTCCTACCTCTTCCGTTACTGGTATCTCTATTGTTCACCTTCTCTGTTCATACTGTGAATGAATGAACATATCATTGAATAGTCAGTCTTTAGTCATATGGTAGACATACTACACAACTTCACTGGTGTTAGTGCTATGATAAAATGTATCCATTACACTCTGTGAACTGGCTGGTGAATAAGTGGAGACACCTGTGGAGGAGGACCCTAAAGTGTTGTGAGAACATAACTTTCTTTAGTGCAGGGACCATAATGAAGAGCACTTAGTACACTTGATGAAGTGGTTGGTTATAGGACAAAGGACACAGAAACCATGCCACAATGAAATGTATGAGTGAGATGTGGTGTTCCAACCCATCTAAAAGGGGAGTAAGAATTAATTTGAACTGTGACAACTCATCTAACCCATGCTTGCATGGAGAGTAGGTGCAAAATTATGATGGTGCTTGGTTTTGGGTTGAGCCCCACTGTGTGAAGTACTTTGGGCAAGTGTTTTCTACTATTGTCTTAGGCCAACTAAACCCTTGTGAATGTATTGCAAAGGCGGATACTGAAAAGAAGCCTCTGTATGTCTGTCTGTCTGTCCTTGTGTTGACATTGTGCAATAATTAATTGTAAAGAAGTCTTGCTGTCGCACACTCGGTGACATTCATCTGCAATTGTTCTTGGAAGCACATCAAGCCATGAGTAAATATTACAGTGCTTGGAAACAGACGAGCATTGATGAGAGGAAAGGTTGTAGCCTTTTTTAGTCTCAATGAATTCCATCCAAGCCAAACAAGCATGGAAATGTGACATTAAAATGATTATATGTATATGTCAATTTGTTTGTTTGTATGTATGTATGTATGTATGGATGGATGGTTACAGCATTGGGCTCACAATCATGAGTTAGTGAGTTCACTTCCTGGACCAGGCTATGTGTTGTGTTCTTGAGCAAGACACTTTATTTCACGTTGCTCCAGTTCACTCAGTTGTAGAAATAAGTTGCAATGTCACTGGTGGCAAGCCGTGTCTTTCCCACGGATAACATAAGTGGTGTGAGGTATGGAGGCTGGTATGCATGAGTGACTGCTGGCCTTCCATAAACAACCTTGCCTGGTCTTGTGCCTCGAAGGGGAACTTTCTAGGTGCAATCCCATGGTTATTCATGACCGAATGGGGTTTTTACCCTTTTATACATACGAAATATAAGTCATACTGCAGTGATTTAAATTCTTTGATGATTCATTAATGAATAATCAATGTTTTTATACAGATTCTGTACACTGGGCAAAATGTTTAGCACCTTTTCACTAATTTTCATATTCTGAGTTAAAATTTCACCGAGATCGTCTTTGCCTTTCATCTTTTCGGTGTCAATAAAATAAGTACCTATTTCTTTACTACCCACAAGGGGCTAAACACAGAGGGGACAAACAAGGAGAGACACACGGATTAAGTCGATTATATCGACCCCCAGTGCGTAACTGGTACTTATTTAATCGACCCTGAAAGGATGAAAGGCAAAGTCGACCTCGGTGGAATTTGAACTCAGAACGTAATGGCAGACGAAATACGGCTACGCATTTCACCCTGTGTTCTAACGATTCTGCCAGCTCGCTCGCCTCAATAAAATAAGTACCAGTTGAACACTGGGGTGAAGGTAATCAACTTACTACCTCACCTTAAATTGCTGGCCCTATGCCAAAATTTGAAACCTATATTTTTATTCAGCTTCTCCATGTGCTTTTGTGTATAGAATCAACAAGTCCTTTAACTCATTGGGGTACTGCAGCTATGCAGCATATCTTGGGAGAGAAAACCTGGCAGAGCCCATTCCTCTCCAGACTAAACTCATTTCTACAGCTGAGTAGACTGGAGCAACATGAAATTGTTTTGCTCAAGAACACAATGCATTGCCTGGTCCAGGAATCGAAATCTCAATCTTATAATTGTGAGTCCAACATCCTAACCACTAAGCCATGTGCCTCTGTATATAGAATAGGTCTGCACAAAAATCTTTTAGTCCTATTAGTAGTTGTCACTCTCACAGATCAATCTCAATCCAGATGTTATCTTATTTTTTAGATTTTCACAGAATATAAAGATGTTTGTACCTTTTTTAAAGTTTTCTCATGGCTACGCTATAAAACATGATTATAAGTCACAATAATGTAAAGATGCTTGCATAATCTGATTCAGTAAATTGCAAACTGCCAAACAATTTACTATGAGCATGAATATATTTATTTATTGCTTTTATCAGAAGAAGATACCTGTGACTTTTGCAGGGACTCAGTAATGGATGTAACTCAGGGCAGTTAAAACTATGACTCATGGAATATCAGGTTATCCTCAAACTTCATTCATAGTTTTCTTCATTTACTCTCTACCCAATTTCTCTCACAAGGCTTGGCTCAATTTGAAGCTTATACTAAATGACAAATGCCCAAGATGCTCCATTGCGCAATGAAACTTATCATCGTGATTATAAAATAAGCTTATTTCCCACACAGCCTTTATAACTAAATTTAACTTAAAGGAAATTAATGAGGAAATGGTGTAATTTTTTTTTTTTTTTTTTTGCAATAAAGTAATAAATTATCTGGAAAACTTAGAATAAACATCTGAAGGTTTATGCAAAAACTCTTTCTTTCTCCTAAATCAAACCTGTATGAGAAAATTGGATAAATGCATTTAGTTATATTTTTACTTTACTTATGGTTATTTTGAGATATATCAAACATTTTAATGTGTATTTGTAATAGCATTTAGTGATTAAATAGCTCTTTAGTACAGGTACAATTGAGCCGATCCATGAATATTTCTTTGCATGATCTTTTGTGAAAGCTTTGTAAGCCCCCAAAATAAGATATATTGACTAAAGGTCAATGATACATTAGCATTATACTGGCACCCTAATCAAATTTATATGATAATCACCCTGAAAGTCTAATTGTTCAGCATTTTCTGTTTTGTCATTAATAGCATTATTTATAGATATGACACTTTCTCTCTCTCTCTCTCTCTCTCTCTCTCTCTCTCTTTCTGTAAAAATATTCTTCTTTTACAATGACATTTTATTTCATATTTTGCCTATTTAAAATATATTAAACAGCAGTGTATAGATGCGCTTAAGTACTTTGTTGTCATGTAGAAAATTATTTATGGCTAAGGAAAGAGCTATTAACAGAAATTTTGATTTATAGAAATATTATTTTGATAGCTGGATAACTGGAACTGTTGCCGGATCTCAGTTCATGTAATTTGTTTTACCAGATATGGCTTTTAAAATGTAAGTTATATCTTTTTTTGATAAACACACGAATTTAGCCTCAGTTATAAAAGGCTGTTTAAAGTAGATTACAGCTTTTCTCTCAAGAAGACTTGTTTGTAGTCTTAGATCTTTATCAGAGAAAGAATGCTCAACATATCAACAGAGAAATTAATAATTTATGGCTACTTATAGTGCATATAAACCATGGTTAAACTAATTTGCATAGCAGTGCATAAACTGGTCAATGTAGATTAAGTCATTTGTAGTCCACAACACTGCATTTTATGATGATTTGAAAACTAAGTACACCTTTTCTATATAAATAAATTGGTACAGCCGTGGCAGTGTAGGTAAAGAGCTTGCTCCCCATCCAAGTGGTTTTGGGTTCAGTCCCACTGTGTGGCCCCTTGAACAAGTCTCTTTGTTTGTAGCCTTGAGATGACTAAAACCTTGTGAGTGTATTTGGTAGGTGGAAACTGAAGGAACTCTATTGTGTGTATGTGTGTGTATATCTGTGTGTTTGTGTTTGTTCCCCACTGCTTAACAACTGGTGTTGGTTTGTTTACATCCCCATATCTTAGTAGTTCAGCAAATGAGTCCAATAGAATAAATACCAGACTTTAAAAGTAAGTACCGAGGTAGATCTGTTTGACTAAACCCTTCAGTATGGTGCTATAGTGTGGCCACAACCCTGCGACTGAAACAAATAAAAAAGATAAAATCATTAAAAATGTACAACTTAGCCTCACTGTGAAAAGCAAAGAAAGAAAGAAACTGTATCACAGGTTTTATGTTACTATATTTTAAATTACCCCAAAATGTGCACCATGATTTGATAAAAGGATTCACAATATCAGGACATGCATTGTTATGCAAATTAGCCAGACCAGTTTAGTGGAGTCCTAATTTGTATATACTATAAACTAATCTTTTTTTTTTCAATATAGACAACATGCAAGGTGGTGCTACAGCATGGCCGCAGTGTAAGTAAAAGATAAAAGATATTTTGAATTGTAACTATCTTCTATCTTTTACTTGTTTCAGTCATTGGACTGTGATTGTGCTGGAACACAATTCCGAAGGGTTTAGTCACATAAAATAACTCTAATACTTATTTTAACCCTTTAACATTCAGCTTTCTCTGTCAAATGTAATGCTTGCTTATTCACACTGTTTTGAATTAATTATACATTATCATTTTGTGTTGAGATTTCGATGATGTGATTGTTTATTTTTAGTATGACATTGTAGGGTAGGTGTGAGAAGCTGAATATGGCCAGTTTGTACACAAAAGAGGTAGAATATTTGGGCTGGATAAGGCCAGTTTAACCCTTTAGTGTTCAGATTATTCAATCAAACATAATGCCTATTGATTCCCATTGATTTGAATTAATCATGCATTATCTCATATCTTCAAGATCTTGATGGTGTAACTACTTAATGTAGAATAACATTGTAGGGTAGGTGTGAGAGCCTAGATCTGGTCAGTTTGAACATAAAACAGATTAACTATTTTGGCCGGATATGGCCGGTTTAAATACTAAAGGGGTCGAGTCTGGTACTTGTTCTATTGGTCTCTTTTAGAAGACAGGGACGTAAATAAACCAACACTGATTGTCAAGTAGTTGTAAGGTGGGAAACAAACACAAAAATAGTCCATCACTGACAAGACCAAGGGAAGTCAAATTCACCTGATCTGGTGGTCTTGGCACTGGAGGTGGAAGGGATTTATCTTCCCACTAATAATATAATCTAGACTGCATTTTACACCAAAAGCCAATATGAGAATTTTTCTCGTGGTATCTACCACCGTATAGTTCTGACAGAACATCCATATTTAAGTGGGGATAAATATTAACTGTCGATATTAACTCTGCCTCTGTCACTGCCTCTGTCACATATATATATATATATATATATATATATAAATAAATAAAATTAGAAAAAAAACACCTTGGATTTTATTCCCTCAAATAATTATTATTATTAATAAATATATATATATCATATAAAAGTCAACGTCTTTGTGTTCATATGTTTGTGTGTTACTTATAGACTCGAAAACTACTGGACCGATCCTAATGAAATTTGGAACACAAAATTCAAGCCTGGGGAGAAGGGTAATGCTGTATGTTTCATAGAATTTTGAGGGGGCATAAAGGGGATGGGCATACCACCCCCGTGAAAATTCATAAGCTTCAGATTTTGATGAAATTTGAACTATAGGTATTAGAAATAAATTTTAAAATATACTCAAAATTTCCATTTCTTTGAATGATTCTAAGACCCCCTAGTGGGGGCTTAACCTCCGAATTTTAGTCATTTTTCATGGACCAAAATTACTAAATGGATCCTTATGATATTTGGAACTTAGATTCAATGCATAAGGGCAGGCATAATGTAGTATGCTTGGTTTGAAATTGAGGGGGCTTAAAGGGAGCAGAACCCCCATGAAAATTCATAAATTTCTAATGTTGATGAAATTTCAACCACAGGTAATTGACACAAATCAGGAAGTATTCTCAAGGTTTCCACTTCTCATGAGGATTCTAAGACCCCTTCATGGGGGCCTTAACTCCCAAATTTTAGTAATTTTTTATGATCCAAAAACAAGGTCAAAAGCACTGAATTTGGAAATTATATTCTGTGCATAAGGGCAGATGTAATGCAGCATATGTTTGAAAAGAGAGGGAACATAAATGAGGTCATAAACCCCATGAAAATTCGTATATTTTTGCTGTTGATGAAATTTTAACCATATATATTAGACAAATGAAGTAATATTCCTAAAATTTCAACTTCTTAGGTTAGTAAGACCCCTTAATGGGTGCTTAACCCCCACAATTTAGTCATTTTTCATTAGAGAAAATATAAAAGAAAAGTTTAATTCTTCAATTGCATGTGACATATTTAACACCGGGTATCTCAGCTAGTGTGTGTGTGTGTATATATATATATATATATATATATATGTGTGCATGCCAGGCTTCCACACAGTTTCCATCTGCCATATTCACTCAAGGCACTGATAGTGTGTAGTGGAATTGAACCTGAAACTATGTGGTTGGAAAAAGAGCTCAAGTATTTAATGCTCAGTTGAGTCTTCAAAAATCTAATGCCTTATACACTGTTCTTGCTCAACTGTACTTTCACTTCTTATTGTTTTTTATTACTTTGTCTCTAAAATAATTTTCCTTTTTGCTGCATGTGCTTTGACATGTGAGAGACGATAATTTACAATGGTAATCAACACAATCAGTTAATTTGATTATACATTCAAAGGAATAATTCAAGGAATCAAAGAAATGTCTTTTACTTTCCTATATTTATTTAACATAGAGTACATGTTACATTTTTTTTTTTTGTTTTCTTTTTCTCATTATTTTAGTCGAAAACTGTTAACTAGTATTTAGTGAGGTGTTTGCTAAAAAAATATAATTAATAAAGAAGAAACAATTAGCCTTTTTAACTCTCTTGATACCAACCTGTCTGACAAGGTCTTTGGCTTTGTGATACAAGTTTACTGCTTTAAAGTGATCTAAATGAAAAGAAAACAAAGAAAAATCATTCCATGTTTATTCATGTTCCAAACAGCAAATTGATAATGATGAAGTTATTTTACTAAATTCATTATTTTCAAAATCTTTTTGAAACAAAAGCAGACTACTTTAATAGAAATATAAATAACAAAAGGCTAAATTTTAGTATTCAGATTATTCTCTGGTACATAGTTCAGTGGTTAGAACTTTGGGCTTACAATCATGAAGTAGTGCGTTCAATTCCCAGACTTGGCTATATTTTGTGTTCTTCAGCAAAACACTCCATTTCACGTTGCTGCAGTTCACTCAGCTGTAAAAATAAGTTGCAACATCACTGGTGCCAAGCTGTATCGTCCTTTATCTTTCGCTTGGATAACATCGGCGGCATGGATGACTGTTAGTCTTCTATAAACAAACTTGCCTGGACTTGTGTGTTAGAGGGGAACTTTCTAGGTACAATTTTCATGGTCACTCATGACTGAAGGGGGTCTTTTTACATCTTTTTTTTTTTATTCTCTCAAATATAATGCTTATTTATTCACATTGTTTTGAATCAACCATGCATTATTTTGTAGCTTCAAGATTTTGAAGAAGTAATTGTTTCATCTTTGTAAAGTGACATTGTAGGGTAGGTGTGAGGGGCCAGATCTGGTTGGTGTGAACATAAAACTGACATAATATTTTTGCTGGATATGGTCAGTTTAAATACGAAATGGTTAAACAAAAGAAACAGTTGATCCGGTAGGTTTTTGTATGCTAACTTAGATTTTATTGTAGAGTGATAATCCAGTAAATGTGAATATTGGAATAATGATTAAATGTGATTGAAACATAATAATACATGCTAATGGACATGACTAATGTACAAGCTAGTTATTGTAAGTATCGCACAATATCAGAGTTATTAACAAATCAGAAATTCAATAATGTATGACAATGCAATTAATGGAGTGTTTGATTGATTCCAGTTTCAGCTTATGAGCTGTGGCCATGCTGGGGCTTCAATCTATAGATGATATAGATATAAAATCATTTATATCTAGATGATTTTATGAACAATAAACAATACTGATTTAGACATGTGCTGCAGATAAAGACACATGTTAATTAAACAATACCTTGTGTAGTAGTAGTCAAATTCTGGAAGATGATAGACAAAAAGAGATCAAGAGAAACAATGGTTAGATTCTGTTGTGTCTGGGGAGAATAATTTTTTGTTTTGTTTTGTGCCTTATAATGTAACACACTCACCGATAAAATTTCCACTTATTTCTTATTTTTATTTTCCTAAAATTTTCATTGCATCTTGCAACCTTTTCAATAGTCTTGACTGTGTCCGTTATTTAGACTATTGAAAAGGTTGCAAGACGCAACGAAAATTTTAGTAAAATAAAAATAAGAAATAAGTGGAAATTTTACCGGTGAGTGTGTTACATTATAAGGCACAAAAAGAAAATGACTCTCCCCAGACACAACAGAACATGCTTCAACACACGAACTCACATAAAGAATCTTGCAAACCAAATCCAAAAACGAAATGGTTAGATTGGCATCAGTAAGGTGATAATTATGAATCACGGCATCTTCAGTCCTTTAACATTCACATTAGTCAGTCAAAACTAATGCTTATTGTTCATTTTGTTTTGAATTAATCATACATTATCTTGTAACTATGAGATTTTGATGAGGTAACTGTTGTTAATTTTTTGAGAATGATATTTTTGGGTTGGTGTGAAAAACCAGATCTAGCCAGTCTGAACATAAAACTGGTAGAATATTTTTGCCAGATATGGCCCGTTTAAAAGTGAAATCTGTCCATCTATGATGATGATAGAGATGACAATGAACTTTAAGAAAAATCAGTTTGATATATCTTCTAAACTTTAAATAAATTGATTTGTTGTTTGTTGTTCTTTTTCACTTTATCTAAATTCTCATCTAATATTGAATGAAATTAAGATAAATTCATTCAATAATCATCATTTATCGCTGCTTTGACATCTTGTTGATTGCACAAGGCATAGAATCTGCCATAGCAATTATCTATCTATCTGTCTGTTTGTCTTTCTGTCTGTATATATGTGTGGATAGATTGATAGATAACATATATATATAAGGTCTAAAATATAAACTCTTATCAAATAAATCTGTAAGCTTGATCCCTATTTCAAATTACTATAGATCATATAAAAATAAAAGGGAACTTGAGAAGAATTTCATGAGCCAAATTTATTCTGGAAGATTTATTTATTTAGTTAATTTATTTATGTATTTATTTATTTTGCATGAATATTAATCAATATTATTCATGTCTAATAAAATGAAACAAATCAATCCAGTTTTTTTGTGATTTTTTTTGTTTTTTTTTTGCTTTCACATTATTTTTAGTTGTTTTTTTTTTCCATTTCTTTTATTCTTTTATTTTTTATCACTATTATTTTCATCTGACTCATAATCAGCTAGATCAATACCGATAGCTAGATTTATTGCCTCTTTGAAGTCTGCATAACATTTTGTGCTAGAAGTGGTTTATTTAGCAACATTGATAATACCCCTGTGCTACATGTAGTTTCAACACAAAATGTCTCTTCTGATCTGAAAAACTGGTGTAATGAATTCAGTAGTTTAAAAACCAAAATATGATGCCACTTATTTACAAAAGGCCTCTTTTTTTTATATTAGTGTTAACAATTTTATTACATAACATAAATTGTCTCTTTCAGACTATTGCTAATAGTTTAATCATTATTGTCATTCCCACTGCCAATACAGTCACTAACTACTGTTATAAATGTTATCATAAATCACAATGTGTCACACAGCATCTATTGTATCTCCCACAACATACTTTAAGACTCTTCAGAGTGCTGTTTTTACTGCATATAAAATATCTCCAGGTTTCTCTCACAAGGTAGCCAACTCATTCCAGCTGTTGAAATGGTGAAAATTCAGCTATAGAACTTTCCTCAAGTTATTGTTTTTTTTCCCCCCAGTTCAGCCATGATCAGCTATATATCTATGATTAACACTTTTGCTGCCATATTTCTGTTGAAATACATTGTCTTTTTTTTTCTATTCATTTTGAAAAATATTGAAGAATTTAGTAAAATAACATCATTAAGTGAGCGTTTGAAGCATGAATTAACATGAAAGTTTGATGTAAAGTTTTCCTTAAGATCACCCTCCATTCTCCCTCATGTATCTACGTGTGCACGATACATCCTTTTTAAACCCCTCCCCCAGCATATCTTCCTAATATCCACTCCCTCTACTAGTATCCACTCATTACATTCCACCCACCACCTGTGCTCCCACTCTCCTTTGGAAATCTTGTGAACTCGCCCATCTGCTTACTCTCTCCAGTCCCTGGTCCACATCACTATATACGGCACCTTGTACCTTGAGTGTACGGTCCATGCCCCATCCCCGTCATATCTTCACCATCTCTCCTCTCTCTCTCCATTTGAGATAGTCATGTCTTCCTTCTAACATTAGATACTTTTTCTGTCCCTCAGTACTACCCCTGCCTGCCTCAGTTGTGATGTCTTGTCCTGCAAATTACCTGATGACCTCACTGCTGTTGGTGCCATGTAAAAAGCACCCAGTACACTCTGTAAAGGGGTCAGTGTTATGAAGGACATCAGCGATAGAAACAACCGTGTCAAAACAGACAGCAGAGCTTGGTGCATTCTTCTGACTTGCCAGTTCCTGTCA
The DNA here is from genome assembly GCF_006345805.1 of Octopus sinensis. NCBI lineage: Eukaryota > Metazoa > Mollusca > Cephalopoda > Octopoda > Octopodidae > Octopus > Octopus sinensis. Next base: position 95,110,251 of record NC_043002.1, read on the forward strand.
AACTGTCTTACCCATGCCAGCATAGAAAATGGAGTTACATGATGATGATGATCATCATCATCATAATGCATCAAATTTATTGTTCAACAAAGTTTGCACTATTTATATATACAGCTGACCAATACATCACTTCTTTAAATTCAATAATAAAGTGTCATTAGCTGTATACAACATGATATCAACATCTACACTCACAAATATATCACTTAAATACATAGAATGTTATATATCTCTCTTCCTTGAAATATTATTGAGCTGCCAAAAGAAAACTTTAACATATACTTTAAATAAAAAAAAAAGAAATTAAAAACCTGTTATAATGTACTTAACCTTTTCCAAGATGCCATGTTAAATATCAGAAGTTGGAATATAGAAATAAATTTTAAAATCCTTTTTTAATTTATTTCCATACTTTCTTTATTGAATCTATAGAAAAGTTGAATTTCCTCTTACATCATAAAATTATAATCAATGGCTTGTATATAGACTTCTTTCTTATTTCTGTTACTGGGAGTGATATTGGCAATTTAATCAATCAAATATAGGTTCAGCTATTTTATCTGCAATTTACTTTTCTATTACCCATCTTTGGGGTAGTTACCTTGTCAAATACAGATGTTCATAATTTCTGTGGTTCATACAATAAGCTAAAAGTCTGAACCAAGTCAGTAGTTTTACAGACTATTTTGCGGTGTTCTGCTGTAAGAATTCCTATATTAAGTAAATTAATTACGTTTAAATTTCTAAGTGCTTCCAGAAGTGTGTGTGTGTGTGTGTGCATATGCACACATGCATATGTGTGTGTATGTGTGTGCACATGTATATGCATGTGTTTGTGCATATGTATATGCATGTGTATATATAATCATCTTTATTATTATTATTATTATTATTATTATTATTATTATTATTTTACCAGCTTATCAAAAAATAGAAAATTAATATTTTAATAGCTAACGCATTAATCATTAAATACAAAAATCAGGGTAAAAATTAATAATGCATATTTTAACATCTATGACTTCTTCAGCCTCAGTGCATGTCACTTATAATATCATAGGTACTGGAAAATGTTGGAATTTTCACTCATTTTTTAAAAACTAAATGACTTTAAATCAATGTTAGGGACAGAACTTCAGTGAATGTTTTCAGACATTAAATATGATGTGCATTTTAATATTTATTAATGTTAAGTTGGTGAACTGTGTTGGACACAATACTTAGCAGTATTACTGCCAGATCTTTATGTTCCGAGTTCAAATTTCACCTAGGGTGACTTTACTTCTCACTCTTTTAGGCTTCATAAAATATAGACCAATTGAACAGTGGGTTTGATGTAATCAACTAACTCCACATCCATGCCCCTAAAATTACTGACCTTGTACCAAAATTTAAAACAAAGGCAGCAGGCTAGCACTATCATTACTGCGCCAGACAAAATTCTTAGCAGCATTTCTTCTGGCTCTTTACACTCTGAGTTCAAAGGCCACTAAGGATGATTTTGCTTTCATTCTTTCCTGAGCAATAAAATATGTACTAAGGCCAATGTAATCAGCTTACTCTTTCCCTCAAAATTCCTGCTTTTGTGCTAACAATTTAAAACCATTTTTATTGCTTTTGTTGTGTCATTAAAAGCTTTGGCTTCACTATTGTCATTTTGATGGCAATATGAATGATTATAAGTTGGCACACCAGGCAAAATGCTTTGAGGCATTTCAGCCATCTGTACATTCTGAGTTCAAATTCTGCCAAGATGGACTTTGCCTTTCATCCTTTTGGGGTTGATTAACCCTTTAGCATTTAAACCGGCCATATCCGGCCAAAAGTATTCTGCCTGTTTTATGTTCAAACTGGCCAGATCTGGTCTCTCACACCAACCCTACAATATCGTTTTAAAAATTAACAGCTACCTCATCAAAATCTCAAAGCTACAAGATAATGCCTGATTAATTCAAGGCAATGTGGATGAAAAAGCATTAATTTTGGTAGAATAATGCGAACACTAAAGGGTTAAATGAGTACCAGTTGAAAACGGGGTCGATGTAATTGACTTAACCCCTACCCTGAAATTGCTGGCCTTGTGCCAAAATTTGAAACCAGTAGAATAACCTCAGGATTCTGAACCTTTCAGATTAAATGACAAGGACCAAGATACCTGGCACCTTGCTGTACTCAAGAAGACCCTTACTCCATGGTGAAGAGAATTGGCCAGCAAGAGTCCTGTGCTGGTGCTGTGTAAAAAGTGCTTGTGCCAGTGCCACGTGGTGGCATGTAAAAGCACCCAGGACATGCAGTAGAGTGGATGGCATTAGGAAGTGCATCCTGCTATAGAAGCCATGCCAAATCAGACTGGAACCTGGTGCAGCTCTCCGGCTTGCCAGCATGGAAACTGAATGTTAAATGATGATGATGATTATGCTCATTCTCATGGCTGAAGGTTGGGGCCTCAAACATAACCCCCACTCTTCACTACATACTGCAGTCTTATGCTGTGGCTATATTCTCCAGTAGATTCTTTTCTCCGCTGCTTCCAGTCTTTGATGTCTATGTTCCATTTTCACCTTTGTCACATGCCCATTCTGTATTTTGTTGCAATAATGATAGTTAATTCTACACAGGTTTTTTCCCAACTGCAGTTAGGCACCACAGTGTAAAACCAGCTTCTGTGAGACGTGTCAAACATATGAGCTGACCATAGTTGTAGGTGTGATAGAATTGGTGCCTTGGAATAATGGAAGAATGCTCATTGTAGTTAATGAATATGATTTGATTTTATAGTGCTGCTAATGTTTTTAGCTCACACAACTAGAATCCTATGTGTTTCTCACTTTTGATAGTCAACAACCAGGAAGCAAAGTGAATATAGATTCCAGTTTCCAACTAGATGAAAATTTACTGTAGTTCATTTGTCACCAACAAACTAATTTGTCTTTTTGCTATTATTTTATTGGTTTCTTCTCCCTCTCTAAATTCATTTAGTTACAGTTCTGAATAGTTAACCCTTTAGTGTTTAAACTGGCCCTATCTGGTTCAAATATTCTACTTGTTAATATGTTAAATCTATCCAGATCTATTCTCTTACACCTATCCAACAATGTCATTCTAAAAATAAACAATCAAATCCCTGAAATATCAGATCTATGAAACAATCCTTTCTACTATAGATACAAGACCTGAAATTTCAGAGGTGGGGGTAAGTCAATTACATTAACCTCAGTACTCAACTGGTACTTATTTTATTGACCCTGAAAGGGTGAAAGGCAGATTATCTCAAAACAATGGGAATAAATAAAGTATTACATTTGACAGAGTAATCTGAGCGCTAAAGAGTTAAAGTATTTCTTTGAAAATAGTATGTTCTATACATTGCTTTTCCATTTTATTTATTTACTTTTTAGTATTAAGGATTTGCCTTTATAATTCTTGGCAATAATGAAGATTGTACTTGTGCTTTGTATTTTTGTCTTGGAGCCACAAGAAATGAGTGAACTGCTTTACTGAGTTATTCATCCTCAGAAAATTTCTCTTTAAGAATTTTGGAAAAAAGATCCTCAAAGCCAATTGTATTTCAAGAAAGAGATTTCTATTTATGTGGGAAAATTTTCTAAAGTAGCAACTCCTTTATTCTCATTGCTATTTCATTCTTTGGTGTTCTGGTCATCATTTTTGCTAACAGCTTTGTAGGTTTTAAATAGTATTCCTTACATTTCATTTAAACATAGAACTATATCTTCTAACATATGCCATTTCTATAGATAGATTTTATGACTGTTTTAATTGTGAACTAATTTAATGTTTTTGAAAGGTACTAAGGTGTCCAAAGTGATATTAGAAGCAAGGCTATGAATTCAAATTTGAAATTTTAATTGAACATTTAACTGATTTTGTTACTGAAATAATGTTTTTTTATTATCTTCTATATGTTTTTTTATATATTGGAATTATAGTAAACATCACTTACCTTGCCAGTTATTTGCAGTGATTTCAGTTTAATGGACAATGGCAAATAACAGTATAGTGCTACCAGTTTCTTGATGTAACTCTTTTGACGCCAACCCAACTGAGACCATCCCTGGTTCTGTGATACAAACTTCCTGTTTTCAAGTAATCTAAATTAAAGTTCTCCAAAATTTTGTGTTAATTTATGTTCCAAGCACCAAGTCAAGAATGACAAAGTTATGTTAAATTCTTCCTTGTTTTCAAAATTACTCAAAACAGGAATTATATTTCAACAAAAATACAATAACGAAATGATTAAATATTGTGTAGTTCTGAGATTTCTCCATCATTGGATGTAATTGTTATTCAACCTCAGTTCAAATTTGATCAAGCTGATTTACTGATCAAGAATATTCTAGTAATGGCCATACTATGTGTTTAGTTGTATCAAGGACTATCTCTTGTAACCATCCTTCTCTTTCTTTCTTTCTTTTTTTTTTTTTTTTTTTTTTGGTTTAAGACAGTGAGGTAGATTTGGTTACTCTTCCTAGCAGGTTGAATATGGTCACATCCAGCAGTATTTTCCAACTTTTTCCGTGCCTTGCATTCCTGGGAAGTTCTTGATGAATTTTCACGCCCTTACAAATGTAATATCACATTTGAAGATGGCAAAGTTAATTGACTAATAACTAATTGGTTTTGTTTTGTTTTTTTTTCTTTTATTCTTTTAAGGGGTTGTACTTGCTTGGCAAATGGTTTTGACCTGAGACTGTGTTCAAACTAAAAAAATTGCTGCATAGAAGACACAAGTTAGCCATTTAGAGCTACACCAAGACTGTTAACTTCACTTAACATTTATCGTTTATAATATGGTGTCAAAATTTTCATTGCTTCAAACTGTAACCTGGTCACTGACAAATGTTTACTACATCTAAAATTCTTTGATTATATCGCTAAATATATAGTTTTAGATGTTTTCTTTTTACTGTTGTTTTTGTTTTTGTTGGCGTAGGTCAGTCGTTCTGGTCAAGTGCTCATAGCTGGTCAGTTATCAATGATTTTTGGCATTTAGCTATCTTGTATATTCCTTCTTCTCTTGTTCATTCTCTCTTTCTTTTGGCATCTTTTTATGAAGAACACAATGTGAGTCAGAAGACTAAAAGTTTCAAAGAGTGGCTTTCTGGACAGGGCAAGTTTGTGTAGTAGTAATAGTAGTTGTAGTGGTTCTTGTTTTAGTAGTAGTCCTGATGATACCTGTAGTGATGGTGTTATAGTTTGTTGTAACAGTAGTGGTGGCAGTACCAATGGCTGTTGTAATAGTACTTGTCATAGTAGCAGCAACACTAATGGTAGTAGTTGCTGTTGTAGCTGCAGTGGTGGTGGTAGAATCTGCAATAGTAGTAGTAATAATAGTAGTCGTAGCAATAACAATGGTAACAGTAAAATAATACACTTATGTACTAACAATACTAGTAATTATAATGATATTAACAATAGGCACTGGCGTGGCTGTGTGGTAAGAAGCTTGCTTCCCAACCACACGTTTCTGAGTTCAGTCCCACCGTGTGGCACCTTCAGCAAGTGTTCTCTCCTATAATCTGCAGGCCAACTAAAGCCTTATGAGTGGATTGATTTGGTTGACAGAAACTGAAAGAAGCTCATCATATATATATATATATATATATATATATATATATATATGTGTGTGTGTGTACGTACTTATACATACATATACATACATGCATACATATACATACATACATACATACATACATACATATATATACATACATATACATATATATATACATATATGCATATTTATATATATATATATGTATATGTATCTATGTGTGTGTGTGTCTTTATGTTTGTGTGTGTGTGTCCCCAATCATTGCTTGACTACTGTTGTTGGTGTGTTTACATCCCTGTACCATAGTGGTTCAGCAAAAGAGACCAATAGAATGAGTACTAGGCTCATGAAATAGGTCCTGGGGTTGATCTGTTTGACTAAAACCCATCAGTGACTGAAAGAAGTAAAAGAATAATAAAAATAATAGGCAATAATAAAACATTAAAGATATTAATAATAAAGACAAAAGAATGAGGAGAGAAGAGAGACAAGAAAGAGGGTTAGAGAGAGGGAGGAAAATGAAGTTAGGTGGGAGAGACAAAAATAAATAAATATATATATATTAACAAGCAAGAGTGGCTGTGTGATAAGTAGCTTGCTTACCAACCACATGGTTCCGGGTTCATTCCCACTGCGTAGCACCTTGGGCAAGTGTCTTCTACTATAGCCTCGGGCTGACCAAAGCCTTGTGAGTGGACTTGGTAGACGGAGACTGGAAGAAGCCCATCGTATATATGTATATATATATATGTATGTGTGTATATGTTTGTGTGTCTGTGTTTGTCCCTCCACCATTGCTTGACAACCGACGGTGGTGTGTTTACGTACCCGTAACTTAGCAATTCAGCAAAAGACACTGATAGAATATGTACTAGGCTTACAAAGAATAAGTCCTGGGGTCGATTTACTCGACTAAAAAGTGGTACTCCAGCATGGCCGCAGTCAAATGAATGAAACAAGTAAAAGAGTAAGCTCACTGGCTGATTGCAACACCAGTGCCTGTTTTGGCACTGTTTTTCTATATATTGCTGGTGAGGAGATGAGTCACTGCTATCTCTAGTGGTTGAGCCTCCATCATTGACAAGACCAAGGAAGATCAAAATCACGTGATCTGGTGATCTCGGTGCAGGAGATGGCAGGGATTTATTTCCCCACTAGAAATATGAGCAAGAATGCATTTTGTACCGAAAACCAATGTTAGCGTTTTTCTCATGATCTCTACTGCAGTATGGGTTATTCTAACAGAACAGCCGTGTTTAAGTGAGGATAAATTAGTAATTGTTTTTTAATTGGACTATGTACAGTACTGTAGATGAAAAAAGTGAACTAAAGAAGGGAAAGAGCTTTTGGTTTAGTGCATAAAATGCATGTGTAAATTAAGCAATTAGAAAAATCTATAACCCTTTTGCATTTAAGCTGGTCATATCTAGACCAAATATTCTACCAGCCAGATCCAGGATTTCACATTTACTCCACAAAATCATTCTAAAAATAAACCATTACATCATTGAAACCTTGAAGCTATAAGACAATGTAGGATTAATTCAAAACAGTGTGATAAGAAGCTTGCTTCCCAACCACATAATTTGTGATTCAGTCTCACTGCATGGCATCTTGGGCAAGTGTCTTCTAATATAGCCTCGGGCCAACCAAAGCCTTATGAGTGGATTTGGTAGATGGAAACTGAGAGAAGCCTGTCATGTCTATATATATGTGTGTGTGTGTGTATGCATATATGTATGTGTGTGTGTCATTGTGTCTCTGTCCATCCCCTCGCTACCACTTGACAACTGGTGTTGATGCGTTTTACACCCCTAAAACTTAGCAGTTCAGCAAAAGAGACCAATAGAATAAATAAGTACTAGGTATAAAAACATAAGTCCTAAGGTTGATTTGTTTAACTAAAAAAAAACCTTTGAAGGCAGTGCTCCAGTATAACCATTGTCAAATGACTGAAATAAATAGAAGAAAGATTCAACAGAATACTCTAAATGTTAAATGGCTAAACCATGAAATCAGTCACAGTTAAATCCACATATGTAGAATAATAAAATTCTTTGTATGTTGAATAGGATTACATTATTTGTGAGAATTACTTATTGATTTTATTCATCAAAACAATTTTAATAAAGCATATGCTTTCTTTCTTTGTTGCATGCCATGAAATCCTCACTGAGATCCCTAAGTGGAACAGGCACCCCAGGTTATGAACTTTTGGTTCAGAGGCTTCCTTGTTAACTATTTTACATTGAAAATGATAATTATGAACCAGCAAAGAATATTTATTTTCATATCTTAACCTTCTGCTTGCTTGCTTGCTTTGTTTAAAATAGTTGAAAGACAAAAAAATAAATAAATAAATAATATAAAAGAATTTTCAACTTTAATTATTAAAAACTGTCGGTTTTTTTCCACCCAAAGAATTTCCCTTTTAAATCTTAATTTCTTTTTAAAGTCTGCACAATATAAACAACTTAATGTTTATATCCATGCAGTCTAATCTAAACACAACCAATGGAGCAGACTGTCCAAAAGTTTTGATAAGATCTTTTTTTTCTTTCTTCTTTCCATATAATAAAGAATAGTGAAAAGTTTTGTTAAAAAAAAAAAAACATCACAAAAACTGCAAGGTAACTAACTGTCTTCAATCATTTTCTAATCTTTACTTTTGTACAACTTCCAAACTTTACGTCTACTCTAAGGACATTCATTAGACTAGAAAATGTACATGATTAATTTTCGTGATATTCTTTTACTTTCCACATAAGGTAGATATTTATTACCAGATTAATTATCTAAACACTCTTGCCGCAATAATAAACCATTTCCATTCAATCAGTGAAGGATAGATCATATTTACATTAATGCTGAATCAAATTTGTAACATAATGCTTACAATTAAATTCTTAAGATATTTTATCTACCTACTTCATATGTTGGAAACTGCTTAAACAAAACATTATCTTCTATAACTATAGTTTTATTTATTTCATATTTTATTATCATTGTGTTCAAGAAAGGCCCAACATTGGAATGTTTGGCTAAAATAGGGGTGTGTTCATGTGAAATTAGTGTGGCTGTTGACTTTGGAACACCAGGAAGATTATTTACAAAACTAGCAGATACCTAATGTTATTGACTGGGAATATTTACTACAGTAGCTACAGGCACATAAACTTATGTGTTCATCCGAGCGTGGCCGTTCGCCAGCCTCGTCTGGCACCTGTGTCGGTGGCACATAAAAACACCATCCGAGCGTGGCCGTCTGCCAGCCTCGTCTGGCACCTGTGTCGGTGGCACATAAAATCACCCACTACACTCTCGGAGTGGTTGGCGTTAGGAAGGGCATCCAGCTGTAGAAACACTGCCAGATCTGACTGGCCTGGTGCAGCCTTCGAGCTTGCCAGACCCCAGTTGAACCGTCCAACCCATGCTAGCATGGAAAGCGGATGTTAAACGATGATGATGATGATGATATATATATAGATAGATTATTTTATATTTTACTAGCAGTATCGCCCGGCGTTGCTCGGGTTTGTAAGGGAAATAACTATATAAGCATTTTTAGAGATGTAAAGTATAATAGCCATCTCAATATGGCTAACCACAAAGGGGGGTGTTACTGTAGCTTTTTACGTTCTGAGATTTAATAATACATTTTTAGAGAGTTACTTCCCTTATATAATAGCAAAAAAATGGGAAAAAATGATGGTAAATTTTTTTTTAAATCATAGACTCATCGTAGACGCGCACTAATACCCAGAAGGGCTCGATATGAATCACGACTATAAGATACCCGCTTTTGGTTACACTGCACCGCAAAATGTGGGAGTAGTTATGAATCTAAATCGTAGGAGACAGACACACAACTTTAGTTTTATATATAAAGATTACTGTCTGTATTATTTATATTTTGAATTATTAAAAAGTTATGAAGAGTCCTGATGATTGGGGTTGTAGTTAAGACATGTTTCTGAAAAAGACTGAGTGTCTAGGGAATGTTAACACGTGTAGAAAAGAAATTTGGAACTGAAATAGTAAATATTAAAATAAAATTCTATGATATGGTGTGATGTCTATTAGGATTTGATGAATTGCATGGGGACTTCTATCTCTAAATAACATATATATATATATATATATATATATATATATATATAATCGTTGATTGTTTACTTGTTTCATGCATACATGATTGTGTGGTTAAGAAATTTACTTCCCAACTACATGGTTTGGAATTCAGTCTCACTGCATGGCACCTTGGACAAATCTCTTCTACTCTAGCCCTGGACAAACCAAAGCCTTGTGAGTGAGTTTGTGTGTGTGCATGCATGTATGCTGGGGAAAATGCACAGCAGTATTTCGTCGTTCTGAGTTCAAATTCTTCACGTTCTGAGTTCAAATTCTGCTGAGGTCAGCTTTGCCTTTTTTCATTTCAGAATCAGTAAAATAAGTACCAGTTGAGCACTGGAGTTGATGTAATCAGCCTATCCACTTTACCGAAATTCCTTGTTCCAAAATTTGAAACCAATATATTCTGTGGGATGGGTGGTAAATTGCACATCTGGATAGATTTCTTCTCATCTGAAGTTTGTATAAAGAGTATAGTTACAGTAGAGATAAATGTGTCCTCAAATTTTAATGTATATTATGATTGCAATTAACCAACTTATTGTTATCTGTAGTGCATATATCATAATCACAATACAATGCCCAAATATACATCTATTTTTAAACATAATTTTTTTTAAATGCAGATTTTCTACCATCCTACTCAAAAGATACTTATTTATCTAAATATCATTTTCAAATATCACATATGGAAGTTATTTGAAGATGTATAAGGAAGTTCAAAACATCAAAAGTATATGCATCGCATTGAATAGGTTTGTTCTTTTCAAATTGAAATATTTGGCTTAATGCTTCTCTGATTATTGTGTTCTTGCATTGTTGTTACTAGGAATTGAAAACAATGTTATTAATTACATTTCAAAAGAGAAAACATTTTATATTGTACTGTAATTATTTAAATCATTCCTTTCACAGTTGTAATTACCAAGTGTTTATCATTCCCTTGAGATATTTTACATAACTTGCCTAGCATCCATATTGAAAATGCATAAATATAAACAATAATGACAATGTATTTAGTACAAAATTTCATCGATATATAATAGTGCAGTATTTTTTCTTTAAATCTTATGATATATAAGGTATGAAAGAGAAAGCAGTCCAAGTTGGTATCTGAAATTTACTTTTATAAACTATCTGATTCCCATATGAATATCTATTTATTTATTGACAAGTAACAGTTTGCTGTGTGCTGGTTTTATTGTCATTGTTGTTGATGGTGATGGTGTGTGTGTGTGTGTGTCTCAAATAACCACTTTAAAATATCATTCCCCAGTTTTTATTTCAAAATCTCATTAATTGTTGAATTTGTAAAATCCACTGATTGCGAGATTTGTAAAAATCTCTATTATTAAAGTTAATTAATCAAGGAATGTTAAGTAGCATTACATGCCACTTAACACCAATTATTTATTATCTGTATCAGTTTTATTAATTTTCTTTTTCAAAATATAAATCCCTTGAATAACAAATTAACAATTATATTAATTGTTTAAAATGTTATGATTATGAAATGGATTTCCTGTTCACAACACAATAACTATTATTTTACTAATTTAATGTTAATAAATTCACCTCAAACCTTAATAAGTTTATTACAGTCATTTATCAGTTATTTATGTGAGCTATTTTCTGCTCTTCTAAATCCAATTACGATTGAGCATTAAAATACATTCTAACCTTGTTAAAATTATACAAGAATGGGTTTCTAATTACATCTGGTTTTCTAATAGCTTCAGTTTAATTGTTATGCATAATTCTATTTATATTAATGTCAGAGTCTCAGTCTTCTTGTTGACTTTTTACTTGTTTCAGTCATTAGACTACGGCCATGCTGGGGCACCACCTTGAAGAATTTTAGTTGAATAAATTGACTCCAGTATTTTATTTTTTAAGCCCTGATACTTATTTTATCTGTTTCTTTTGCTAATCCACTAAGTTACAGGGATATAAACACACACACACACACACACACACACATGCACATATATATATATATATATATATACATACATACATACAACAGGCTTCTTTTCAGTTTGTCTACCAAATCCACTCATAAGGTTTTGGTCTGCTTTTATAGAAGACACTTGTCCAAGCTGCTACACAGTGGGACTGAACCCAGGACCATGTGGTTGGGAAGCAAACTTCTTACCGCACACCTTATCGGTATTCTTTATTCATTTTGGGTTTCTTAACTGAATCCAAATCCCTTGTCAGTTTTCTAAAGTGTCCATTTTACCACAACTTACTGGAGTGGCTGTGTGGTATGTAGCTTGCTAACCAACCACATGGTTCCAGGTTCAGTCCCACTGTGTGGCATCTTGGGCAAGTGTCTTCTGCTATATCCCCGGGCCGACCAATGCCTTGTAAGTGGATTTGGTAGAAGGAAACTGAAAGAAGCCTGTCGTATATATGTATATATATATGTATGTGTGTGTGTCTGTGTTTGTCCCCTTAGCATTGCTTGACAACCGATGCTGGTGTGTTTACGTCCCCGTCCCTTAGCGGTTCGGCAAAAGACACCGATAGAATAAGTACTGAGCTTACAAAGAATAATAGTAAGAGTATGGTGGTGAGAATATCTTTTAATTACAAATATTAACACTTTAGTTACTCTTTTATTTGTTTCAGTCAATTGACTGCGGCTATGCTGGAGCACTGCCTTTAGTCAAGCAAATCAACCCCAGGACTTATTCTTTGTAAGCCTAGTACTTATTCTATCAGTTACTTTTGCTGAACCGCTAAGTTACGGGGACGTAAACACACCAGCATCGGTTGTCAAGCGATGTGGGGTGGGGGGGGGCAAACACAAACACACACACACACACATATATATATATATACAACAGGCTTCTACCAAATCCACTCACAAGGCTTTGGTCGGCCCGGGGCTATAGTAGAAGACACTTGCCCAAGGTGCTACACAGTGGGACTGAACCCGAAACCATGTGGTTGGGAAGCAAGCTACTTACCACACAGCCACTACTACGCTTATAGTTTCTAATGAAACACACTGCCATTGTTTCAATTAATTTTGAAATTAATTAAGAATCTATTAAAATTTATCATTACAAAGCAGGTGTGGAGGCTGCAAGCTGCCAGAATCATTAGAACACTGGACGAAATGCTTAGCAGCATTTTGTCTGTCTTAATGTTCTAAGTCCAAATTCTGCCACGGTCATAATATAAATGGGTTGATAAAATAAGTACTAGTTGAGCACTGAGGGTTGATGTAATCAATTTACACCCTTCCCCCAAATCGCTGGCCTTGTGCTGAAATTTGAAACCATTATTAACTGGGTGTTGGGAACATGAAATTTTGGAAGGTTTTAATTTAGATCACTTTAAAATGAATAGTTTGTATCATAGAACCAGAGCAGTCTCAGGTGGGATGACATCAAAAAGAACAAATGTTTAAATGAAAAACTTTTATAAATCTCTCTGTATATAAAGCTGAAGTTGCCTGTGTATGGCAGGTTTGGTAGCCTTCAATTAACACTATCTCCTCCAAGACCCTGCGGTGCAAGTTGACCAAAATTGAGAGTATGATAGAAAGCTTGCTCTTCCTTCCATAGAAGAAAAAAATTCAAATCGGACCGTGTTAAAACCAAAAATTATTTACATCAAAATGGTGCTTTTTTTTTCTATGAAAATCCCTATTTTTTACGATTTTTTTACTGCTGTGTTGCCATTTTTCGGTGTGTTTCAACCAGAAAAATGTTCACTTAAAGAGAATAACAAGCTACATAATGCAACATTTTTACTTTTCAAAACTTCCAATTCTAAAGGGTCGAAACAAACCCGAGCAACGCCGGGCGATACTGCTAGTTTGGATTAAAACTTTTATCAGTATGTTTGAGCTAGGACACCAACCTTTGGCTTGAATAGCCGAGAGGAATATTCAGGTGAAACATTCTGCATTATAAATACAAATACTGCAGTTGGGTCTCACATATATATATATATATATAGTTTGATAAGATGAAAACCTTTGATTAACTTAGATTGTTGAAACAGCTAGAAGTCAAAAACTCCCTATAGAGTTGTTTGAAATTTAGAAACCAGCAAGGAACATATACTTCAATGAGGTTAGTTGATTGAAACTTTTTGAGAATACAGACAATGTAGATCAGGGTGGATCTCATCTTTAAGACCAACTGATGAAAGTAGTGGTCATATTTCAGTCTTATTAGATCTCCTTAGTGAAACATTTTATTCAGCTAGTATGACTAAATGTGATCACTATATAGATATATATGAAATATCAGCAATATAGTCACTGTTAAATTTTAATTACCCAATGAGAGTGTTTATCTCATGATTACTTGGATAATTTTAGTTGGTCAGAGCTTTTTAACTCACTACATTACATTTATGAGATGCTACTGTACTAATAAAGTGAAGAAATTTAGTTCGTAGAATACTCATCTAGCTTTTATAATTTTTCCAAGTCTGACTTGTCACCACATTAATTCCTTACTTTTAATATTTTGATAGGAAGTGTACTATTGTTTTTTGCACCAATAGGTGAAACCTTTGTTTTAATTTTAGATACTTTATCATGGAAAATTCCTTTTATCTCCCAAATTCACATAACATTGTAAATTAAATATATTTTATTTAATTGTAAATATTATGTAATACACTCTGTTAACTGGTTAGTGATAGGAAGGGCGCCCAACTAAAAATAGAACATAGATTTGAAATATGATCACCACAGACAAAGTAGGTAGGCAGTAACTCTGGATAAAACCTGACTCAGATCATGACACCATGATGGAAAAGCTTTTTTTTTTTGTCAGAATTGTGAACTATAAACCTTAAGGCTCACCAAAACCTCGAAGTTTCAGTATTATGTTGCAAAATTAGTTTGATTCATTTGAAAAAAGAATGGCTTTCTTGGGTGTGATAACAATTTGAATAATTTTTATTGAATTCGTTGTGGAATGAAAATCATTGGATGTAGTAATCTGGTGAAACTAAATGGAATAAATCAATGCTAACTGCCCAGTTTCCATTGTTACATCTTGTATCTAAGTTTTGGTATTGCCTAGAATTTATTTTACTTTTCATTGATTTACCAAGATTTAAAGTATAAAGCTTGTGTGTAGCCAAATATACGATGATAGCAAAATATATGTTGACAATTTCAGGAATACATTACTTATGATAATTATATTAACTTTCTTATCAAATTCTCATCAACTATTACTGAGTTTGTATAGGTTTCTAATACTGTGAAGAAAAGTAAGTCATGAATATATTGTCAAGATTTTTTCATTGTTATTAATTTCCCCCTAAATTTTATTTTCCCCTAAATTCTATTGACACAGTAATGAATTGTTATAAACATTGTCTCAAATGATGGCTTCATTAATATTGTATTCTGACAGAGATTCAGCATCATGCCTACACTTGGCAACTAAACATTTGACCGTTGTCAACACTATATAGTAAATTTAACAAATTTTTGTTTTATTTTTCATTTGCTCAAAAATATCTAACATTGTTGAAAAATAGTTTTAATTTTTTTTTTTTTATAAATATTTTATCTCATTATTTCCAGTTGTTATAGTTGAAGAAAGAACTTTTCTGTTTATGCGTAGAATACAAGACCAGCTACGTTTGTTTGAGTGAAATCAAATTTTCACCTTATTCCCTTTCTATAGAACAAATTTATTCAAGTGAGATAATTTTATGACTGTTCAGCCTGACTTGGTAATCAAACAAGCAGAATTATGTTAGTATCCTAAAAAAAAAAAAACTCCATGTGTTTTATGTGCTCTAAACCTTGATAGAGCAGCTGACTTTATAACCACTTGTGCAAATATCAATATTTCACTGTTCCTCTGCATAAAACTGTTGTATAATTTATGTCTGCCGAATGGTAAATGAAAACATCTAATACATCCAGTGAAGTAAAGTGGATCTTTCTGCGGCTTTAGAAAGTATGCTCAATAGTGTGATATAAAGACCACATCAATTTTTGTTATGACCAATATAGCTGAATTTGTACATTATTGGTTTGGTGTTTGTGTATGTATGCATGTATGTATGTATGTATATGTACACACATACACACACACATGCTTACATAAAACTAACGTGAAAAAGTGATATGAATTTTTATTAAGTCTAAGTAGTTAGATGTATAGTATAGAAATGTTAATTTGAACTTTTTATTATGAAGTGTATGTTGGATGTATATAACATATAAATGTTAATTTGGGCAGTTTAAGTTCTTAGCTTTGAAGATCATAATATTAATCTCCTGGCAGTTTATTTTGTTTTTTAATATTTTACTATTTCTCTATTTCCACTATTAAATAATAATAATAATAATAATAATATCCTAACCACATCACTGTATGATGATAACTTTTGAATTTATGGAACTTGCCATATGAAACAGTAGACTTAATGAATTGCCTTGTTTAGCCCCAGCACATAGCTCTTTTAGCTACTTTGTTGTTCAAGTTTAGGTGAGGTCTCTGTTGGTCTGAGGATAGCTTCCTCAATTCTTCCCACCACTCTTGAAAACCCTTAAATGATGTATAAGCACTGTACTTCCTCCTCTGATTAAACAATTTAAAAATGAAAAATTCACTATTAAAACAGCTTAGTTTTTGAATTTAAAACTTTCATCCTCTTTACATAGCACCCAAAATAGTTTATAGTTCCATTACATTTCATGCTATAAATGTCTTTAGATGTTCAAGCCAAGTTATCAACATTGTCAAATTTTGTTACAGTTCACGCCGTATAATCAATTGAAGTGATATTAACTTTAGCTGGAAAGACAGACTAAAGAAGTGTAAACACTGTTTCAGAAAATAGTAACTACAAAAAGTGATAATTGAAGTCTCCCAGAAGAAATCAAGATTATTTCTAAATACCTAATTCAATATTCAACCTTCTCAAAGATGAAAACCTCTTCTGAAAAATATATTAATAACATCCACCATAAAATGATAATGTTTTTTTTTTCACATATGCAGAAGGCCACGAATTTTAGGAACAGAAACAGTTAATGAGATCAATTCCTATATTTGACTTCTTATTTCATTGACCCCATCAAAGGATGTATGACAAAGTCTGAGTGGGAGTTGAACTCCCAACATAGAGGGATACACAGGCACAAGGCCACAAATTTTGAGAATAGGAACAGTTGATTATATCTACTCAAATATAAATTCCGCTGAGGTCAACTTTGCCTTTCATCCTTTCGGGGTCAATAAATTAAGTACCAGTTATGTACCGGGGTCGATGTAATTGACTTAATACCTATGTCTGTCTTAGTTTGTCCCCTCTATGTTTAGCTCCTTGTGGGTAATAAAGAAATATATATCTACTCACATATTTGACTGCTCCTTTGTTGTTCCTCCTTCTGAGAGCCCATGAAATAAACTCCACCCCAACAAGATTTGAACTCAAAATGTAAAGAAATGCAACTAATGTCACAAACCTTAAGCTTTACTGATTCTGCCAACACACTATCAACAGAAAATAATATTGGTATCGGTAAAGTAGCATTCTTTCTTTGAACAAGTTAACTACAAACAAACCTATCTTAATATGTCCCTATTAGCTGCTAGCAAAGTGTTTGGCCTCTTTTAGCAAAGCTCTGGGGATTTATAACCATATTTAGTGTTAGTTGGCTTCTATGTTGTGTCACATACCAATGGAGCCACTTCAGAGTTCTTGTTTGTTCACAAAACTATGCTATCCACCTACAAAGGAAGACTGGATGGAAGAAGCTAGCAACAATTCACAGGCTGCAAAGAGTTGTTCTTATCTGCTACTAAGGGTTAGATTGTCTGGCACCAAGAAGTAGATAATGGTATTTAGTCTGATGTGAAAACATCATCATCATTCAATGTTTAACATTGGTATCAAGTCAATATACTCAGCTCTGTGCATTTCAAATTGTTATAATCTGATCTGACGAATAGCCTAAAGTGTTCATTATATCTTTTCTTGTGCCCATACTAGTGTGGTGCCAAGAGCGCTATGCGAGCATGATCGTTGCCAGAGCAGCCAACTGGCTTCTGTGCCAGTGGCACGTAAAAGGGTGCCATTCGAGCATGATCGTTGCCTTACTGGCACCTGTGCCAGTGGCATGTGTAAAAAGATTCGAGCGAGGTCATTGCCAGTACCGCCTGACTGGCACGTAAAAAACACCCACTACACTCTCGGAGTGGTTGGCATTAGGAAGGGCATCCAGCTGTAGAAACTATGCCAGATCAAGATTGGGGCCTGGTGCAGCCAGCTGGTTCGCCAGCCCTCAGTCAAAATCGGTCATCCCATGCTAGCATGGAAAGCGGACGTTAAACGATGATGATGATGACATATATATATATATATACCGGAGTTAACACATAAATGTGAAACAAGGTGGAAAAAAGAGTACTCAAATACCAGGGCTAGAGTAATATGCTTTATTTAAAAGCAGCAGAAATTCAACAGGTTTTGTTGAATTTCTGCTGCTTTTAAATAAAGTATATATATATATATAAATATATATATATATATATAATGTAGATAGGGTTAAAACCCAAGCTGTGTTCTCTTGAAGCATATCTGTTTATTCCAGCAATCTAAAGCTGTATGTAGATGTTATAATCAGGAGAGGTATGCATGAGTTGAAAATTCTGGAAAATATTTTTTGCTGAGTAAATTACATATTAAACTAAAATTTTTTTCCAATTTCTTGTTTTGATATATACATAAACAGTTCATTTTTTATTCTTTACCATTAAGAACCATGGCTATGGGCTTGTTACTGCTCTGGTTATATGTCCATTAAGACATTATTTGCGTTAGAAAAGTAGAAAAGGTCTTTATAGTTCAGTTTTCAATGTCTACTTTCCAATTATGTCAAATACATGATTCATATCCAAAGAAGATACTTTATTGCATTGTAAGAGTTTATAATAGGAAGAATGATATGAGGTCATGCTTAAGTGGTAGTAGAGGTGATAGAGTGTTTAAGGTTGGCAGAAAAGTCCCTTTTTCTGAAAACAAGCACCTCCATAGTATTTCATCAAATTTTTTATTCACTCTTTTTGACGACCTTTTATTCTTCCCCAGACTGTTTTTCATTTCTTGCATTGATTTCTGAATGTTATCTTTTAAAATCTTCAACCTACTCTCTTCAAAAACTACTTTACTCCTGGATAATGTTGTATTATTGACTTTCTTTCTTTTCTGTGATCTCTGTCTACAATGAATATTAGTTAGCACATTCCTGCTCACCTACTTACACCCAAAGTCATTCCAAAATAGTTTATCATACTAACTGTCAGCCAAGTCTGAAGTATTAATTTTGTTTTCTTCAGTGTTTTCTACTGTATTTGAAATAGATGTTTATTTACAAATAAACTCTGACAAAAAAAAAAATCACTTGGGACTCTCTCTCTCTCTCTCTCCCACACATGCATATATTCACACGTGCACTTGCACGTCACATATGTACTTACAGGTAGAAGGGACTAGGTGAGTTGTTTGAATGTCGTCTTTTTCCTACCTCTATTTTCTGCACTATCCTATATTTTCATTGATCAACCTCTGCTCTTGCAACTATCAATAATCATTTTTGACCTAGAGGGAATGACAGAATTCCATTGCTGAATTTCCTAATTGGCAAATAGATAGCACCACAATGTAAAATGAATGGCAGGATAGAAAAGCAATCCTATCATGCAAGACATCTTACAAGCAACATTACAGACAATAGATCTGGATGTAGTAGAAGAGCTTTTAGGGAATATATAAAAATGGATTGAAAGAAATGTGGAGAATATTTAGTAAATATGGAACTTTGACCTGGGTACAGAAATCAGAGGATATTGTGGTGTAATGATGTAGCATGATAATATGTGGTGCTACACTTATATTCCCAAGGGTAGATAGAAGAAATCAACCAATAGTTTAATATTTTGAAAACCTATTTCCTATAACAGCTAAAATTTAATTTTACTCTCATACCAATAAAATCTCATTTTCTAATGACAATTAGCAATATTATTAAACTAGGAAAGTAAAATAGTTATATACTAAATGTCCAAATATCTGAAATTGGTTGTTGCTAATAATATGATAATATTTACTACTACATAATTTTTCAAGCGATTTGATCTTCAGTCTTCATCAGGTATTGTATTTTTGGATACTTTCATAGACTATTGCATAATACTGCTACTTCTCTTAGTTTTTAGAAATAAAAGCTTATAGTAGAAATATAGTCTGGTACTATGCGTATGAATCTATATATATGAATCGGATATCTGACAATGACTGAGGGTCAACACAACATGTAGTTGTCGTTGTCATCGCCACCACCACTGCCATCATTTAACTTTTATTTTTCCATGCTTGCATGGATCAGACGAAATTTGTTGAGGCAGAATCTCTACAATCAGATGCTCTTCCTGTCACCAACCCTCACCTATTCTCAAGCAAGCTAATAATTCCCCATAGCTAGACATGCTTTCCATGGAAGAGTGGAAATGAACAACCTTACCTGTATAATGTTGATGCTCATTCACAACCATTGCATGATGTCTACACAAGGGTCACACACACACACACACACACACACAATTGACTTCTTTCAGTTTCCATCCACCAGATCCACTGAAAATGCTTTGGTTAGTCAAATGCTATAGTAGAAGACACTTTCCCGAGGTGTCACACAGTTGGACTTAACCCAAGACCATATGGTTAGGAAGTAAACTTCTTAACCATACAGCTATGCCTGCATCTATAGCTCTACCTGCATAATATATATATATCATCATCATCATCATTTAGCGGCTGTTTTCTATGCTGGCATGAGTTAGACAGTTTGACTTGAGCTGACCAGCTGAAGGGCTGTTCAGGCTCCATGTCTGCATTGGCATGGTTTCTATGGCAAGATGCCCTTCCTAATTCTAACCATCTTACACAGTGTACTCAGTACTTTTACACAGCACCAGCATGGCTGCTTTATACATAGCACCAGCACATATAAACCCAAACCCACAATATTAGGGATGCTCAGCTGGAGAGGCTTGCTGGGGATGAGTCTATATGCAAGGGCATACAGACTCCTCTCTTTGTATGAGCCACAGTTTTATTTAATTATCTCTGAGGTTGACCATGCAGAGTATGATAAAATGAATCTAGATGGTATAGACTGTTAGCTGCTTCTGTCATTTATTAAAAGTATAGGGGGGTAAATTTCCTTCTTAAAATTCTTGAAGAATTTGGGCAATTTGTTCACTAGTTGAAATCATTGCTCTCTTGCTTTAATTTTGAGTAGGACAGCAGATTATATGGAGTTTCTCTGTGAAACAGAAGTTGCTATAGTTTGGATTATTGTCTAACACTACCTATTCAATTATACCTGTTATTTCTAAATATATTTTGAACATCTTTTAGTGTTGTCCTGGTGATAATGATAAAACTAGCTATTGCAATGGTGCAGATGACTCTTGAAGGAGTGTATTGATTGTAAGCTTTATGTAACTTCTTCAGATGTTGCTAATGGAGACACCTACACCCTTTCCTCAAGGCATTTGCCTTTTAGTGGGTGCAAAATTGTATATTATGGAAATCGCATACACACTTTCCCCACTCCACTCTCGCTTTGTTCATTAGTTTCCAGTTGTTCTGTATTATAATTCCTGAGAGCAATAAATATGTTTGTCATGCAGCTTGTTTCATCTTATTGTTTATACGTGTAGAAGCAGCATTGTCTCTGATGTGTGTCAAACTTGAGTTTTTCTGAGAGTTCACAGCTCCTGGGTACTGAAGTATTTCCTAGCCCTAAAGGTGTAGTCTTTGCTTTGCTGATATTGTGAAAATGTTAGGAAAGATCATTTGAGATATCAGTCAGAGTAAGTATATCAGTTTATGAAGAGCCTTATTGCTTGCTTGAAACATTGTGATAAAGAAGTAATATAGTGAAGGCTGAGAGTGTCTTACCCTGTAAAAATGCAAAAGTCTATTAGTAAGCCATTTACAGTACCAGCCTTATGGCTGGTACTGTATAGAATTGCATTTCTTGACCATTTAATTCTGATGATGGACCTTGGTGCCTGAGATATATAAGGGTTATTAAACTTTTTTCTTTTTGCATTGTAAGAAGCTATCCATCTTCAATATGTTGTTATTTTGCTTCTGTATTGATGTATATTTTTCTACATTTAGTTAACAGGAAAAAATCTTCTTAATTGTACAAGAGTTTTGATTTTTTTTCGCCTCCTTGTTAACTAGCTTTATAACTGTGAATTTCCTGATTATTTTATTTCATTTCCAATTATTGCCATTTTCTGTTTATTCCTTTACTGTTACCAATCAGTAGATTGTAGCTACACTGTGGCACTATCTTCAGAGTTATATTTCATTATTTCTTATTCAAGTACTTGACTGTTGCTTCACCTTTCATCTTTCTGAAGCTAAGTTGACTTCAGTAGTATTTTTATTCTGAAACTAAATGGTTACAACTACAATTTTTTTATATGTAAGATATTTTGCCCAACATTCTATTAGTTTTTAAAAATCATAAGTGGTTTTTAAGCATTTTTAAAAGTACCTATATCACATCTGTTGAATAAAAAAAGAACATTTCCTATCCTATAATAATTACATTTGTTACTTTCTTTCATTGTATTTCATACTTTCACTTTTGTCAACTTTCCAAGAAGTGTCCATTACAATACACTTGTTTTAGAGTTCCAATTTATTTCTTAATATTTAGCAGTTATCAAAGTACTTATCAATTCCTAATTAGTTCTGTAATCTATCATTAAGAGGCTCTGATTTTTATTTTATGCTTTAACACTCATTAAATCAGACAAGATTTATTCAATAGCTTTCTCAGACATACAATGCAATTCTTTTCTTCAACCCCACGAAAAAGATAAACCATTATCTGTTTTGTTTATATCCACAACTTATCTTCCCTCTATAATTCAGTCAACAACTTTGTTTCAACAGTAGTATTAAGCGATAATTAAACCTCAGCTCATAATCTTTGCTTAATTAATTCTAAGTAAAACAATTCATATGTTCTGGTAAAATAATTATGCACATTAGTGAAAGCACATAACTTAGTGGTTAGGGTATACATCTCTCAACTGTAAGGTTTTGTGTTCAATTCCTGGTGGTGCATTGTATCCTTGAGCAAGACACTTTATTTCATGTTGCTCCAGTCCACTCAGCTGGCAAAAATGAGTAGTATTTGTATTTTAAAAGGGCCAGCCTTGCCTGTGTCATGTTGAATCTCCCTGAAAACTACATTAAGGGTTTGTGTATCTGTAGAGTGCTCAACTACTTGCACCTTCATTTCATGGGCAGATTGTTCCATTGATTGGATCAACTGGAACCCTTATCATCATAACTAATGAAGTACCAGTAATGTGAGGTTGTCAGATTGGTTGTGTGGTTAAGAGATGCGTCTCGCAACTCTGCGGTTCCACGTCACTTTTGACAAGTGTTTTCTATTATTACCGCAAATTAACAAAATTCCTTGTAAGTGAAATGTGTATGTGTACATATATTTGTGTGTGTGTGTGTGCGTGTGTGTGTGTGCGCATGTGTGTGTTTCTGTACAGTTGTGTGTGTGTACAGATGTGTGTTTGTGTACAGATGTGTGTTTGTGTACAGATGTGTGTTTGTGTACAGATGTGTGTGTGTACAGATGTGTGTGTGTACAGATATGCATCTATACAGATATGTGTGTGTTTGTGATCAGCATAGCATGAAAAATGGCACATTCTGATTGCATATATTGGTCTCTCACTCCCACACTAATTTTAATCTAAGTATATACATACAGAAACCAATAAAAGAACAAAAGACATTGCTACATATCTTCCAAGATAGATTTTAGCACCCATTAATTTCAATATTTATAGTCGACCACTCATCATTAGGCATATTTGTTACTTGTATTTCAATTTGTGATATCAGGTCGATAGTTTATCCCATGACACTCTTTGTATTGAAATCTCAAAATACTGAATTAAAAGTTAATATATCTACAAAAGAGCTGTTTTAATTAATTAACCATTACCTATCATTGTTTTTGATTTGTAATTATATTTTTGATATTAAAAAAAAAAATGCAAAATACAAGCAATAAAGAAAATCAATTGCTTTGTTCCTTAGAGTAAAAAAATAAAAATTATTATTAATAGTAATAGAAAAGAACATTGTAACTAAACTATTGTGTAAAATTGTAGAACCATCAGTATTGGAAAATAATCATAATGATTCGAAATACTGTATGAACTTAGATTTTATTTTAATATTTATTCTTTTATAGTTATGTGATATTGATTTGTTACATTTTCTTTTAGTAAAATGCTTGTACAGGGATTGATGACTGAAATAACGAAAATGAATGATTTTGAAAATGTGCTGAGATGGGTTTCTAAAAGGAATACTTATATTTTAATTTCTTATATTTTCAGGCACAAACCAAACAAAATACCTTGTGTGATTTCAGAATTCGAGTAAGTTGAACATATTTCTTAGATTTAAGATTTAATGACCCAATATATATAAATTTTATACATTTTCTTACTCAGAAAGTTTCCATTGCTGATCTTTTGAATTAAAGATTAACTGCTTTGTTTATTTAGTCCTACGTTAAGTCATATAATATCCATTTTGCCCATTGGCTTGTAATACCCTCTCTCTCTCTCTCTCTCTCTCTCAGACTCACACACACCTCTCCTCTTCCTCTTCTTTCCAATCTCTCGCCATTCTCTACCTCTGTCTACTTATTTTATTGAACAGAGAATATTAAAATAGTTTAATAACCTGGCTATGTTATGGGAGTGGAGGTGGGTATTGTAATCCATTTATTGTAAAAAAAAAAAAAATAAATAAAAGGCTATGTTACAAAGGTTCATTGTTAGAAATCATGAGTTGAATTCTATTGCAAGGATATATATTCCTGTAGAGATATGGCACTGGAGAACAATCAGAGAACACACTAATGAAAATATCAAGACAGAAATATAAAGGAAAAAAAACCTGATCGATAAATGATATTCAAGTCAGATTATATATGTTATTAAGTAAGGAGATTTGTGGAAAATCCATAAAAGACGTAAAACCCACAGAACAAGATATATTAGGAGATAGAATATTTAGTTGAAGCTTTTAGATTTGAATTATATAAATCTTGCTTAAGATAATGTTTTACTAGCAAAATACTTTCAAATTTTAACAGATAATCTTTGCTAATTTTTGAATTACCTGGTGAACAATGATAAATCACAGGCAGAAATGTGTAAAGATAGAATAAATGTAAATAATGATAGCAAGCACAGTGCAAGATTTCTTCATAAGTTTCAGTATTCTAAATAGATATATGCATAGCATTTGTTTGCTATTTCATTTTATTATGTTTTAAAAATACAAAAGTGAGATTAAAAAGGAAAAAAATGGTTCTTAATATTTCTATTATCTTTTTGACAGTTATGATAAAGCTACAGCTAACTTTGAAAAATACCCAATTAAAATCCCTTTGTTTTCAACTTGAATTTTTGGGAAAGTCCTGGGATGAATGCCACAAATTCCCACTCATTTCTTTAATCTACCTCTTTATACCTATTTTTAAAATTATCATTTGTATTTTTCCTAACCTATGACATTTGCACATTGAAAAAATATTGGGTTGTCTGGAAAGTTTGTGCCAATTTTTAAAGGAAAGAAAAAGGTCAATAAATACTTGCCATTACATTTTTAATCAACCAAATATGAACCATTTTGTTGCACAATGTGTCTCCATCTTTCCTTTAACTTGAAAATACCTTCTTCCCAGAATTGAGGTGGTTTCATGGCAAAGAATTCATCAAGGTATCTTTTTACATCATCCAAGGAATTGAAATTTTTACCATTAAGACTATTCTGCAGAGACCTGAATAAGCGGAAATCTGAAGGAGCAATAGCTGGTGAATATGGAGGGTGGGGTAACATTGCAGCCGAACTGCAGTAATTTTTGTCTGATTCCCAAAGCATCAAGTGCCAAAAATGAACTTTCTTATCTTCCATTTTAAAGGGTTACAGAATTAACACAGGTTATAGGAACATAAACCTTCTTCCATGAAAAGATAGCATAAACTGTGCTCTAAATGGAGGTGTAGTCAAATCCTATTTTATGGACTCAACCATTTTCTAAAATAAGTCAAAAGGTAAGCTTCCCGGACAATCCAATAGAATTGGAACCATTTAATTTTATTCTACACCCCCGTTTTAAAAGGCATTTTCACATAATTTTTCTAGCAGCTTTCATTGTTTTCTTTAAATTTATCACATATATTTTTCATGTACACACACACACGTGTATATATGTGTATATATATATATATATATATATATATACACATAAATATTTTACATGCTGGTAGCATGTAAAAAAAACACCCTTTCAGCATTGGGTTTCACAGAGGCAGTGACAAGTGACTGAGAACTTTAGCGATTATACCATGCTGAGAAGACCTGTCAGACCAAGTGAGATTATAGTTCTGGCCCATGCTGGTGTTATGTAACTGGCACATGTAAAAGCACCCACTACACTCTTGGAGTGGTTGGCATTAGGAAGAGCATCCAGCCATAGAAACCATGTCAAATCAGACTGGAACCTGGTGTAGCTCCCCAGCTTACCAATTTTCAGCCAAATCGTCCAACCCATACCAGCATGGAAAACGGACATTATATGACGATGATGATGATATATAAATATACATATAAATATACATATAATATACATATATATATATATATATAATATATATATATACACATAAATATTTTACATGCTGGTAGCATGTAAAAAAAACACCCTTTCAGCATTGGGTTTCACAGAGGCAGTGACAAGTGACTGAGAACTTTAGCGATTATACCATGCTGAGAAGACCTGTCAGACCAAGTGAGATTATAGTTCTGGCCCATGCTGGTGTTATGTAACTGGCACATGTAAAAGCACCCACTACACTCTTGGAGTGGTTGGCATTAGGAAGAGCATCCAGCCATAGAAACCATGTCAAATCAGACTGGAACCTGGTGTAGCTCCCCAGCTTACCAATTTTCAGCCAAATCGTCCAACCCATACCAGCATGGAAAACGGACATTATATGACGATGATGATGATATATAAATATACATATAAATATACATATATATATATATATATATATATATATATAGGCATGCAGAAATGCAACTGTTTTTCATATTGATTAAATTCAACTAGTAATTTACTATAGCAAAATACAACTAAATAGTTTGAAGTTTTGTAACTTTTTTTTTTAATTGCTGTTTTGCCTTTGGAAACTGCCTTTAAAACTGCCTTAAAACTCAGTTGCTTGTAGCCCATTTCATATGAGTTGCTTTTAACAATTACACATAATTCTTTTTATTCATCCTAACAATTACACATAATTCATTGAAAACTTAACAACCTGTATTGAATAAATTCAATAAACATCCATTCTGTACCATAAAACTATCTGTCTAGTAATATTGAAAAATTGTAACTGTTCTAGTTTTCCTTCCTCTACCCACAGCAATTAGATATGATTCAAAGTTGCGATCTTTTACAATAATGACTTCCAATCTTCTGTTCTTTAATTATTCCACTCTTCCATTCTATTTCTTTGCTTTCAAATAATGTTGGCCTTTCTACATATTGTATCAGTCATTTTATCTTCCTAGGACACATTTGCTCAGCAATTCTAAATATCTATTATTTGATAATTTGTCTAGTGAATATGTTCTAAAAAAACCACAAAAAAAAACTAACCCTTCTTGTCAATAAGTCCCGGTTTTGCATAGCTTGCTCTTCTTTTTTTCACATCAGCGAACTTTGATGCTCGGCACTTTCTTTCCTGATAAAAGATTCAATGCAGAGTAATTTTGCAACTATAAATGTGATGGTTCCACATCTGGGACATTTTTATTGTAACACCAACACTAATTATGATAACATTGAGGTAGATACATAGATATTAAGAGAGGCAAAACTATGATAAAAGCAAACAAATTTTTAAAAAAAGCAAGCACGAAGTCTATGTACTATACCAGGAAGAAAAGAAAGAAGTATCATAGATATTAAATTTAACCCACTATCATCATATGATATCCTTTAGTTATCCTTTAGTCAGAGTGGAGTAAGGGCAGTGCTCAAGAAACATTTTGTGAACTCCAAAGCTGAAAAGAGGAAATTATACTCAGACCAGACTCAACTGCTTGCATTAGAGAAGACTCTCTATGCACTCAAAGACGTATCAGAATCAGGTGATTGGATGCTGATGCTTTGATACAGTTGACTGGATATTCAGCCTGTTTTAGTAACAGCACTTTTTGACAGTGACAGTAAACACACACACACGAGCACAGATGCATGCAAACACAGAAATGTGCATATGTAGATTTAAAAAGTGAGAGAGAGGAAGAGAGACATTACAATTTATTTATTTAACTGGCACTCTGTTGGCTATGACGATGAAGGTTCCAGTTGATCCAATCAACAGAACAGCCTGCTCATGAAATTAACGTGCAAATAGTTGAGCACTCCACAGACACATGTACCCTTAATGTAGTTCTCAGGGAGATTCAACATGATACAGGTGCTGCTCACTTTTGCCAGATGAGTGAACTGGAACAATATGAAATAAAGTCTCTTACTCAAGGACACTATGAGCTTCCAAGAATTGAACTCATGACCTTTTGACCATGAGGCGGATACCCTAACCACTAAGCCATGTGCTTTCATCTGTTGATTGAACACAGCTGACATAAACATTTTCCCTCTCCTCATACTCATAGAGAAATATGCTCACACATGAGAGAGAGAGAGGGATTAGAACCGTTGTTGTCAAATAAATCAACATCAAATCAGTGGCACCATATAGGTGTCAACAGTGGAGGCGCAATGGCCCAGTGGTTAGGGCAGCAGACTCGCGGTTTCGATTCCCAGACCGGGCGTTGTGAGTGTTTATTGAGCGAAAACACCTAAAGCTCCACGAGGCTCCGGCAGGGGATGGTGGTGATCCCTGCTGTACTCTTTCACCACAACTTTCTCTCACTCTTACTTCCTGTTTCTGTTGTACCTGTATTTCAAGGGGCCGGCCTTGTCACTCTCTGTGTCACGCTGAATGTCCCCGAGAACTACGTTAAGGGTACACGTGTCTGTGGAGTGCTCAGCCACTTACACGTTAATTTCACGAGCAGGCTGTTCCGTTGATTCGGATCAACCGGAACCCTCGGCGTCGTAACCGACGGAGTGCTTCCATAGGTGTCAACAAAACTGCTATACCAAAACACCTCCTACCCAAGGATCATGCATGCAGTAGTAATGTTAAACTGTGCTACAGATTAAAAGGAACCGGATTCTTGTTTCACTAACTACT
>NC_043002.1:95141865-95144365 GCF_006345805.1 Octopus sinensis
TGCCCCATGTGGCACCATGTAAAACACCTGTGTGGTGCCTTGTAAAAGCATCCAGCACACTCTGTAAAGTGGTTGGTGTTAGGAAGGGCATCCAGCCATAGAAACTATGCCAAAGACTGGAGTCTGCTGCAGTCCCCCAGCTTGCCAGCTCTGGTCACACTGTCCAACCCATGCCAGCATGGACAACGGGCATTAAATGATGATGATGAATTAATGCCTTCCTTGATGGATCAGACATGTGTGTGTGCACGCATGGGCGCATGTTTTATGCTAAATCCAGACATCTTTATGGAGGCCCCATTTAAGATTTGCAAATGACCCATGTTCTCCACCCTGGGTTGAACCCATTATTTCTTTATTGTGTTATAACACCTCTAATAATCTTTTTGGGAATTTTTGTAAGAGACAAGTATACAAATGTGGCTCAGCAACTGATTGCGCCTGAAGTATTTTAACCCTAAACAGGAATGTTAGCATTTGTGATGTAGTTTTTGTGATATTCTATGGGTTGAGTTTGAGAAATGAGGTCATTAGAGATTATGAGAGCCTAAAGCATATGTAACAACTCTGAGAGGTTTAGTTGTATGTTGTTTATAACTATAGAGTGAGATAGATAATATTTCCTTGAGATATTTAATAATTACAACTTTGACCATATCCTTTGTGAAAGAGTTTCTCAAAAACCTCTGTTCATGAAAACATTGTATATTTAGCTTGATATGTTATGGTTGTGTATAGATGATGCCTGTATGTGGAAGGATGAGGAGGATTGAAATGCAGAACCATATGTGCATTGTGAGAAACATAACTATATTTGTGTTCAGCAAATTTAATAGAACCTCATTGACTTGAGCTGCTGTGATAGTGATCTAGAAAGATAAAGGTTAAAGACCCTCTTTGGTCATGAATGACCATGGGATTACACCTCGAAAGTTCCCCTCCAAGGCACAAGTCTGGCTAAAGTTGTTTATAGAAGACCAGCAGTCGCCCATGCATACCATCCTCCTCTCTCCATGCCACCGATGTTATCCAAAGGAAAGACAATCACCAATACAGCTTGGTACCAGTGGCATCACAACTCATTTCTACAATTGAGTGAACTGGAACAACATGAAATAAAGTGTCTTGCTCAAGAACACAATACACAGCCTGGTCTGGGAATTGAACACACTACCTCATGATTGTGAACCCAACACTCTAACCATTGAGCCATGTGCCTTCATGATATTGATGTGTGTGCAAGATTGTAGGTCTAAGAACAGAGATAGATGATCATGGATTTGACACTTAACTAAACGGTTATCATGTGAGGCCTGGTTGTTGTCTTTGTTGATATGAAATATATTATTGGTTTTGCTAAAGTTCTCAAGAGTGAAGGATCACTAAGGAGTGACATAGGAGAAAAAGAAACTAAAAGGTTGACTTTGCCTTTCATCCTTTTGGGGGTCGATAAATTAAGTACCAGTTGTGTACTGGGGTCGATCTAATCGACTGGCCCCCTCCCGCAAAATTTCGGGTCATGTGCCTAGAGTAGAAAAGAATATTTAAGGGATTGGAAAAAAAAAAAATTAAATTAAGTTATTGGCAGTCAAATTCAGGGAAGTTATTCTCTTGGACACTGTAACACACTGTAGTGTGTTTCTAAATATTGAGGCAGAGATCTGTAAAGAGAGTGAGAGATTGCAGAATTGGTGTAAATAGGAGTTAGGTCTCATATGTACAGTTTGGTAGTGATGGAAGAAGACACTGCCAGGACTGGTCACATTTAGTGTGATCTAAAGAATTTTTGTATGTCGGCTGTCTGTACATGGTGAAGAGATTGGGAACATAGTGAAGGTGAGTCTGGAATGGGTTTATGCTGAGTATGTGCAGTACGAGGTTGAAAGCAAATGTGGAGAGTTTTTTTAGCAATTGCTCTGCTAACAGAGCCATTTTGGTTGAGGACTAGTGGTCGAAGGTTCCTTTAGAGATCAGTAAAGATTTTCTAGAGAAGAGATTGAATGAGTTCTCTAATTGGGGAAGCGGAAGTTACAGGTTGAACAATATCAGAAAGTTTCCCTTGTTTTTCTGATGGCGATCAATGCAATAATGAGTGAAATTTTGCATGTGTTGTGGTTGTTTAGTCTCAGATCAACCTTTATTGATCAAATCTATGATCAAAGGTATTCTATGACCATCCCATCCTTTTGGGGATATTTAGTAGTATATTTATCTAACGTGTCCTTCTTTGATTATGATTTGAAGGAAATTTAGCTGCTATTTCCAGCAGGTCATATGACTGTGTACAGGTTCTTTTGTTTTTGTTTGTGCTGGTAATCATGTGACAGTGGTAGGTGACTTATTCCTGAGAATATTGTTTTCCCAGCATTGTTAGTGCTTCATATACATCAATTTCATTCATTCTTATTATGTCAGTGTTGATCAAATTAGTAAAAGCATCATTCCTATACTTATAGTTTACATTTGTTTTGCATATTAATATATTTACATTTAATTTATA
>NC_043002.1:95149365-95169365 GCF_006345805.1 Octopus sinensis
TTTCATGTAAAGCAGGAATTACAACCATTATTTATTTCTAACATTCTTTAGAGAAATGGCGATTCCACATTTGTAGCTTTTTCTCTCTTTTAGACATATATAAGGGAAGGTGACATTCCTGTGTTACCATTGACTTAGTCGATATTCTTAATGACTGGTAATTGCTATGTTGTAGTTGGCTACAAGTTGCATTGAAGTGGTAATGGAGACATACATGTAGCCTCTGATATTACATTATTGTGTTAGAAAACAGCTTCCACCTGTGGTAAATAGTATATTTAATAAGACTGGAATTAAATTACTTAAAAGCGTACGTCATCATCATCATCATAATCTATTATCATCATTTTCATGTTCACTTGTCCATGCTTGTATGTGTCAGATGGAATTTGTTGAGGCAGATTTCATACTTTTGGATGCTCATCCGGCTGCCAACCATCACCTCTTTCCCAGCCAAATAATATTTCCCCATGCTTGGACATGTTTATACAGAAGATTGGAAATGCTTCAATGCTGGCGACACTCACAACTATCATGTGATGTCATGCCAAGGAGGACACAAAAGCACACACACACACACTTACACATGCAATGGGCCTTTTTCAGTTCCGTCTACCTAAAGCTCTCACAAGCCTTTGGTCAGCCCAAAGCTATAATAAAAGACACTTGCCCAAGGTGTTATGCAGTGGAACTGAACCCAAGACCATGCATTTGGAAAGCAAACTTTTTATAGCCGTGCCAGTGCCCTACAGCCAATGAAAAAAAGAAGAGCTTGAAAATTTTACATTTGTTATCAGAAGCAAAGCTTATTTGATAATCAAAATATGCAAACACATGCTGTGCTATCCAATGGGAAACATATGTCTTTAACTAAGACAATGTTGGTTTACTTGAAAGCCTTAGTGCCATCAGTTTTACACTTGTTTGAACATTGGAACCACCAATTATCTAATATTAAAAGCATGTTTGTAAGGATGTAGCAATAATGCATTAGTTTTCCTTCTATTCTCTATATATCAACAGAAAATAGGCTTCTTCCAATCTTGTTGGTAGAATAATGCCATAATACTTATACAGTGCATGTTTTGAGTACAGGATTAGCATACAGCATAGAATATAACATTAAAGATATACCAGTGAAAAATAATAAACTTGGTTGTACTATATAATATTCATATGTTTAATATGTTATAGAATATATATATATGCATGTGTGTGCATATGTGTGTAAAACATTAGTTTTTTGTTCATGTTCTACAAAGACCACTGGATAAGGTATGTAGTGAATGCTCATATCAGGCAAATAATTTGTAGAGTTTAAAGTGTACAATCAGAAAAACAACCATCAGAAAGAGAAAAATCAGTTAAAATCTATTTTAAACTGATAAAATAGTATCCTATTGACACTGATACTGAAGGCTAACTACTAGCTACATGACAGCTGAACCATGGCTGTTGATGGCAGCTTAGTGCAGGTAATATAGTTGTGTGTTCTCTTGAATAACCAAAAATTGGCTCACAAACTCCCAGTCTCTGATTTGCTGAATAACACATTGAAAATTGAAAATTAATGCATGGTAAACAATGGAACTAAATGTTGTACATTGTTGAATATATGATACCATATATATGAAAGTAACACATGTTATTATCATTATTATCATTTTTTGTCTGGTAGCCTTAGAAAAAGAGATTATGTGGTTGATCAGATTGAAAGGGCTGAAGACAGATACTTTCCTCTTTAGCCAAGTCCTCATCAATTTTTTCAAGTTTTACTTGTAAAGGAAAGTAAGGTTAGAAAAGGAAATGCAACATCTCAACAATTTTGTTAAAAGGTAGGTGAATACTGCAAAATTGGTCTAAGTGAATAGGCCTACACTAAACATATGTCTAGATTAATGGAGATCAATGTAAAGAAGGCACTTGCCCTGGTGGTCTAGACAGCTGTGGTTTTCCAGTGTTTTCACAAGCAGGCCTAGGAAGGCTCCCTCTTTTGAGGAATTATTCATCATTAGAATTTATTTATCTCTGTTTTTCTACTTTTTACATGCTTCTTTATGTAACCCTTCATTGTATTGTCCTCT
Organism: Octopus sinensis; assembly: GCF_006345805.1. Lineage (NCBI taxonomy): Eukaryota > Metazoa > Mollusca > Cephalopoda > Octopoda > Octopodidae > Octopus > Octopus sinensis. The sequence continues at coordinate 95,151,450 of NC_043002.1, forward strand.
ACCACTGCCAACATATTTTTGTAAGCCCTTAGTGGTAAATAATGCATTATTATTATATGAAAACTCAGAGCTTATTTTGCTGGGTATGATGGAAGGTGTCAGCTGTCCACAGCCAGCAAACTAAAGTGATACTTGATTACTGGTCATGCTTCAAGAACCTGTGAAGAATTCTTGCAGTTCCAAGGTGTTCTGCTTTTACATTTGCACCGGTCTTATTTGCTATGTTGGTAGTTGAGTGCTGATACTTCCAGGTGCACCAATTACTATTGGTATCATGTCTACTCTCTTCATTGACCACATCCTTTGCATTTCCCACATCAAATCATCATAGTGTACTATTATTATTACTACTCGTATTATTATAATAAGACAGTAAGACGGCATGCTGGCAGAAATGTTAGCATGCCGGGTGAAATACTTAGTGCTATTTTGTCTGTCTTTACATTCTGAGTTCAAATTCCGCCAAGGTCAACTTTGTCTTTCACCCTTTCGGGATCGGTAAATTAAGTACCAGTTGTGTACTGGGGTTGATGTAATCAACTTAGCCCCATCCTCAAAGATTTTAGGCCTTGTGCCTAGAATAGAAATGATTATAATAAGGCAGTGAGCTAGCAGAATCATTAGCATGCTGGGCAAAATGATTAGCAGTTTTTGATCCGTCTAGTGCTATTTTGTCTGTCTTTACATTCTGAGTTCAAATTCCGCCAAGGTCAACTTTGTGTTTCACCCTTTCGGGATCGATAAATTAAGTACCAGTTGTGTACTGGGGTTGATGTAATCAACTTAGCCCCATCCTCAAAGATTTTAGGCCTTGTGCCTAGAATAGAAATGATTATAATAAGGCAGTGAGCTAGCAGAATCATTAGCATGCTGGGCAAAATGATTAGCAGTTTTTGATCCGTCTAGTGCTATTTTGTCTGTCTTTACATTCTGAGTTCAAATTCCGCCAAGGTCAACTTTGTGTTTCACCCTTTCGGGATCGATAAATTAAGTACCAGTGTGTACTGGGGTTGATGTAATCAACTTAGCCCCATCCTCAAAGATTTTAGGCCTTGTGCCTAGAATAGAAATGATTATAATAAGGCAGTGAGCTAGCAGAATCATTAGCATGCTGGGCAAAATGATTAGCAGTTTTTGATCCGTCTAGTGCTATTTTGTCTGTCTTTACATTCTGAGTTCAAATTCCGCCAAGGTCAACTTTGTCTTTCACCCTTTCGGGATCGGTAAATTAAGTACCAGTTGTGTACTGGGGTTGATGTAATCAACTTAGCCCCATCCTCAAAGATTTTAGGCCTTGTGCCTAGAATAGAAATGATTATAATAAGGCAGTGAGCTAGCAGAATCATTAGCATGCTGGGCAAAATGATTAGCAGTTTTTGATCCGTCTAGTGCTATTTTGTCTGCCTTTACATTCTGAGTTCAAATTCCGCCAAGGTTAACTTTGCCTTTCATCCTTTCTGGATCAATGAAATTTAAGTACCAGTTATGCACTTGGGTCAATATAATCAACTAGCCACTCCCCCAAAATTTCAGGCCTTATACCTATAGAAGAAAGGATTATTATTAATTTTTTTTTTTGTTATCACAGATTTTGTTGGAGCTCCTGGAGTCTTGCATGCATAGCAGGCTTACTACCTGCAGCCAATGGTACCATGCTATCCATTCATTTCACCTGTGTAATAGTTTCCTGATTATTCTTCTTCTTATTATTATTATTATTATCGTTATTATGATAATGATAATAATAATAATTATTATTTTTTTTGCATACTGTAGTCGAGTATAGGACGGATCCAGCTATCAGCTGAATCCATAGTGAAGATTGCCCCGCCAACCTCCTTTAACCGGGAGGGCAAGGCAGTTTTCATTTGCCTAGTGGCTGTAGTGAAAGAGGTGGTATGGTGGACCCGTTTGAAAGGGCTAAGGTCAGACACTTTCCTCTTTGGCCCAGGCCTCATCAACTTTTTCAAGTTTAACTTGAAAAGGAAGGTGAGAGTAGAGAGGGAAGTGTTGTCCGATAGCAAATTTACTGAAAGGTGGATAAATGTCGCAAGAATGGCCAGTATGAAAAGAGCCATTCTGAGATTACACCTGTGATTTAAAAAGGTAATATAAAAGGAGAAAGGGGCTCTCTACCCCGCTTTTGACCAGGCTCCTGTGGCTTTTATGGGTTTTTCCACCAGGAACCTTTCGAAGCGCCTCCCCTTATTGGGAGTTTTTCATTGTTAAATATTTTCATTGTTACACTGTTTTTTACACGGATTTTTGAAACGGGCAAAACTCTTTGTAACTTTCGTCCTGTGTTTTGTCCCTTTATGTTATAATTAATTTTTGTCAGCCCTTGTGGCCAATAAAGGAATTAATTATTTTTGCATACTGTAGTGAGAGGGGGGAATAGTTATGTGACAGAAATGATTCAACATTAGACCAAATGGTTCGCAGTATTTAACATTATATCTCTAAGTATTAAATTCAAAACCTGCTGGAGTTGGTTTTGAATTTATTTCTCCAGAGATAACCAGGTTGATTCAATAAAAGATTGATTTTGTGCTTTGATTAAAAAAGAAAACAAGAAAAAGATATTTTCCATATTGGTAGATAGAATGGATTACTCATATACACAGTGGAAACAGATATGACACAAAGTGCAATATATAAAGAGAAAGATTGTGGTATCTATACGGTGTGCCAGAAAAGCCCTAAAATGGATTAAATGCATTCAGCAAACATTATGCTATTATTGTCTCCCATACTTTCTGAAATTGTTATAATATTATTAGTCACTGAACTCATATTCTTGTCATCATCTTCTTACTGTTAATATTTCTAATTAGATTTTTAATATTCTGTATTAAATATATTTGCTCTCATTTAACTGTTCATTTTTCATGCAGATGGCATCTAAGCAATTAACCTCAGCGCTTTGGTTGATTTTAAATACAATAATTTTCTATTTCCATTTGGGCTGCTATACAACAGCCCTGTTTAGTGATTATTTTATTTCAGCTTTGGCAAGTTAGATGCAGCAAATTCTCTGAATCATTAGTGTGTCAGATAGGATGTGTTGTAATACTTGTTTTTTCCTGACTCCTACCTTCTGGTAATTATTTCTACTCTTTGTACTTTGAGTTCCAATCCTGCTGATTTCAACTCTGCCTTTTTATTCTTATGGGTTTGGTAAAATACTGATCCATTAGTTACTCTCTCTCTCTCTCTCTCTGTATATATATATATATATATATATATATATATATATATATATATATATACATATATATACATACATATATATATGTATATATATGCACACATATATATACATACATATATATATGTATATATATGCACACACATGCATGCATACATACATACACATATGCATACATATGTACATGCATGCATAGGCACACATACACACACACACACACACACACTGACCCACACGCATGTGCACAAACAAAAAAATGAAACGCAGTGTAAATAACAGACAGTCAAGACTATTGAAAAGGTTGCAAGATGCAATGAAAATTTTAGGAAAATAAAAATAAGAAATAAGAAATAATTTTACTGGTGTCTGTGTTAAATTATAAAACAAAAAGAAAATGACTCTCCCCAGACACAACTGCATATATATATATATATAAATATATATGTATATATATATATATATATATATATATATTATATATATAATTATATATATATATATATAATTATTACATTATATAAAAGGGCTTAGTAAAATAAATTACTTTGCCGCATACTGAACTCATTAGAAATAGCAGCTAAAAAAACTTTTTAAAACTATTTCCAATACTTAAAGAAAACCTCTCTCATATAGTGTTTGCTCAACTCAACTCACGCAAATATGGGGGTAGAGACATTAAAAAATCAAGTGCAAAGGTTATTTGAGAACGTACGTTTCAAGATTAGTCAAAATTCGACATTTCTATCATCAGCTCAGAACTCCCTGGTTTGGATTTGAAAACACTGAAAGTAGGAGCATACCCTTTCGGCTTCCTCTCGCTTCTGAAGATCTGCTCGTAACTAACAGTGCCAACAAACTCAAAAATGCAAGCGAAGAATTTCTGCTCTCCCCTTTCCACCAGCGTGGGCTAAAATCAGCAAACACTATGCTTTTTTCGGTAAAATCCGCGGCATTATATAGAGAGAGATGAATTATAATTTCAACAATTGAGGGTAAAATTAATTAATTAATCAATTTCACCAAGTATTCAGTATGCAAAGGACCATTTAAGGCGAATTCAAATTATTACATTATATAAAAGGGCTTAGTAAAATAAATTACTTTGCCGCATACTGAACTCATTAGAAATAGCAGCTAAAAAAACTTTTTAAAACTATTTCCAATACTTAAAGAAAACCTCTCTCATATAGTGTTTGCTCAACTCAACTCACGCAAATATGGGGGTAGAGACATTAAAAAGTCAAGTGCAAAGGTTATTTGAGAACGTACGTTTCAAGATTAGTCAAAATTCGACATTTCTATCATCAGCTCAGAACTCCCTGGTTTGGATTGAAAACACTGAAAGTAGGAGCATACCCTTTCGGCTTCCTCTCGCTTCTGAAGATCTGCTCGTAACTAACAGTGCCAACAAACTCAAAAATGCAAGCGAAGAATTTCTGCTCTCCCCTTTCCACCAGTGTGGGCTAAAATCAGCAAACACTATGCTTTTTTCGGTAAAATCCGCGGCATTATATAGAGAGAGATGAATTATAATTTCAACAATTGAGGGTAAAATTAATTAATTAATCATTTCACCAAGTATTCAGTATGCAAAGGGACCATTTAAGGCGAATTCAAATTATTACATTATATAAAAGGGCTTAGTAAAATAAATTACTTGCCGCATACTGAACTCATTAGAAATAGCAGCTAAAAAAACTTTTTAAAACTATTTCCAATACTTAAAGAAAACCTCTCTCATATAGTGTTTGCTCAACTCAACTCACGCAAATATGGGGGTAGAGACATTAAAAAGTCAAGTGCAAAGGTTATTTGAGAACGTACGTTTCAAGATTAGTCAAAATTCGACATTTCTATCATCAGCTCAGAACTCCCTGGTTTGGATTTGAAAACACTGAAAGTAGGAGCATACCCTTTCGGCTTCCTCTCGCTTCTGAAGATCTGCTCGTAACTAACAGTGCCACAAACTCAAAAATGCAAGCGAAGAATTTCTGCTCTCCCCTTTCCACCAGCGTGGGCTAAAATCAGCAAACACTATGCTTTTTTCGGTAAAATCCGCGGCATTATATAGAGAGAGATGAATTATAATTTCAACAATTGAGGGTAAAATTAATTAATTATCAATTTCACCAAGTATTCAGTATGCAAAGGGACCATTTAAGGCGAATTCAAATTATTACATTATATAAAAGGGCTTAGTAAAATAAATTACTTTGCCGCATACTGAACTCATTAGAAATAGCAGCTAAAAAAACTTTTTAAAACTATTTCCAATACTTAAAGAAAACCTCTCTCATATAGTGTTTGCTCAACTCAACTCACGCAAATATGGGGGTAGAGACATTAAAAAGTCAAGTGCAAAGGTTATTTGAGAACGTACGTTTCAAGATTAGTCAAAATTCGACATTTCTATCATCAGCTCAGAACTCCCTGGTTTGGATTTGAAAACACTGAAAGTAGGAGCATACCTTTCGGCTTCCTCTCGCTTTGAAGATCTGCTCGTAACTAACAGTGCCAACAAACTCAAAAATGCAAGCGAAGAATTTCTGCTCTCCCCTTTCCACCAGCGTGGGCTAAAATCAGCAAACACTATGCTTTTTTCGGTAAAATCCGCGGCATTATATAGAGAGAGATGAATTATAATTTCAACAATTGAGGGTAAAATTAATTAATTAATCAATTTCACCAAGTATTCAGTATGCAAAGGGACCATTTAAGGCGAATTCAAATTATTACATTATATAAAAGGGCTTAGTAAAATAAATTACTTTGCCGCATACTGAACTCATTAGAAATAGCAGCTAAAAAAACTTTTTAAAACTATTTCCAATACTTAAGAAAACCTCTCTCATATAGTGTTTGCTCAACTCAACTCACGCAAATATGGGGGTAGAGACATTAAAAAGTCAAGTGCAAAGGTTATTTGAGAACGTACGTTTCAAGATTAGTCAAAATTCGACATTTCTATCATCAGCTCAGAACTCCCTGGTTTGGATTTGAAAACACGAAAGTAGGAGCATACCCTTTCGGCTTCCTCTCGCTTCTGAAGATCTGCTCGTAACTAACAGTGCCACAAACTCAAAAATGCAAGCGAAGAATTTCTGCTCTCCCCTTTCCACCAGTGTGGGCTAAAATCAGCAAACACTATGCTTTTTTCGGTAAAATCCGCGGCATTATATAGAGAGAGATGAATTATAATTTCAACAATTGAGGGTAAAATTAATTAATTAATCAATTTCACCAAGTATTCAGTATGCAAAGGGACCATTTAAGGCGAATTCAAATTATTACATTATATAAAAGGGCTTAGTAAAATAAATTACTTTGCCGCATACTGAACTCATTAGAAATAGCAGCTAAAAAAACTTTTTAAAACTATTTCCAATACTTAAAGAAAACCTCTCTCATATAGTGTTTGCTCAACTCAACTCACGCAAATATGGGGGTAGAGACATTAAAAAGTCAAGTGCAAAGGTTATTTGAGAACGTACGTTTCAAGATTAGTCAAAATTCGACATTTCTATCATCAGCTCAGAACTCCCTGGTTTGGATTTGAAAACACTGAAAGTAGGAGCATACCCTTTCGGCTTCCTCTCGCTTCTGAAGATCTGCTCGTAACTAACAGTGCCAACAAACTCAAAAATGCAAGCGAAGAATTTCTGCTCTCCCCTTTCCACCAGTGTGGGCTAAAATCAGCAAACACTATGCTTTTTTCGGTAAAATCCGCGGCATTATATAGAGAGAGATGAATTATAATTTCAACAATTGAGGGTAAAATTAATTAATTAATCAATTTCACCAAGTATTCAGTATGCAAAGGGACCATTTAAGGCGAATTCAAATTATTACATTATATAAAAGGGCTTAGTAAAATAAATTACTTTGCCGCATACTGAACTCATTAGAAATAGCAGCTAAAAAAACTTTTTAAAACTATTTCCAATACTTAAAGAAAACCTCTCTCATATAGTGTTTGCTCAACTCAACTCACGCAAATATGGGGGTAGAGACATTAAAAAGTCAAGTGCAAAGGTTATTTGAGAACGTACGTTTCAAGATTAGTCAAAATTCGACATTTCTATCATCAGCTCAGAACTCCCTGGTTTGGATTTGAAAACACTGAAAGTAGGAGCATACCCTTTCGGCTTCCTCTCGCTTCTGAAGATCTGCTCGTAACTAACAGTGCCAACAAACTCAAAAATGCAAGCGAAGAATTTCTGCTCTCCCCTTTCCACCAGTGTGGGCTAAAATCAGCAAACACTATGCTTTTTTCGGTAAAATCCGCGGCATTATATAGAGAGAGATGAATTATAATTTCAACAATTGAGGGTAAAATTAATTAATTAATCAATTTCACCAAGTATTCAGTATGCAAAGGGACCATTTAAGGCGAAATTCAAATTATTACATTTTCTTTAAGTATTGGAAATAGTTTTAAAAAGTTTTTTTAGCTGCTATTTCTAATGAGTTCAGTATGCGGCAAAGTAATTTATTTTACTAAGCCCTTTTATATAATGTAATAATTTGAATTCGCCTTAAATGGTCCCTTTGCATACTGAATACTTGGTGAAATTGATTAATTAATTAATTTTACCCTCAATTGTTGAAATTATAATTCATCTCTCTCTATATAATGCCGCGGATTTTACCGAAAAAAGCATAGTGTTTGCTGATTTTAGCCCACGCTGGTGGAAAGGGGAGAGCAGAAATTCTTCGCTTGCATTTTTGAGTTTGTTGGCACTGTTAGTTACGAGCAGATCTTCAGAAGCGAGAGGAAGCCGAAAGGGTATGCTCCTACTTTCAGTGTTTTCAAATCCAAACCAGGGAGTTCTGAGCTGATGATAGAAATGTCGAATTTTGACTAATCTTGAAACGTACGTTCTCAAATAACCTTTGCACTTGATTTTTTAATGTCTCTACCCCCATATTTGCGTGAGTTGAGTTGAGCAAACACTATATGAGAGAGGTTTTCTTTAAGTATTGGAAATAGTTTTAAAAAGTTTTTTTTAGCTGCTATTTCTAATGAGTTCAGTATGCGGCAAAGTAATTTATTTTACTAAGCCCTTTTATATAATGTAATAATTTGAATTCGCCTTAAATGGTCCCTTTGCATACTGAATACTTGGTGAAATTGATTAATTAATTAATTTTACCCTCAATTGTTGAAATATATATATATATATATATATATATATATATATATATATATATATATATATCTTATGATAATATATATATATGTCTTGTACTTGCAACCTAAAGACCTTGATCATCCAGATAAACTGCAGCCTCATGGGCCTGTAGGCTCAAAGCAGACTTTATAGTATTTACACACTTACACACACATACACACACAGTGGTAGTCAACTCAGTTTTGAACATAACAACTTTCACATTGAATTTGGTAGCATTTCTACCCCAAGCCCTCAGACAACTACTCAAAGCCTTAATTTTGTTTCAATTTTTATTCCTTTCATTTCAAACATAGCATATAATTTGGTCAAGAATCCACTATTGTGCATTCATCCAAAATTAATTTTCAGCCCAGCAGTAGGCAAGCACACCTTTCAATTGAAGTGCCTTACTGCTGATTGAGTTGTATGCATATAGGCAATCCATGCTGGTTTATGTATGTATTTGTACATATGTCAGACATATGTACACATCTAAATGTATACATACCTTTCTATATAAACTATTTACAAATAATTCTTTTAAATGAAATTCTATTAACATATCTGTTTATTAAATTATGTAATACAGTGACCTGAAAGAATTTATACAATAGAATGTTAATAGGCTTTACAATTTAGAATCAAGAACATATTGTTTAAAGAATTTCTTTAATAGTTGTTTCAATGTCCTTACCAATTAACTTTGAATTGTTAACTGAATATGCTGGTCTTGCAAATAAATCCTACTGCAAAGCACAAATCACTTGTATTCTTGTAAATGTAACTCTTCCATGTCAGTAGTAATATCTTCCATTGAGGTTTTACGTCTTACGTTCTATCTACAGTTCAATTTCTATTGATTTATATCTTCATCCTTGCTCTTCTTTTCCATTATCATTATCACCATTTTTGTTTTATATTCAAGAAACTGATATGTATCTAGTATCATTAGTTCTTTTATATTTCATGCTCTGAAGAATAAAAGCAATGCCTTTTAGCTTACATAGACTTTCCCAAACGAGATCTATGAGGGGAGTGCTAGAAAGAAGTTTGAAATTCAGATAAACTACAGTATATTTTGTTCTATCCTTTCCTATAAAGAACTACACATAATCTTCCTAGAATAGATTCAGAGCTGCTCTATGACTGCTACTAATTCCTTTATTCTTTTACTAGTTTCAGTCAGTGGTCTGCAATCATGCTGGAAGAAGTGTCTTCATGGATTGTAGTCAACTCTGTCACTCACCACCACCACAACCACTAGCATTCAGTTCTTATTTTAGTTTGTTATTTTATCAATGTCTTTTTGTTGAACTGCTGTGTTACAGAACATAAATGAACATGACATTTAACACCGCACCAGTTCACACACAAATTCACAAACACACAGCCCCACAAACACACACACATGCGAGCATGCCCACATATGCATACATACATGCGTACATACACACACACACACACACACAGCATCAGTATTCATTACAGCTATCTATATTCTGAGTTCAAATACCACTGACTTCAACCTTATCTTTCATCTTTTTGAAGTCAGTAATGTACAATTCCTATAATGTGAGTGAGTCGTCTCTTTCTCTCCTCCTTCCTCTCTCTCTCTCTCAAATTAGCTGTGAACAGACCTCAAGTGAGATGGGCTCTGCCAGGCTTAATAATGTCTAAGGTACACCATTTCCTATGGTTCTGCTCCTGAGTCTCCAGCAGGAGCTAAAAGCCTGAGGCAAGGCATATATTATGGACATCTAAACAGTTTTCACATACAAAATCTCACTCACAAAATAATGGTCAACCCAAAGATAACAGAGATCTCTTATGGTGGGACTGAACTCAGAACCACATAGTTATAAAGGAGCCGAAGCCAGGCAATCTGTCTGTGACTGCATGAAAGACAAATCAGAAATCTGTTGAAGGAAACAGCTGAATATAAGAGGAATAGACATGTGATAAGTATGGAAAATAACAGTTGGTTAAAAAAAAGTGGGGGGGGGGTGCAAACAATCCATGTGGAAAGAACATGGAGACTGGACAGTGGAAGAAAAAGTGATGAAGGATGATGTCAAACTTCTGAATTTCATGAAGGAGATATGACATCCCAACAAGTGATGATGAGCTCCGCTGGAGAAGACTTGATCTACCCATGCAAACATGGAAAAGCAGGTATAAAACAATGATCATGATGATTGCTTCAGTTCAATTAGATACTTGAATTGGTAGCAAATTGCCTTGGTATGTTACATCCGTAAGAACAGTTGTTTAGTGTTCCAAGTCAGTACTAGTTGAGCAGCGTTACAACTATAGTACCTTATATATTCTTCATTGTTTTACGACATTAGGATGTGATTTAATGGAAACTTGGTTTCTGTTTTTAGCTGGTCAATCATCTGTATGGAGGCTTGGTGACTGGATCAATTTCCTATCCAGTTGAAGGCATGTTTGTCATATGTCACAGCTAAACACTAACCCTTGACCAGAGTTCCACATAGCTACATAGCTACATTTTGTTCTCCCAAGTAGCTGAATTCTTCCAAAGTTAGTCGATTGAGATGTCTAGTGTTTGAAAAAAAAATTGAACAACTAACATAAAAAGTCAGTTAATAATAGAAAGTTTTGGTCAATAGTAGAAATGTTTAATCAACAGGTGAAAGACGTGGTCAGTGTGAAGCTAGTCTTCAGTTGCAATGAACTCATTTTCAGTAAAAGTTCATTTAAGCTTATAATATTGTTGAGAATTTATATCATCTTACATTCCTGAAACAACTTGGTTGAGAGACAAAAACAAATGCTGCAAAAGTCAAACAAATCGGACAATTGGGATAATTTATTGTCTCCAATGTTGTTTTCTCAACCTTTCTGTGTAAAATGATTAAAATAATTGGAATGTGTGAATGAAAGTTCAAGGAAAATTGTACATTCCTTGGCATCGTCTGAAAGTAATGTTACTCAACAGGGTGTATAACTCTTGATAGGTCACAGTTCCAGTACTATGGACATGTGATTAGAATGCTGCAAAATAGAATTGCGAGATAGATTCTTCAAGCAAAACCAAATGGCAATATGCCTAGGAGTAGACCAAGGATGAGTGGGCTGCATTACATCCATGGTCTCAGTTAGCCAAACTTGAGACAGTTTCTTCAGCTAGAACCCTGTGGAAGAAGTGACTGAGGACTCTGTCCCCATGACCCTCCCAGGAATAGTAGATGGAGAAGATGGATTAATGGATCATCTGAAAGTGAAGCAATGATAGGAAAGCCATTAGAAGTAATGACAATAAAATTTGCTATAATTTGTGTTGAGAAAGAGAGATTACGTTAAATTTTGCTATCAAAGCTAAAAAGTCATCACCTAATTGATATCCACTAAACAAAGCGGCAAAGAAATGTCATCTGGACTAATTGGGATTAGCAGAACTTTGTTTAGCAGTACTACTCGAGTGGTGCTTTGAGGGAAATGTACTTAAAATATGTGTGGGAATAAAAGAATATAGACAGATGGACAGATAGATAGATAGAATGGTGTGTAAAAGTGTGTGTATGTATGTATACACAGGTGGCACATAAAAAGCACCCACTACACTCTCGGAGTGGTAGGCGTTAGGAAGGGCATCCAGCTGTAGAAACAATGCCAGATCACACTGGGCCTGGTGCAGCCTTCTGGCTTCCCAGACCCCAGTTGAACCGTCCAACCCATGCTAGCATGGAAAACGGACGTTAAACGATGATGATGATATGTATATATATATATATATATATATACTTTATTTAAAGCAGCAGAAAATTCAACAAAACCTGTTACTCTGAGTTTCTCAGAGTAACAGGTTTTGTTGAATTTTCTGCTGCTTTAAATAAAGCATATTACTCTACCACTGGTATTTGAGTACTCTTTTTTCCACCTTGTTTCACATTTATGTGTTTACTCCTGTATATATATATATATATATATATCTTTGCTTGCGAAGACCTGTTGGAGCAAGTGAAATCGAAATTGAACCAAATTCGATGATTGGCACCTATGCCAGTGGAGCGCTAACAGCTCGATCCGAGCAGGATCACTGCCAAAGCAACTGTCTGGCTTCCCTGCTGGTGAGCATGTAAAAAGCATCATTTGAGAGTGATCGTTACTAGCGTCGCCTTACTGGCACGGGAACAAAACATTCGAGCGAGGTCGTTGCCTGTGCTGCTGGACTGACTCTTGTGCAGGTGGCACGTAAAAATCACCATTTCGAGCATGGCCTTTGCCAGTACCACTTGACTGGCCCTCATGCTGGTGGCACGTAAAAGTACCCACTACACTCTCAGAGTGGTTGGCGTTAGGAAGGGCATCCAGCTGTAGAAACTCTGCCTGATCAGATTGGAGTCTGGTGCAGCAATCTGGCTCACCAGACCTCAGTCAAATTGTCCAACCCATGCTAGCATGGAAAGCGGACGTTAAACGATGATGATGATGATGATATACATATATATATATAAATATATATATACATATATATATATATATATATATATATATATATCATTTAATAGACACAGTAAATGTTTTTACATGCTACTAATGGTTTCATATGTTGAGAACTACCTCAAACATATTCATCAGGCATGAACCACTTGTCATATCAAACTAAAAAGTGAATGAGAGAAGAACGCAAACAGCTGAGAAGGAAGCATGTACAAAAACATGAAAGATTAAAAAAATAGAAAATGAGAAAGTAAAAATTAAAAAGTAAAAATTCTACCTATACCTCATTAACTTTTTCATATCTTGCCAGCCTTATAATATTTAAGGTCTAAGAAAGATAACTCTTTTACCTTTTTCACTTTCTAATTTTTCTTCGCTTTCTGTTTTCCATTTTTTAACCTCCATGTTTTCTATATGCTTCCTTCTCAACTGTTTGCGTTTCTTCTCTCATTCAATTTTTAGTTCATTATGATATGTGGTTCATGCCTGATGAATATGTCTGGGGTATTTCTCAATATATGAAACCATTAATAGTACATAACATATATTGTGTCTATTAAATAATATATATTTCTCACCAGATACAGTTCTTTTTTTGTTGATTTTTACCATCATGAAACAATACTCTAAGGTAGCCCACGGGCATCGTCACCTCATTTTACATGTCCCTGTAAATTTTGGAGTGAATCGGACGGGATGTAGTGGCATTGAAAGCGATCCAAGCGGTAAAAATGCATTTCAGTTTTATATATAGAGATATACATATATGCCGGTGGCACGTAAAAAGCACCCACTACACTCACGGAGTGGTTGGCGTTAGGAAAGGCATCCAGCTGTAGAAACACTGCCAGATCAGACTGGGCCTGGTGCAGCCTTCTGGCTTCCCAGACCCCAGTTGAACCGTCCAACCCATGCCAGCATGGAAAGCGGACGTTAAATGATGATGATGATGATATATATATATATATACGTATGAAGAATAAAAAGTTTTGAATGACACAACAATGCATTATAATACAAACAATGGGCTATATACTTGTAATTTAGTCATCCATAGTCTGATATGATATTTTGGAATAAAATTCCTTCTTCAGATATTCTTAGATGGAGTCGCTGCTCTAATCAGTTTTCCAACGGCTTTTCTTCTTTATTATAGCGGTGATTCCATCTAAAAATATCTGAAGAAGGAATTTTATTCCGAAATATCATATCAGACTATGGCTGACTAAATTACAACAGGTATATAGCTCATTGTTTGTATTATAGTGCATTGTTGTACCATTCAAAACTTTTTATTCTTTACAAACAATGCACAGTGCTTCAAGCGAACTACAATACTCTCATATATATATATATATATATATATAAAAATATGCACATATGTGTGTGTGTTTATATAGATTTATTGACTGCAGGATTTAAACTTCTAGTGCAATGAAAAATGACTAAAAGAAACAGCAGAAGGTCAGAATTTGTCTGACCCTGCAGTTATCACCAATTCACAATCCTTTTGCACATTATATACTACTGAAAACATTTCAGAGCTATTAAATGCTGTCAATTAATAATACCTGTCTGTATATTTCACACTTTGTATTTTACAATTAAATAGTAATTACTTTGTCAGGTATATCTTGAGAAATAACAATGGTTTCTTGGTTTAATTATCACAACTGCCACCTTATGTAATTAAAGTAGTATATTACTCAAGACGTATTTTTACTCAGCAGATGCTGCTTGTAAAGAATCAACCTTGTTAATGGTTATTGTAATCAAGGACAAAATCTTGAAACTAAAGTTTTAAATATACAGATGGTAGAGGAATGATTGTGACAACAGGTAAAGGTTCTTATTGGGGTACTGATAAAAAAAAAATTACTCAAGTTTAGACTACTTTCCTAGCCAAAAGAAAGGAACAGCAACTTCTTCAAAAGGCATAAAGGTAGTACATGTTTAGCAAGAGGATAGGACTCTGTCAACAAGAAGCCTGGACAAGAAGAGAAAACATAACACTGCTGAAGGTCACCTGGTTAAATTTCTTGCAGGCTATCATTTATTGCACCAGATACCTGATCCTGGCTGTCTGTGATGCCTAACCAAGCAAGACAAACCACCTAGGAGGCAAAAGTGAAGCACCTTCCTCTTCATTCTGTGTGCTGGAAGACTGTTCCTTCAACACTTCCCCAGTCACTACCCCTAAACCTTGTTGATGACTGTCACTGCTGATGCCATGATGAGGGGATCAAGTTAGTTACAGAGGTGTCACTATGGCTGTTCAGTCCAGTAAACACTACCCTAACAAAGTAATCATCACTTTGCTCAAAGCTGGTGAGAAGATATGTCCATAGAAACTGATAAGTCTATGGCCTACATTTACAACCGCTGACTGGCAGCTGAGAGTGGATCTTATTAAACAAATTAAGTTTCCTGATCACACTCATATAAATAGCCTGCCTATATTTGACCATGTCAGATTCCACCAAGTATGTAATTAAATGAGAACACATGGAGGAGACACATGCAAAAAAGCTCACCAAGTACCAGGATCTGGTAGAGCAGGGCAAAAATTGATACTGTGGATTTACTGTGGGCAAATTGACAATGCTTGCTGTGAATCTTTTGTGGATCTTTTCGGTTTGAACGGTATTTTTTTCTAGCGGTGTCATATGAAATTGTCACCCATAATTATGACCCTAGTATCGATCTATTGCATTTCAATCTTTTTTAGGGTTAGGGGGAAGGGTATCTTTTTTTCTTCCCAAATGTAAATAAACCCAATCCGTTTCTTAAACGAGGGACATATTCATACGGCACAGAATGTTTTTTACTTCAATAGACGTCAGTGATTGGTTGAAATGGCAGAAATTGAAGAAAAAAACAACAAATATCTTACAAACTATAGAATTTTCTCAATAAAGCCAAGAGAAAAAGATATTTTATAATCACATTCTACCAGTATACGAAGTTTAAAATTTTTTAGTTACCTAGAAATTGTTAAAAACTGCCGTTCAAATCTCTAACAGGGCTTTGAATTACAAATGCAATGAGGAGAGTGAGGGTACTAAAGCTATCAAGTGGCTTTCAATAAAGACATAAGCCAATGATCGCTTGTTGCTACCCGGGTGCAAGCTGAAGCTTGATCAAGCTTAAATGGGTTGACTTTACAAAGGAATTTGATATTGAAAGGTTCAAATGGCCAAATGACATTAGGAATATCATTAACGATGTATCCAGTCCATATCAAAGATATATATCTTATAACAGATGTGTGTGTGCATGTATATATAAACATATATAAATACATATATGAGTGTGCATGTTTATATATTTTTGTGTGTGTATATATATACGCACACATACACAATATAAACATACAAATACATGATGTGTGTGTGAGCTTGTTTATGTATTTGTGTATGTATCTATAATATTAATACACTAACTTTTGTTTTTGTATGTACCTGTGTTGTGTGTCACACTTCAAAGAAGTAGCAGAGCGAGAGAGAGGAGGACAGAGAGAAAGAAAGAGAGTGGTGCCGGCGTTCATCGCAAGTGAAGTAGATACATAGATAGATATACACATTCTTAAATCAAAAGCGGGAGAGAAGAGGGACACAAAGGAAGTGAAGAAGAAAGAGAGAGTGAGAAGGACAGTAGATACACACAGCAAATATTGGATGTCAATTTTGCTTTTTGAAGACAACTAGCATCTTTTCGGTTTGAACGGCAGTTTTTAACATAATTTCTAGGTAACTAAAAAATTTTAAACTTCGTTTACTGGTAGAATGTGTTTATAAAATATCTTTTTCTCTTGGCTTTATTGAGAAAATTCTATAGTTTGTAAGATATTTGTTGTTGTTTTTCTTCAGTTTCTGCAATTTCAACCAATCACTGACGTCTATTGAGGTAAAAAAACATTTTGTGCCGTATGAATATGTCCCTCGTTTAAGAAACAAATTGGGTTTATTTACATTTGTGAAGAAAAAATATACCCTTCCCCCCACCCCTAACCCTAACCCTAAAATAGATTGAAATACAATAGATCGATTCTAGGGTCATAATTATGGATGACAATTTCATATGACACCACTAGAAAAAACTGCCGTTCAAACCGAAAAGATCCGACAACTAAAACAATTTCAGTCAATTTCTTTATTAACCATGAGGTTGAGAAAAAGAGGGAGCCAGTGGCAAAGCAACAGATAGGAAGGAAGAAAGAGAGAGAGAGAGAGAGACACTTACTGTCTGTCTGCCTCACTCTCTAGGTATGTGTTTGTGTATGTTTGTGCATGTATGTGTATGTTTGTCTGTATTTGTTTGTATGATGATCTCTCTCCATATACCAACAAACCACAAAATCGCACCAGCCAGCATCACCACTACCTCTAAGCCTGTTATATATATATACATACATATATATATATATATATATATATATATATATATGTATGTATATGTATGCGTTTGTGTTTGTCCCACCACCAACATTGCTTGACAACCGATGTTGGCGCGTTTGCATCCCTGTAATTTAGCTGTTCAGCAGAAGAGACTGACAAAATAAGCACCAGGCTTACAGGGAATAAGTCCAGGAGTCAAGTTTTTCGACTAAAGGTGGTGCTCTAGCATGGCCACCATCAAATGGCTGAAACAAGTAAAAGAATAAAAGAATACCAGGAAAACGTTCTGTACCACTAAACCAAGAAGCTTCTTTGAATATGTTCGATATATTTTAAGGTTAAATAGTTAATTCTGGTAAGACTTCCATCCGCGCCCCACCTCCAAAAAAACCCACCCTTTTCTTAGTTTTTTTTCGACACAAACCCCACTTTACAGAAAGGGGCTAAACACAGAGAGGACAAACAAGGACAGACAAACAGATTAAGTCAATTATATCAACCCCAGTGCATAACTGGTACTTATTTAATCAACCCCGAAAGGATATGAAAGGCAAAGTCGTCCTCGACAGAATTTGAACTCTGAACGTAGCAGCAGACGAAATACCGCTGAGCATTTCACCTGGCATGCTAACGTTTCTGCCAGCTCGCTGCCCTTGCTACAGGGAATACA
>NC_043002.1:95174365-95181865 GCF_006345805.1 Octopus sinensis
GACTCGAAATTACTTACTGTTTGATGTATAAACATATAAATTGGTCTTGAGATTCGTGAAGAAAAAAATGAGTTGTAGGTAGGTAGGTAGGTAGGTAGGTAGGTATGTAGGTAGGTAGGTAGGTGGGTGGATGTAATCATGGCTGTATGATGAAAAGCTTACTTCCCAACTACATGGTTCTGGGTTCAGTCCTACTGCATGGCACCTTGTGCAAGTGTCTTCTATAGATTCGGGCTGACAGAAACCTTGTGAGTGGGTTTGGCAGATGGAAACTGGAAGAAGCCAGTCGTGTGTGTGTGTGTCTTTGTGTCTGTTTGTCTCCACCACCATCGACTGATAACCGATGTTGGTGTGTTTACGTCCCCGTAACTTAGCAGTTCAGCAAAAGAAACTGATAGAATAAGTACTTGGCTTACAAAGAATAAGTCTTGGAGTTGATTTCTCCGACCTATAAAAAAAAACCCTTTAAGGTGGTGCTCCAGTATGGCAGCAGTCAAATGACTGAAACAAGTAAAAGAATGAGGATAGATTGATAGAAACATACATACATACATGTACATATACATACATACATACATACATACATATGCATTCATGCACACAAATGCATAAACATGCTTAGATATTTAAAATTCAAAATAATTGATAGAGTTAGGGTTTAGTTCATTTCTCAACCACATGGTTTTGGGTTTGATCCTACTGAATGAACCTTGGGTAAATGTAGCTTTCTGTTGACAAGTTCTGAGTGAAATTTGAGGAATGGAAACTGTGGAAGTTCATCATGAGGGTGTATGTATATGTATGCCTATAAGTATTTATATGTGCCTGTGTGTGTATGTACATATGTATATCTATATAAATAAATATGTAGGTATATATGTGTATATATATGGATATATAAAGAAATATATATGTATAGGTATTGAAGTATGTATGTGTTTGTTGGTATGTGTATATATATATATATATATATATATATATGTTCGAGTCAGATGCCATGATAGATCGTTAGCCACTACAGACGTTTTTTTTCTCTCCTTGTTTTCTGTGCCCCTTTCTGTAGAAGAGCGTAGGCTCGAAACGTAAAAGACTTTTTCTATTCCCGAGCGTTATACTAATACATCTGTTTGTTTTGTACACCACCTGTCTTCATCTTTTGTTGTTTTTTTTCGTAAACTCTCCCTATATACACACACACACACACACACACATACTCCAATGATGGCTTAGCTGGCCAAAACTTTGAAATCACTTTCAACACTATTTTTGATGAAGAAAAATAAATTTATACTCTACCAAAATAATGAGAAAACTTTCAGACTAATGTAAAATTTTTTTATCATAACAACATAGAAGCAAACATTAATATATATATATATATATATATATATATATATATATATACATATACATACAGTAATCCCTTGCCATATCATGGTTCGTCTATCACAGTTTATTATTTAAGCTTACATCAATTCCTCCATTGTGTTGTTTTGCATTTATAATAAAATAAATATATACAAATTATAAAATTAACTAAAAAAATGTACAGTACAGTACTGTTTCTCTTTTGTATATTTTCACCTATCACAGAGGGATTACTATATATATATATAATATATATATATATATATATATATATATATATATATATATATATATATGAAATACAAAATGAGACAAGAACGCAAAACATCCAGACAGTTAAGTGATACAAAAAATAGACAACAAAACATCCAGATAGACGATACAAAGTAAACAAGGATGGGTCATTCGGGATTTTCTTTCCTCAGTTGAGTTCCAGATTATCTTTGCAATTTCAGCTGGTTATACTCGAGATTGCTCTTATCTGACCAGCCCCACTGAAAAACTAAACTAAGAGCATTAGATTCCTTGGAAGAAAGCAGCGAATGTATATTAAAACAAGGACATTAAAATGGATAAAGTTACACAAATACAAAAAACAGGACATAGCAACAGGTGTCTTTCGACTAAAGACACATTAAATTAAGCTGGTGTGTGTGGAAGTAAAGCCTTATGGCAGGGATACAAGATTTCATAGGCACAGGGAAGAATATATATATATATATATATAGTTGACAGACAAGAACTCCCTGTTAACAATATCAATACAAGTTTGTTTATGCTCTACAGGTCCATATGAGAGGTCCTCCGAAGTTAAATACTGCAGTATTCTCAGTTCTCACATAACATCCACATTAAGTTGAGAATAAAGATTGTCTTTTGAAATAAATACTGCTTCTGTTGGTATTATTTTCATATATGTATATACATATATAAATTTATACTACACACACACACATAAACATGATTCGTATTACCCATCTCATTCGCTACGAAAATTTAACCTTTTAGGCTACTTTCAAGCCTTCGCCATAACTTGATTTATCTTTCTATCTCTCTCTCTCTCTCTCTACAAAATTAACCTTAGGCTACCTCAAGCCGGTAATCCTATCTTTTCCCATCTTTCCGCCATTGGCGGTCTTTTTTTCCTCCTCTTCTTCTTCCTATGCTAAAACTTGAAAATCGCCATTACCATTACGTTTCTGCAATTTAAATTCCCAATTCAACTTACTTCTTCTTCAATTTCAACCCCCGGTCGATGCCGCAGCAAGTTCCTCTTTAAAATTTATTTACTATTTTTTATTCGTTGTTACTACGTTATTCATACATTGATAACTTGATTCGTATTACCCATCTCATTCGCTACGAAAATTTAACCTTTTAGGCTACTTTCAAGCCTTCGCCATAACTTGATTTATCTTTCCTATCTCTCTCTCTCTCTCTCTCTACAAAATTAACCTTAGGCTACCTCAAGCCGTAATCCTATCTTTTCCCATCTTTCCGCCATTGGCGGTCTTTTTTTCCTCCTCTTCTTCTTCTATGCTAAAACTTGAAAATCGCCCTTACCATTACGTTTCTGCAATTTAATTCCCAATTCAAATACTTCTTCTTCAATTTCAACCCCCGGTCGATGCCACAGCAAGTTCCTCTTTAAAATTTATCTTACTATTTTTATTCGTTGTTACTACGTTTATTCATACATTGATAACTTGATTCGTATTACCCATCTAATTCGCTACGAAAATTTAACCTTTAGGCTACTTTCAAGCCTTCGCCATAACTTGATTTATCTTTCCTATCTTCTCTCTCTCTCTCTCTACAAAATTTAACCTTAGGCTACCTCAAGCCGTAATCCTATCTTTTCCATCTTTCCGCCATTGGCGGTCTTTTTTTCCTCCTCTTCTTCTTCCTATGCTAAAACTTGAAAATTGCCATTACCATTACGTTTCTGCAATTTAAATCCCAATTCAACTTACTTCTTCTTCAATTTACCCCCGGTCGATGCCGCAGCAAGTTCCTCTTTAAAATTTATCTTACTATTTTTTATTCGTTGTTACTACGTTTATTCATACATTGATAACTTGATTCGTATTACCCATCTCATTCGCTACGAAAATTTAACCTTTTAGGCTACTTTCAAGCCTTCGCCATAACTTGATTTATCTTTCCTATCTCTCTCTCTCTCTCTCTCTACAAAATTTAACCTTAGGCTACCTCAAGCCGTAATCCTATCTTTTCCCATCTTTCCGCCATTGGCGGTCTTTTTTTCCTCCTCTTCTTCTTCCTATGCTAAAACTTGAAAATCGCCATTACCATTACGTTTCTGCAATTTAAATCCCAATTCAACTTACTTCTTCTTCAATTTCAACACCCGGTCGATGCCGCAGCAGTTCCTCTTTAAAATTTATCTTACTATTTTTTATTCGTTGTTACTACGTTTATTCATACATTGATAACTTGATTCGTATTACCCATCTCATTCGCTACGAAAATTTAACTTTTAGGCTACTTTCAAGCCTTCGCCATAACTTGATTTATCTTTCTATCTCTCTCTCTCTCTCTCTCTACAAAATTTAACCTTAGGCTACCTCAAGCCGTAATCCTATCTTTTCCCATCTTTCCGCCATTGGCGGTCTTTTTTTCCTCTCTTCTTCTTCCTATGCTAAAACTTGAAAATCGCCATTACATTACGTTTCTGCAATTTAAATTCCCAATTAAACTTACTTCTTCTTCAATTTCAACCCCCGGTCGATGCCGCAGCAAGTTCCTCTTTAAAATTTATCTTACTATTTTTTATTCGTTGTTACTACGTTTCATATACATTGAAACTTGATTCGTATTACCCATCTCATTCGCTACGAAAATTTAACCATTTAGGCTACTTTCAAGCCTTCGCCATAACTTGATTTATCTTTCCTATCTCTCTCTCTCTCTCTCTTACAAAATTTAACCTTAGGCTACCTCAAGCCGTAATCCTATCTTTTCCCATCTTTCCGCCATTGGCGGTGCGCCCCCGCCCCCCCACCCCCACCACCAATACCGATGAACACTGTTCTCACTCCCCCCCACCACCAATACCGGTGAACACTGTTCTCACCCCCACCACACATACCGATGAACACTGCTCTCACTGCCACAACCAATACCGGTGAACACTGCTCTCACCGCCACCACCAATACCGGTTGAACACTGTTCTCACCCCCCACACCAATACCGGTTGAACACTGCTCTCACCCCTACCACCAATACCAGTATACCCTGTTCTCACATCTACACGGATACGCCCTACCCTCCTCCGCCCCCCACTAACCCTTATCCTCATATGCTTTCACTGTGAAAAGACAAGCTGCTAGCGCCATAGCTCATCAACTGCCCACCGATCTTTGCTTCCTCCTGACACCGCCTCAATCCGACCATCCCCTTTTAGTACCCTCCCGCCTCGTAATATCCTAAAGACCCGGGCTGCTTTCTGCAGCAATTCCACATACCCCCTACCCATTCTAAGTACCCCGGATCCCCAAAAAGTACCCGGACATCGTTGCCCCCGTGCCGCTGACACGTTAAAATGCTCGAACCGATCGTGACGATGCCGGACCCCTCCGGCCCCTGTGCAGGTGGCACGTAAAAGCACCCAATCCACTCTCGGAGTGGTTGGCGTTAGGAAGGGCATCCAGCCGTAGAAAACTGCCAGATTAAGACTGGAGCCTGGAGCGGCCCTGGCTTCCCAGACCCGGTCGAACCGCCAACCCGTGCTAGCGCGGAGGAAGCGGACGTTAAACGATGATGATGATGATGATGATATATATATATATATATATTATATATATATACATATATTTCAATATGGAGCAAATAATTCATGAGAAAAAATAATTCACAAGAAAATAATTTGCGAAGATATCATTGACTCTATTATTATCTAGTGTAACAATTTAAAAATGATAATAACAGAATCAATAATATAGGCATTAAATAGCTGAAGGATTTAAGTTTATTTTGGTGATTCAAATAAGAGTTTTGACTGTTATTTCCAGCAGGTAGAAATAATTAGTATGTCTTTTGATTAATTTTAATCCCTCAGCTATATAATATATATATATATATATATATATATATTTCGTATGTATGTGTGTGTGTGTGTGCATGCGTGTGCATGCATGTAAATATCGTCTATCTAGATGTTTTGTTGTCCCTTTTTGTATCACCTAGTTGCCCGGATGTTTTGCATTCCTGTCCCATTTTGTATTTTTATATATTATATATATATATATATATATATATATATTATATATATAGCAGTGTACGTACACTTTGTTCTCTTATATGTAAGTACACATTTTACTAAATTTTGTACGACCTCTTCAACACTCTCTCTCACATTCTTTGCCTTCCTTACTTTGCACTTCACTATGTCCCTGTCTCTCTTTTTTTCTCTCCACTCCGTGATTCTTCTGCCTATACACTCTCTCTCGCTCACTCTCTCTCTCTGTCTCTTCTCCCCCTCCTTAATTCCGTTGTTCCTCTTTTTCTCTCTCTTCTCTTCTCACATGACTGTTGGCCAACTGCTAGCCCTTTTGCGTTTGACCACGGTCACTGTCACATCGATATCGTTCCCTCTGCTGTAAGGCTTAATTCCCAACATGCCAGCTGAATTCAATTCGTCTCCAGTCGAAAGACGCCTGTTGTTATGTCCTGTTATTATTATTATTATTATTATTGTTTTTTTGTATTATTTTTGTATTTATATTCGCGTAACATCGTCCGTTTTTCCATCCATGTTTCTTGTACATTCGATGCCTTTTTTCCAAGGAATCTAATGCTTAGTTTTTCCTTGGAGCTGGCCAGATTGGAGCAATCTCAAGATTAATCAGCCAAAATTGCGAGGATGATCTGGTTCTCAACTGAAGATTAACGGCTTCGAATAACCCATCCTTGTTTTTTGTATCGTCTATCTGGATGTTTTGTTGTCCCTTTTTGTAACACCTAGTTATCCGGATGTTTCGTATTCTTGTCTCATTTTGTATATTGATATATATATATATGAATGAATATATCAGGTCATCCCATAAGTTCTGTCCGAATTTTGAATAAAGAAAGCAAGTGATCAAATGTTATATTTAATTGAAATTTAATCATCAATGTACTTTCCCTGATTATCTATGACTTCCTACCATCTATTTACAAACTTTTTAATCCCATCAATGTAAAACACTTTTGGTTTCAAAGCGAAAAACTCTGAAATGTCAGTTTCGATCTCCTCTTGGCTTGTGAAAGTTATGTCCCCCAAATGATTCTGTAAACTATGAAGGTAGTCTGAAGGAGCAAGGTCAGGAGAATAAGGCTCTTCGATCTTCTGTGATGTGATCTTTGCAGTGTGGGGTCATGCATTGTTCTGATGAAATATCACTCCTTTTCGATTCACTAAGGTGGATCTTTTTTTCTTCAAAGCTTGGTTCAAACGCTCTAATTGCTGATAGTAGACTTGAGAATTGATTGTTGCATTAGGTAGTAACAATTCAAAGTGAATTACTCCTTTGCAATCCCACCAGACAGAGAGAAGAACTTTTTCCCCATGAAGTTCCCTTCTCGGTTGTGGTTGAGCTTTTTCCCTTTTACCAAGCCACTGTTTACGAAATTTAACATTTTGATAGAGATCCAATTTTTGTCACCAATCACAAGTCTATCCAAAAAGGTTGAAATGAGATCGCAAGAATGGAGAGTAAAACACATGTCTACTCAGGATTTGCGGTTGCTTTCGCTCAATTCAAGAGGCACCCATTTTTAATTCCATTAGACATTCTAAAATCGGACAGAACTTATGGGATGACCTGATACGTGTGTATGTATGCATATATGTGTGTATATGTATGCATATATATGTGTGTGTATATGTATGCATATATATGTTTGTGTGTATATGTATGCATATATATGTTTGTGTGTGTATGTATGTGTCTATATGTGTGTGTATATATGCTTATATGTGTGTGTATATATGCTTATATACGTGTGTATATGTAAGCATATATATATGTGTATTATATGTATGTGTATATATACAAGGTGTAGTCAAAAAGTATCCAACCTTGATTTTTTTTTTTTTTTTTGCACAAAATAATACATGAGCAAACTCT
>NC_043002.1:95184365-95194365 GCF_006345805.1 Octopus sinensis
TTCCACAGAGTTCCGACCATGTTTGAATTCACGATGCCAGCGTTTTACAAGGTCATATGATGGGGCATCATCACCATAAGTTACTTTCATTTCATCAAAAGTCTCCCGTGGTGTGCGTCCTTTCAAATACAAAAACCGGATCACTGCTTGACACTCAACAGGCTCCATTTCACACTTGACTTGGTTCAAACACCTGTAAATCAGAAACCACAATTAATTCAGAGCTGTAATTTGCCACTTACTCTATAGAGATATAAATGATTGCACATGCAAAATTTCAGCTGGATCAAACACCTGCAAGTGGGTCAGAGGCATTACTTATTGAACGTCCCTCGTAGATATATAGGTAGATAGGTATGTAAAACAGGCTTAGGCAAGGTTGTGTAGTTTAGAACATTACTTCCCAACTATGTTGTTCATGGTTCAATCCCATTGCCCCCTCATCAAGTCCTTTGTGCTCTCTCTCACTCTCGGGGTCAACGAATACCCTTTAAATGGATTCGTACACAGACACAGAAAGAAGCTTATTGTATGAATATATGTATTCATGTGTATGTGTATGCATGTTTGTATTTCCACCCTCGCTTTGACATCATGTAATGGTTGTACATAAGCCTCAAAGTCAAACAAGCAAATTTGTTCATTTCTGGTTTTCCATGGAAAAGCTATTTGACCATGGAAAAACATTACCCTACTTGGAAACAGATGAGAGTTGGCAATAGGAAGAGCATCCAGCTATAGAAATCTGCTTCAACAAATCCCACCTGATTCATGCAAGCATGGAAAAACAGGTATTAAATAACAATGATATATGTATATATATGTACAAGAGGGTGCTGGAAAGTTCTTTGCTTTAAGGGTATCACGAAAGGTTTGGCTGGTGGCCCAATTTTCCGAGTTCTTTTACAGAGTTTAGAAAAACGGAAGGACTGCTGCAATAAGTGTGTGAATCTGAGTGGGGAATATGTTGAATAAAATCATAATTAACTGACCCTCTTATATATTTTTTTTTGTCTTAAGCGAGGAACTTTTCAGCAGCCCCTCATGTATATATATATATATATATATATATATATATACACACAGATACATACACATATATATATATATATATATTATATATATACAGATACATACATAATACTATATATATATATGATAGATAGATACATACATATATACTATATATATATTGATAGATAGATACATACATATACATACATATATATATTGATGATAGATATACATATATATATATATTATATATATATATATATATATATATATATATATATATATATATATATATATATATACCGGAGTAACACATAAATGTGAAACAAGGTGGAAAAAAGAGTACTCAAATACCAGTGGTAGAGTAATATGCTTTATTCAAAGCAGCAGAAAATTCAACATGTTGAATTTTCTGTGCTTTGAATAAAGTATATATATTATATATACATACACACACATATATATATATATATATATATATATATATATACATACACACATATTTTATACATACATACATATATTTATATATATATATATATACATACACACATATTATACATACATACATATATATACATATGTATATATGTATATTTACACAAATACACACATATATAATATATACATTGTACAAATATACAGATATGTACAGGAACACACACATACATTCATACACAGAGATACTTTTCAGCAGCCCTCATATATGCGCGTGTGTGTGTATAGACACACACATACATAATTATGTTTTATATTTATGTGTGTATCTGTGTGTGTTTATCGTTACAGGTGTAAACCAGTGTGTCAAGTTGCATCGCTTTAATTTCAAAAATGTAACTTAACAATTCTCTATATTTATCAAGTTAACATATCCACCACACTGCAAAATGCTCTGGGATTGGTAACATCAAGTAAAATTCAGAGATGGCTGTTATCCAGTGACTGAATCCAATTACCAGAGTACTTAATACAAGAATTTGCAAACTATTTTGTCCAAGAATACAACTTAACCCTTTAGTGTTCTGATTATTCTATCAAACATAATCCTTATTAATTCACATTGATTTGAATTAATCATGCATTATCTCATATCTTCAAGATCTTGATGGTGTAATTACCTAATGTAGAATAACATTGTTGGGGAGGTGTGAGAGCCTGGATCTGGTCAGTTTGAACATAAAACAGATTAAATATTTAGGCTGGATATGGCCGGTTTAAATACTAAAGGGTTAATTTCTTCAGTGGGATGTCACATTCACAAACTTGTAAAAATTTTGCTACCTCGATGTCATTTAGTAATTCAAAGTTTAAAATCTAACCTAACAACAGACAATGTTATTTGAAATACTTTGAATACTTCGAACACTGGTCAGGTGCTTTGCTAAATAAGCATTTATGTGTGTGTGTGTGTTTATCCAGAGCTTACAATTCTAATTAACCCAATACGAATCAATGCAATAAATTAACTTAGCCATTTGTTAATTGGGATCTTTTCGGTTTGAATGGCAGTTTTTTCTAGCGGTGTCATATGAAATTGTCACCCATAATTATGACCCTAGTATCGATCTATTGCATTTCAATCTGTTTTAGGGTTAGGGGTGGGGGGGAAGGGTATCTTTTTTTCTTCACAAATGTAAATAAACCCAATCTGTTTCTTAAACGAGGGACATATTCATATGGCACAGAATGTTTTTACCTCAATAGACGTCATTGATTGGTTGAAATTGCAGAAATTGAAGAAAAAAAAACAACAAATATCTTACAAACCATAGAATTTTTTCAATAAAGCCAAGAGAAAAAGATGTTTTATAAACACATTCTACACCAGTATACGAAGTTTAAAATTTTTCAGTTACCTAAAAATTATGTTAAAAACTGCCGTTCAAACCGAAAATATCCGTTAATTGAATTATTTTTGATTTAAAACATTTTTTCTTTGCTTTCAGTTTTTTTTTTGGGGGGGGGGGGGGAATTACCCAGTATTTCTGTTTATTTATTTACCTTTTATTGTTTACTTGCTTCAGTCACCTTGGAGAATTTCTTTAGTCAAATTGACCCCACTACTTGATACTTATTCTGTTGGTCTCTTGCCAAATTGCTAAGTAATGGGGTTGTAGACGCACCAGCACCAGTTGTCAAGCAGTGGTGGGGGACAAACACACACATGACAGGCTTCTTTCAGTTTCCATCTACCAAATTCACTCACACAGCTTTGGTTGGTGTGAGGCTATAGTAGAAGACACTTGCCCAAGGTGTCATACAGTGGGAGTGAACCTGGAACCATGTGGTTTGGAAACAAGCTTCTTACTACATGCCCATATCTGCAACTATTTTATTATTTATTTATATTTTTATCTCATAATCTGAGTTATTATCAAAGTTGTAAATATAAGAAGTTTGTATCTAGTGTGGTAAATAGATTATTGACTATAAAACAGGGTGTCCAGATATGGCATAGCTAATCAGTCAGGACATTATTAGTACAAAACCTATTACTCTAGGAAATAACATTCCATTATTTTAGGTGCCCAGTTGATTTAATTGTCACTTTAATTACTTGTGCATAAATTTCTAGTCCATATATTTTCTTTGATAAAACAATATAAACAAACTTCCATCATGTGTTATGATTTGAAGGCTATGACAACCATAATTATTTCGTCAGGGTATTTCCCAGGTGTTCTTTAAAGAGTACTTGGTTGTTTGGCATACTTTCAGCTGTCCCCTTCCCTATACCCCTACCTTTAAATACAAGCAGAGTATTTATAAAGGTTGTGGATTTCATTTCCTCTAAATTTTTCTCTCTTTCCTCAGCTGCACCAACTAGCCTTGTTACCTGCCCTGTCAAGAAAAGAAATCCTTCACATTCTTGTCCCATGATAGCTTTCCTGCTAGCTTTCCTGCTCTTTTATTCTTTTTAACTATTTTTCTTCCTTCTACAGTATATTTAAAGCCTCTTGCTAACCACATGCACAGATTAAAGTGCACTGTATCCAGCTGTTTTTTTTCCCTCTGTTGTGCAACTCCTGATTGGATTGGTACCACTACAACCACTACTATCACTACTACAAGTATTACTGCTGCTGCCGTAGCAAGCTTACTTGTAGTTGCAGTTGTGGTGATCACCGCTGCGATGTGGTGGTTGTGTCATCAACAATACCATTATATTGGCACTGCTAGTGTTGGACTGATGCTGCTGAAAGTAATAGCAATATCTCATCATTATTCTCAGCAGAAATGTCCGTAGTAGGAAACATTGAATAGAATATTTCTTCTTTAGTGTATTACCACTGTCATCATTCTTCGAATGTATCAGCCGGCTTGTTTATTATTACCGGGCATTGCATGAATACAGCAGTAATCATCAATCAACACTTGCTTTTTGTTTTGTTTCAGTATTTTTTCCTGTTTTTCTTTTCTTTTCTTTTTTTTTTTGCTTTTTTTTTCTCTCTCTAAACATTCCATTTAGTCATGTAATTCCTTTTTAAAAATCCATATGACTACTACTTATGCATTCAAGTGTGTTTTTAAACACCTTACTGAAATGTGTGTTGAACAAATGAATTATAAAAATGATCTTACAATTCTGAGTAAGTAAACCTTATTCTGCTTATATTTTGATGATTGTGTATTTTGGGTTATATTACTAACTTTTCATCTGAAAATAATTGTTAGTGTTATTAACTGTTAACTTTCTTTTAATAGCACTTACTAACTTTATTATTTTAGATAATAGTAATTGATGTTTCAAGCTATTAATTAAATTCATGTTATAACTTATTACTATCAATTTCGTCTTACTCATTTGGAATTTCTTTACATTTTACTTTGATATTGTGTTTTTGTTATTTATTTTAACAGCTTTGTTTTACTTCTTCAACTTTTTTTGTCTCAAAATAGACTTGATATTAGTTGAAATATTATATATATCATAAAGGAAAAAGATATTAATGAAACAGCGAGAGGTATTATATCATACGGATAAAAGATTTCATATAAATATTAGTTCCACATTTTCCTTTAATTATTCCAAGACTTTCAAAACATGAATTTTTTTTATGCCATTGAAAAACTCCTTGCAAAAGTTCTTAATTACTTTAAAATGACTTGTAGAAAACTATTATATTTTAGAATAATACCAAGCCTAAGAAACAGTCTCACATCTCATGAATCAATTCATAAACATTCATTTTTTTCTTATGTTACACACAGTCATTCTCCACTTTTATGTATGTGTATACAAGTATATACATACACATATACACACACTACATTACATTTCCACTTTTGTACAATATTTGTCTTGACACCAGCATGAAATTCAAAACGTTTTTAATTTCATTGCTATACATTGACATGATTATTTAATAAGATTGAATAGAAGCTTTTAATTTTTGTTGCTTTCTTTTTGTTTCATTTTGTGGTGGTTAGGGATACTGGAGGTAATATGGCATCAATTTGTATTTGGCATTATTTTATATCTATTTATTAATTTACCATAAATTACCACTAAAATGAAAGTATTACTACTTTCTATATCTATATGAATTTATATCAGCTAATCTTCTAACTCCTCTTCTTTACATAAAGTATTTTCCAAGTTCCAATCAAAACTTATATCAACTATATCAGTCACACTATTCTATATGTTGCCATTATTCCGATGCTAATGCTTAGAAAAAAAAACTGTTTCTGTTATTATATATTTATTGGCAATATGGTAACATTGGTTCTTTAATATACTACTTTAATCCACTAAAGTTTCATTATTTTTCTTTAATTCTATTAGTTTTTTACAGAAATCTAATGTTTTCATCAATACTCTCTAATATTTTAAACAATTAAAATTAAATATATATTAGATGTGTGTACAGAGTAAACATACATACATACATACATACATACATACATACATATATATATATATTCATATGATAGTTTATAACAGGAGTACAAGACCTCAAATTTTCAGGACAGGACATAGTTAATTAAATCGACTATGATTAAATTGGACTGTATTGTATTGACCATAGAAGCATGAAAGCCAAGCTAACTTCAGTGAGGTTTGAACTCAGAATGTAATGTGACATTTTGACTTTCTGCTGTTTCTGCCAATTCACAGCCTTGTTACATATGAAATATTGAAAACATTTCAAATTTATTAAAAAGTACCAATAAATAACACCTGTCTTTTATATTTTACATTACAATTGACTTGTAATTATCTTGTCGGCTATATCGTAAGAAATAACAATAGCCTCTTGGCTTAATCATCGTGGCTGTCAAGTTCTCATCTATTTCTAATGGTTTCTTGCTAAAGTAATTCATATTTTTACCCTACAGATATGCTTCTGAGTACTAAATTAGGGTTGTTAACTATTATTCCAAGCAAGCAAAGAAAAGAAATTAGGAACTCATTTATTTTCTAAAATATACATGTTATATAAAGTGTAAAAATACAATATGCATGTGCTTGTGTGTGGGATAATGTGTGCTTCTGTATGTGCATGTGTGGGTTTATTTACATGTGTGGGTGGGTTTTTGAATGTATGTGTCTATGCATGTGGGTTTATGTATGTGTGTGGGTGTATGTTATATACACACACACACACACACGTATATATATATAAGAATATGTTTGTGTATTTAACTGTACATAATTACCCATATGCATTTATGTGTGTGTATGTATATATATGTGTGTGTGTGTGTGTGTGTATGCATATAAGTGTGTGCTTGTGTGCAAGTATGTATGTATATATACATACATGAATCTGTATATGTACATATACGTAGCATATGATGCGTGTGTGTATTTACACATATACACACAAACACACATACACACACACGTGTGTGTGTATATACATAATGTGCATATGTAATTTCATTCTTCCATGTTTTGGACTGCGGCCTTGCTGGGGCACCATACTCATTTTTTTTTTCTGTAATCAATCAGTTTTATAAGATAACTACACCACTACAAACAGTCAATTATTTGCTTAACCCTTTGTAGAATAAAGACATCCACCAATTGATGAATATGCTGTTTTGGAAATTTTGGTGGGTGGGAACAGGTTATATTTACCCCAGTACATGACTGGTATATGTTTTAGCAACCCTGAAAGGATGAGAGGCAAAGTCAACCCTAATGAGATTTGAACTCAGAAAAATCAGAATATAAAAGTCTATAAACTAAATATAACGCCAATCTACTATGTGCCTGTTATATAACTGGTATTTCTTTGAAACCTTCTGAGTGATTTAAAACTGAAACCAAAACTTTAATTCAGAGACATTTTGTACGAATTTAGACACTAAAAATATTCTGGTGTGCAAACATTCAGATATGGCATGGCTATGTGGTAAGAAGTTACCTTCCCAACCACATGGTACCAGGTTCAGTCCCATTGTGTGGCATCTTGGGAAAGTGTTTTCTACTATAGCCTCAAGCTGACCAAAGCCTTGTGGAAGGATTTGATAAACAGAAACTGAAAGATGTGTGTATACATACATACAAGGGGGTGCTGAAAAGTTTCTGGCTTTGAGTAAAAGAAGACAGGAGAATCAGTTCATGGTGATTTTATTAAACATATTTCCCTCTCAGATTCACACACTTATTACAGAGGTTCTTCAGATTTTTCTGAGCCCTGCAAAAGAACTTGGAACATTGCACCTCCAGTCAGGCCTTTCACAATATCCTTAAAGCCAGGAACTTTTTGACATTCCCTCATATGTGTGTGTGTGTGTGTGTTTTAGTGTTTGCCATCCATCACTGCTTGACAACTTTGTTGGTTTATTTACATTCCTATAACTTAGCAGTTTGGCAAAAAGAGATCTGGAAAAGGAGTAGGCTTAAAAAAACAAGTGCTGACATCAGATTGTTGAGCTAAACCCCACAATGTGATGCTCCAGCATGGCTGCAGTCCAGTGACTGCAGTAACAAATAAACGATAAAAAGATAAAACAAAACACATTCGATACAAGTTTGTTGAGGATTTTTTTGCACCGACTTTTGACAGATTTTGCTACAAAAAGAAAAGGTAGCCTTCCTCAGAAGGCTATCTAACTTCTTGAAAAGGAAAACCATTGGATAGCGTAGTCCCAGATGCACTTATGTATAAAATACTGTCTGATGATCACAGCTAGAATATTTGATCAGGGCTGACATAGAATTAAAAAAACAGCATAGTCTTGTGTGTTTTAATGCACATGTATTGTGTGTGTGTGTGTGTGTGTGTGATAATAGTTAGGATTCATAAAGTATTTGGTTGCTATGACACCACCAAATGACTGCAAGATCCCATGCCTTCGGGGAACTGTATGGCTGGGGTTCAGATTCAACATCAAAAGATAATGTAATATACATTAGCTAAGCTATTTCTATAGCTATCACCTCTGAAATGTACTCACCCGCCCCTGTGTCATACATGTATAATGGAGTATTACCTCTCTGTCATTCATATCTGTATACTTTGAGTACCACATCTACATAGTAGAGGTACTAAGTCTAGTTAACAATGACAGTTTATTTTAACTCTTCTCTACTTTACCTCTATACTGGGGTCCACCACCTCTCTGTGTTACCTAAGGGTACTGATTTTGTAAAATTTTAATACTTTGCGATAGAAGTTAAGAATAATCAGAACTGCATCCAGCAAAACTGTTAATTACCACTCCCATATAACAAAAAAAAAAAAAGATTGTGTGTGTGTGTGTGTCTGTCTGTTTGCTCAATTTGATTTATAGCTATGTATATCACGCACACATACAAGCCTGCATATATAGTTGAATACTAATCTGTGTATCTCTCTCTCTCTCTCTCTCTCTCTCTCTCTCTCTCTCTCTCTCTCTCTCCTCTCTCTCTCTCTCTATCTATCTATCTATCTATCTATTTGTCTACCTATCTATCTATCTATCTATCTGTTTGTCTACCTATCTATCTATCTATCTGTTTGTCTACCTATCTATCTATCTATTTGTCTATCTATCTATCTATCTATCTATTTGTCTACCTATCTATCTATCTATCTATCTATATATATATATATATATATATATATCAGTCTACCTATCTATCTACATGTCTATCAATTCATCTGTCTACCTCTCTGTCTGTCTATCTGTCTGTTTACTTATCTGCTCGCCTGTCTGTCCGCCTGCATATCTACCTATTTGCTTATCTGTCTACATTTTTATCTATATATGTATCTATTCATCTGTCTACTTATCTATCTGTCTCTCTGTCTACCTATCTGTCTGCCTGTCTGTCTTCCTATCTGCCTGCCTGTCTGTCTGCCTGTTTATCTCTCTATCACTAGAGTGATAGATAGATAGATAGATAGATAGATACACATAGATGGATGGATGGATAGATAGATAGATAGAGATAGATAGATAGACATAGAAAGATGGATAGATAGATAGATAGAGATAGATAGATAGACATAGAAAGATGGATAGATAGATAAACATAGATAGATAGATAGACAGACCTGTGAATGTGCATGACTATTGATATTCCACGCTTGACACTGCAGGAGCAAAACAGTAATAAAGTTGACATTCCGTGATGACATTATGATTGGTTGTGCTGTACTTTTAAAGACTTTAGGAATAAGAAAAAAAAAATATCGCTTACTTGAAAAAAAGTAAAGATGGCAATAGTAAGAACATGCCGCTGTAAAATTCTACCTCAAATAACCCTTTGCTTAATCTCTGGTAGCATTGAAAAATGACGTTAAATGAACAAACATACACATACATACACACACACGTGTGAGTGTGCATAGGTCTGTGTGTGTGTGTGTGTGTGTATATATATATATATATATATACAGAGAGAGGGGCTATGTGTGTGTTTCTATCTATGAATATGTATATATATATATGTGTGTGTGTGTGTATCATTGGCGATCTTTTTTCCTCCGTCTTCCCTTCCTTGGATCTTTCCTTTTTCTATGTTTCTGACGAAGAGCTCCGCTCG
>NC_043002.1:95199365-95206865 GCF_006345805.1 Octopus sinensis
TCCAGCCGTAGAAACACTGCCAGATTTGACTGGGCCTGATGAAGCCTTCTGGCTTCACAGACCCCAGTAGAACCGTCCAACCCATGCTAGCATGGAAAACGGACGCTAAACGATGATGATGATGATGATGATATATATATACACTTTATTTAAAAGCAGCAGATATCGGTTCAATTTTAACAAAACTGTCCGACGAACGGGAACGTGAAACTCCGAGTAACAGGTTTTGTTGAATTTCTGCTGCTTTTAAATAAACCATATTACTCTACCCCTGGTATTTGAGTACTCTTTTTTTCCACCTTGTTTCAGATTATGTGTTTACTCTGGTATATATATATGTATATGTGTGTATATATATATATGTATATGTGTATATATATATTATATATATATATATATATATTATATATATATATAATATATACATATATATATATATATATATATATATATTCCACGAGTGGATTCCTTATGTGTTTAAATGTACTCTGTATTTTATGACAAATACATATATATATACATATATAATATATATTCCACGAGTGGATTCCTTATGTGTTTAAATGTACTCTGTATTTTATGACAAATACATATATATATATATATATATATATATATATATATATAGGCGTAGGAGTGGCTGTGTAGCAAGTAGTTTGCTTACGAACTACATGGTTTTCGGTTCAGTCCCACAGCGTGGCACCTTGGGCAAGTGTCTTCTATTATAGCCTTGGGCCGACCAAAGCCTTGTGAGTGGATTTGGTAGGCGGAAACTGAAAGAAGCCTGTCATATATATATATATATGTTTGTGTGTATGTGTTTGTGAGTCTGTGTTTGTCGCTCCAACATCACTTGACAACTGATGCTGGTGTGTTTACGTCCCCGTAACTTAGTGGTTCGGCAAAAGAGACCGATAGAATAAGTACTAGGCTTACAAAGAATAAGTCCTGGGGTCGATTTGCTTGACTAAAGGCAGTGCTCCAGCATGGCCACAGTCGAATGACTGAAACAAGTGAAAGAGTAAAAGAGAGTAAGAGTATATATATATATATATATATATATACAGCGGAATGCAAGGGTAGGTGTACAGTATCACATCAGTGTTATAATACTTATAATACAAAGTCAGGTGCATGAACAAAAGGCAGGTGTATTAGTATGACACTCAGCAAAGTGAGAAAGTCTTTTATGTTTCAAGCCTACAACAGAAAGAAAATAAACAGAGTGAGAATAAAAAACTTGTGGATTTAGCAGTCAAGCATTAATTCATTAAAATTATTAACATATTAAAATTAACCTCATTTTTGATATTTTCAGTGTCATTTATCATAATACATTGATAATAACTATAATAATACTTTTATCATAACTTTTAATTTTTTGATAAAAATAAATGAGTATTTTACGTGTTTTCTTTTTTTTTTATAACTGTATATCTACTTTTACACCACCCTGTGTGTGTGTGTGTGTGTGTGTATATATAATAATCCCAGGCTCACTCCTGCTAGTGGCCTCTTGCATAGAGCATGTGGCTTAGTGGTTCAGATAAGTGGCTCACGATTGTAAGGTCATGAGTTCAGTTAATGAGGGCACATTGTATCCTTGAGCAGGATATTTTATATCACGTTGCACCAGTGCCGTTGGCACATAAGAGAACCATCCGAACATGGCCGTTGCCAGCACCACCCCGAATGGCCTCCGTGCCGGTGGCACGTAAAAAGCACCATCCGATTGTGGCCGTTGCCAGCCTCATCTGGCACCTGTGCAGGTGGCACAAAAAAGCACCCACTACACTCTCGGAGTGGTTGGCGTTAGAAGGGCATCCAGCTGTAGAAAACTGCCAGATCAGACTGGCCTGCGCAGCCTTCTGACTTCCCAGACCCCAGTTGAACCGTCCAACCCATGCTAGCATGGAAAACGGACGTTAAACGATGATGATGATGATGCCCCAGTCCATTTAGCTGGCAAAATCAGTGCTACTTGTAATTCAAAGGGTTGACCTTATCACATTCTGTGTCACACTGAATCTCCCTGAGAACAGGAGAACCCGGTCATGGCTGTTAGACAATTTCTGTGACCACATAACCCCTAACATCTGGCCACTTAACTCCCCTGTCGAGGGCTTATATGCCCCTTTATTAGACTATTTTCCTTAGTCATTGCACAGTGATCGCCATAGGCTTTAAGCTTTTATAAAAAAATGCCATTATTATTATTTACAGGAATATATATAAATATATATATATACACATACACACACAGGTTCAGGAGTGGCTAGGTGGTAAGTAGCTTGCTTACCAGCCACATGGTTCCAGGTTCAGTCCCACTGTGTGACACCTTGGGCAAGTGTCTTCTACTATAGCGTCAGGCTGACCAACGCCTTGTGAGTGAAACTGAAGACAGCTCTGCATTTAAATTGATGTAATGATTACATTGTTCAATACAATGGAGCTGCTTGAAACGGTCATACTGCATTACTACTTGATACCTTGGTGCTTCAACTTAAGTACCTAATTCAACTGAATCTTAATTATTTCTTATATATACATATATATATATCTATATAGGTGTAAGTATGGCTGTGTGGTAAGAAGCTTACTTCTCAACCACATGGTTCTGGGTTCAGTTTTACTGCATGTCACTTAGGGCAAGTGTCTACCACTATCACATCAGGTTGACTAAAGCCTTGTAAGTGGAAACTGAAAGAAGCCTATCATGCATGTGTGTGTGTGTCTTGCGGTTGTCCTCCACTGCCAGTTGACAACCAGTCTTGGTGTGTTTTACATCCCCCATAACTTAGTGGTTTGGCAAAAGAGACTGACAGAATAAGTACCAAATTTAAAAATAAAAGTCCTGGGGTCGATTCATTTGACTATAAAATCTACATGGTAGTACTCCAGCATAACCATGGTCTAACGACTGAAACAAATAAAAGAATACAAATGTGTGTGTATGAATATTCATGTTGCCATTAAATATATATGGACATATAGATAATTAGGTGTGTATATACACATATGTATATATACACATACACATAATTACACATACACATATGTGTATATATACATATATATGAAAATGTGTGCATGTCATCCAAGTCCCATTTTTCCATGCTTGCATAGGTCAGATGGAGTTTGTTGAGTCACATTTTCTACACCCAGCTGCCATTCCTGTTGCCAATCTCCGCCTGTTTCTTGAAAGACTCTAATTGAACAATATAACCTGTCTGAAGATAGGACTTGTTTATGCCTATCATATGATATCTGGTCAACTGTACATGCAAACAGACATACATGCACATAAAAGGCTTTTTTCTAGTTTCCATCTACCAAATCCTTGTACAAGACTTTGGTCAGCTGTAATTGGAGACACCTGCCCAAGGTGCTGTGCAGTGGACCGAACTCAAATTTCCATACTTGGGATGCTTCTTAATCTACACCTATGTGTAATATATACACATATACACCTATACCTATAATATGTGTAATATATACAAATATGTATTTACATATAAACATATGTACATATATACATATATTTTTGTAAATATTCATTTATATATACATGTGTGTGTATTTATGTGATGCGTAAAGAGCATTTTGTCTGCTCACCTGTGCTTGTGAAACATTAAAAGCATTCTGTCATCTCCGTTGGGTGGTTGGTGTTAGGAAGGGCATCCAGATGTAAAAGCCATGCCAAAACAGACATAGAAGCCTAGTGCAGGCTCCTGCTTGTCCAGCTTCTATCAAATCGTCCAACCCATGCCAGCATGGAAGGTGGACATTAAACAATGATGACAATGATAGATCAATAGTATGTGTTTTTATGTGCATATGTTGTTTTATAATTTTTTTTTGCATCATGTTTTCTTAGATTTTTTTTACAATTTCTTTGCTACTGTAGAGTCCCTAAATCCATACCCAACATTTCTAGACCATCACAGTCACATATTCAAAAACTGAATTGAATATATTTGGTGTTTGTATTGTTTCTTATATACCAACTGAATTCACATAGACGTTTCCTTCTAAAGATTTTCTGTGACTATTAGCATCATGCATCAGTCAACGGGTGTTGATTTGTTTGTTGCAGAGAAGCTTTGATTCTAAGAATTTTCATTTATTATTTTTTTTATGTCAGTAGCCACTTGTTAATCTTTTGGTGTGTGCGTGTGCATGCATGCGTGTGTGTGTGCGTGTGTATTTCCATAAATAAGCTATTGTTCGTGGAATATCCTATCTTTCCATTTCTCATTAACCCCTGACACCAATCCCTTTCGTTTGTCTTGTTCCTTCCACACTTTCTCTCCTAGTAGTAGCTGTTACCACCTTCTCATTCATCTGTCTCTTGCTCTGATATTTTACCCTCTCTTGTCACCTTACCTATAATCACAGTCTCTCACTCTCTCTCGCCCCTTCCCTTATTCTTCTTTTGTTATATGGTTCCTTCACTCTTGCAAGTTTCAAGTGGTTCGCATTTGAAAAGGCATCTGACCATAGAAACTATGCCAAAGCAGATACTTGCACATGACAATGTTTTCCAGCATGCTAGCAAATCAACCAACACTATGACAGTATGAACAACATATATCAAATGATGACAGCTGTGTGGTTACAAAACTCACTTTTCAGCCACATGGTTCTGGGTTCAGTCCCGCCTACTATAGCCCCAAATCAGCTAATGTTTTGTAAGTAACTTTGCTAGACAGAAGTCGTGTGCAAGCGTGTAGTGTGTGTGTGTGTGTGTGTGTCTGTGTTTGTCCGTTTCTCCTGTTTGACAGTTATGTTGGTTTGTCTATGTCCCCCATAACTTAGCATTTTGGCAAAAAGGTACTGATAGAATAAATGATAGACTGAAAAAATAATAAATACTGGATGGCTGATTTGTTCGACAGAAACCTATCAAGGCATTGCCCCAGCATGGCCACAGTCCAATGATTGAAACAAGAAAAAATAAAAAATACATACATAGGTGCAGACATGGCTGTGTGGTAAGAAGCTTACTTCCCAACCCCATGGTTTCAGGTTCAGTCCCACTGCGTGACACCTTGGACAAGTGTCTTCTATTATAGCCTCAGGCCCACCAAAGCCTTGTGAGTGGATTTGGTAGACAGAAACTGAAAGAAGCCTGTTGTGTATATATATATATATGTGTGTGTGTCTTTATGTCTGTGTTTGTCTCCCACCACTGCTTGACAACCGGTGTTGGTGTGTCTATATCCCCATATAACTTAGTGGTTCAGCAAAAGAGCCTGATAGAATAAGTACTAGTCTTTAAAAAAATAAGTCCTGGGGTTGATTTGTTCGACTAAAACCATTCAAAAGGGTGCCCCAAATGACTGAAACAAGTAAAAGGTAGAAGATACATATATATAATTTAATATTTAAGTGTTGGGTATGTTCCTAGTAGTACACCAATAAAGCACACTCACTGCTTATGACTACCTGGCATCATTCACGGTAATTACACAATCATTATCTGATCTACCTCAGGAATTCCTCAGAGTACATTGAGCATAAGACAAATGAGAGAGATAGAAAATGGAATACTTGGGAAACTTTATTGCTCACAATGATTGTCTTGACACATCCTGCATCAATCCCTCGCTGGTGGAAAACCATACAACTAGTTGTGGTGCATCCTTTGGTGTAGATGTGTCTCATCAGGTGATGTCATAAGAGGTATAACGTTAAATGAACTCTGTTTCACTCAGGTTTAATAGAGTGTGTTGTTAGTGACCGTAGATTTTAGCCAGTGGGCAGGAATGGGTGAGGGATAGCTTCTGTTGCAAAGTTATGGATACAGATAGGGAATAATTAAGAAAAATAAGTAGAACCAGGAGAATAAAACACATAATAAAGTAAAGCATTGGGTGTGTCAGTACCCAGATATAGGTACTTCCATACCTATACACTTGCTTATATTGGGCAGTTAAGTAGATTTCATTGAACTGTCCATATATATAAATGTGTGTGTGGAGGCGCAATGGCCCAGTGGTTAGGGCAGCAGACTCGCGGTCATAGGATTGCAGTTTCAATTCCCAGACTGGGCATTGTGAGTGTTTATTGAGCGAAAACACCTAAAGCTCCACGAAGGCTCCCGCAGGGGGTGGTGGTGAACCATGCTGTACTCTTTCAACACAACTTTCCCTCACTCTTTCTTCCTGTTTCTGTTGTACCTGTATTTCAAAGGGCCAGCTTTGTCACACACTGTGTCACGCTGAATCTGTGGAGTGCTCAGCCACTTGCACATTAATAAATGAGCTGCGACGTCACTGGTGCCACGCTGTATCGGCCTTTCCCTTGGATAACATCGGTGGCATGGAGATGGGAGGCTGGTATGAGGGGGGTAACTGCTGGTCTTCTATAAACAACCTTACCCAGACTTGTGCCTCGGAGGTTAACTTTCTAGGTGCAATCCCATGGTCATTCATGATCGAAGGGGTCACAATATATATACACATATATATGTGTGTGTGTATATATATATATATATATATATATATACACACACATATATATGTGTACATATATATATGTATATATATATATATAATATATATATATATATATGTATATATATATATGTATATATATGTATGTATGTATATATTTATTGGCTGAAATGAATAAAAGAACATATATATTATACACGCACACACATAAATAGACATGCACACACACACACACACACACACGATGTAGGATAGAGTTTTTCAAGCATGTTTTATTGAAGACAACAATGTGTCTGAGATTAATATTATTTATTAAAGATTTTCTTTCTTTATTTCCCTGCTAATCCTATACAAGATGAGGCTAAGAAGGTCTTGAAGCACTAATGGACTTTGGAATGCTATTTTTCTGAATTGAACATAAAGAACTAATAGGAAAATATGAACTAGCTTTAATAAAAACTATTAAAATGGAACACAGTTGTTTCCTCAATATAGTACATATAAACATTTACATGGTGTGTGACAGTGAGAGAGAAAGAGAGAGAAGAAGTCTGTATCTGTGTGTATAAAATTCTATATTAAGTATATGAATATTTATACATACTAGCTTCTATAACAATATCTGTGTGTCTATATGTTTATATATATATAAATAAACACACATGCCGACGCAAACATATACATATATGTATATCTGTATGTGTATATATGTACAAGTATGTAAACATATATATACATATATAAAATATATTACCTTATGTATTCAAATAGCCAAATACACACAGCTTTATAAATCGATGGTTCCAGTTTCAGTCCCCCTGTGTGGCACCTTGGGCAACTGTCTTCTGTTTTAGGTTTGGGTCAACCAAAGCTTTGTGAGTGGATTTGGTGGGTGGAAACTCAAAGAAGCCCTTTGTATGTGGGTTTTTTTTTTGTCTTTGTGTTTGTCACCCACTACTGCTTGACAACTACTGTTGGTGTGTTTATGTCCCCATAATTTAGCAGTTCAGTAATATTGACCAATAGAATAAGAACTAGGCTT
>NC_043002.1:95211865-95224365 GCF_006345805.1 Octopus sinensis
TTGCATTAATCCTGGCATGTAAGTAATTTATTTATTATTGAATATAATGATATAAATTATTTCCATGTTTTTTTAAGTTATAAAACAATCTATCGTGATATTAGACTTTTCTTGTCAAATACAATTTCATCAAATTACTCTGTCATGACTTTATATATATATATATATATATGTATATACATGTGTGTGTGTGTGTGTGTATACACATAGAGGATCTATAAGAGATAGGGTTCAGCTGGTACATTTGTCTGAGGCCAGGAGATCCAAGGTGATTGCCCATAACTATATGTTGGGCCCCTTTCTCAACCCTCACAGCCCCTTACATTGTGAGATGCTTCCATCTCTTGGAGCCCAACCACACTTTTTTCTTCTTTGCCAAATTTCTCTCAGAAGCCCTGCTTATGAATAAATACATACACACACAAACACACATAGACACACACACACGGCATACACACAAGGCACACACACACACACACACTCAAGGCATGCATGTGAACACATATACACAGACACATATATTTTATATATACATGCATGATGAAGTAAGTATATTAAAGTACTTCCCTGAAGGTTTTCCTTTAAATTTTCTTTAGTCATTAACTTATGTCTCACATATATATGTGTGTGTGTGTGTGTGTGTGTGTGTGTTTCAATGTTGAATGAAAATACCTGTCTAAAGATTTCTTCCATCATACAAATTTCTTTTAATCTTATCATCTGTTAACAACATCTGATATTTATGCCTTTTCTTCAGTGATTCATTTGTTGTTTCTGTTTTGTTAATTTTTGAATACTGAACATTTTCTTTAGTATTTCAATACTTCAGTTACAAAAGGTAATGGATTGGAAAACTCAACAAATAGATAAAATGCTTTGTGGCATTTAGTGACACTCTTTTATGTTAGGTGTTTGAATTATGACATGGTCAACTTTGTCAAGCTGTTTTTGCAGTTTCTAAAATATGTACCATTCATGCTTTGGGTATGGGAGTTCTATTTAGTTACCTACACTTGTTCAAAATGTCTGATCTTGTATCTATACATTAGAAATTGGTATTAGTTTCAAGAATAATCTGTAATATGTACAATTTTAAAATTTATTCTCCATTTTCAATATCATTCCCAATGTTGCAATCACAGATGATTTAGAAAGCTGTTAGTATTTATTAACTTTTATTTGATTCAATCACTGGACAACAGCCATGCTTGGGGCAGCACTTAGAAGGGTTTTAATCAAACAAATCACCTGCCCCT
Source organism: Octopus sinensis (assembly GCF_006345805.1). NCBI lineage: Eukaryota > Metazoa > Mollusca > Cephalopoda > Octopoda > Octopodidae > Octopus > Octopus sinensis. The sequence goes on from NC_043002.1 coordinate 95,213,122, forward strand.
ATAGTTCTTCGGATTTTGGGGTATTTTTTTAAAGTTTGGTATTTCAGCAGTCTCCTTTGCCAAACTGCTAAGTTATGGGAACATAAACAAACCAACCCAGGTTGTTGAGTAGTGGGTGGGGGTGACAAAGACAGTCACAAAAACTCACAAAATAGGCATATATATATAAGATACACTTCTACACAGTTTCCATCTTCCAAATTCACTCAGAAGGAATATTTGGGGTCTGGAGCTATAGTAGAAAATACTTGACCAGAGAGCCACGCAGTGAGACTGAATTCAAAATCCTAAAACCATGTGATGATGCAAAGCTACTTTCCATACCACACAACTCCTCACCTTTTTTTTTTTTGGTGGGTGGGGGTCTATTTATAAGGAGTATATACTATAATAACAATGAAGCCTGCACACAATTTCTGATCATGAATGTTCAGTTGTTCTTCAAAGTATATCAATCCAAAAAACTTGTAGTTTCGGTTACCTAGATGGCCTAATGAACAATAAGAGTCACGTGTTGCAAAAGGATAGGAAAATTTCACAGTTATTTCCTTTGTCTGCAAAAATAGATTCTTTCTCTGAATGAAGAGCAGAGTGTATGATGCTTGTGGGAGAAGTGTAATGTTGTATAGTCGTGTGATATGAATGATGAATATGGAGACAGTGTGAAGGCTTCAAAGAAATGAAGCAAATGTGTTCTGCTGGATGTGTCATGTCAGTGTGCATGAATGATGGGAAACAAGTTTCCTGAAAGAAAAAACTCAGCGTCAAAGGTGTTCATTGTAACATGCAAGAGAGAAGAGTACTCTGGTATGGAAATATTATTCATATGAAAGAAGGGGGGAAACCTGACAGAATCGTTAATATGTTGGGCAAAATAATTACCAGCATTTCATCCAGCTTTAACAATCCGTGATCAAATTTTTCTGAGGTTGACTTTGCCTTTCATCCTTTTGGAGTCGATGAAGTAAGTACCAACTGGATACTGGGGTCAATGTAATCAATTTACCCCCTCCCTTGAAATTACTGGCCTTGTACCAAAATTTGAAATTAATATTGTTCATTTGAAGAATAATAATCGGGTGAAAATGTACCAAACGATGCCATAAGAGAAAGACCAAAGAAAGATGTGGACAGAAGTGATTAGGGCTAATTCTGGGGTAATAAATTTTAAAATGGCAATGCAATTACAGAGAAGGGACCTTGTTGAAAACAACCTGCCCAGTCTGTGCTTGAATGGAAAAGTGGGTGTAAAATGGTTGTAATGGCATGACAGCAGAGCCAGTGGCAGTTAATATATTTGTGTACCGTTTTAGTTGTACACACTAATATATGTATTTATTTTCCTTCTTAATTGTATACACAAGTATATTTTTACATACCTTCTTACTCATGCATACTGATATCTGTTTTATCTACCATATTAGTTGTACACACTAATATATGTATCTGTTTATCTTAATGATACACACAAATATGTTTTTACATACCTTCTCACTTGCACATGTAAATATCTGCATTTGTTTATTAGCTATACAGACAAATATTTATATTTATATAACATGGTTATACATGCAAATATATTCCTCAACAAGTGAGAAAATTCACTAATTTGTAAAAGTTAATGGTATGTTAGCTTTGTTATTATACATTGATAATTGTAAGTACTTTTTTATTTTTTAATCAGAATTAAATTTTTTAATTTTTTAATCAGAATTAAATTTTTATAACATATAAACCAATTAGTTGCTTAGTCTCTAATAATACACCTTTCTACTTTGTTTATATTAAGTTTATTTTAATATCACCTTCATCTTTTGATTTGCTAACATTGCTTTACTCTAAAACATATAGCTTTATATCATATTATTTATATTTACCTTCATGCATTTCTGGTTGACAAAAGATTATGACGTGTTATAAACTAATTGCTACTGACTTAATTTCTTATTTTGGATTCTTGCTTACTTTTTCATGTTCCATCTTGTTATTTTTGTTGTCATTTAGCTCCCAGGTCAATAGTTATCTGGCAGACCTCAATTTTTATTCCCCACCACCGTCAATCCTGATCTAGCACTCTTATTGTTGTTTAGCCCCATGTCAGTCCTATTACTAAAGATGACACACATGACAAACATCCCACCTTTTATTCAGACATAATGTATCAAATGCAATTTTTTTTAAACCAGTACAATATGATTTGAGTGAGATTTGGTTGCCATTTCTAGTCAGTCACATTTATTTCTGAGGAGGGTAGCATAATGAGTGAAACAAGATTATGAGACTAAATATATTACAGTGATTATTTTGGATCCTGATTTTCAAATTCAACTGCCATTGGCTTTATCTTTCACCACTTCTAGGACTGTAAACTAAACACTTGTTGATCTCTACAAATGGAACACATCACCACCCCTGCTGCTACAGTTTCTACTCTTGATTACTTCAGTTATAATCAATAACTTGATCACCCAAGCAACATGCAACACATCACTGATTATTGATTATCTCTTTCTGTTTAGAATTTTCTAAATATTTTGGGGTTTTTTCTCCCCCTCTGCAGTCTTATATCTTTAAAAAACCCAGTATACTCACATCTCTAAAACACAGGCAGCAAGCTGGCAGAATTGTTAGCACGCTGGTCTAAATGCGTAGTGACATTTCATCCATTTGTACATTCCGCATCCAAATTCCACCTTCCATCCTTTCAAAGTCGATAAAATAAGTACCAGTTAAGTCCTGGAGTCAATGTAATTGACTTAGCCCCTCCCCTGTAATTGCTGGCCTTGTGCCAAAATGTGAAATTATCATTAAGTCTAGCAAAGGTTCGGTAATATGTAGTTTATAAAATGCAGTGCCTTTAGCCATAGTCCAGTCACTAAAACCAATGCATGAATAAAGGCTATGAAGTGAAAATCACAATCTTTCTTATTCTGTCTTTTTAAATGCCAGAAAATGACTTCATTGGAAGTCACTGTCAACAAGGTTGTAAGCAACCATCAAGAAAACAGGCCTCAATAGACACTTTGTGTATTGGGAGCTACAAAAGAAAAAGAATGAAAAAACAAATCTAATGAGAGGGTACTCAAAGAATCATAAAATTATTAATATGATTTAATTGTATTAAAATCATGTTTATCTGGAAAAACATGCAGAATTTTCTACATGAGTTTTCAAGAGGTTGGGGGAGAGACAATAACAGTGATATGATGAGGATTAACAGAAAGAGGACTCACTCTGTTAGTAATATTTAGAGGAGGTACAAGTGAATAAATTTTGTCAGAACAACTACCGTAGAAGTATTTATAGTAGTAGGCATCTGTCAGTCTTGAGAGACCATGGATTAGTTATGTGCTGGCTTAAAATTGGTAGACTGCTGCTTTCCATGTTTTGCCACCACAGTTAGATGGCGCTGGAGTGTCCTCTCCAGGGTACAGGCCTGGGCAGTTTTTCATGGGAGATCAGCAGTTGCCCATGCAGAATGTCTCCCCTCTCCACCACCACCAGTGTTATCCAAGGGAAGGATAGGGGTGAATATGACTTGGTACCAGTGGGGCTGCAGGAGTTGCCAGGACAAGGTTGTCTACAGCATTGGAACTGCCTTAGGGACCCAGGCTCCAGGTTTATCCTCAGGATTTATACCCAAAGCCTTTCCCCCTTAAGTGGGTATTGCCACAAAGCATTGGAGTTGTTATTATCAATACTGCCTAAGTATTTATAGAATAGAAATAAACAAACAATGTCCCCACAATGAGAGATACATATTTGAGTGTAGCTACCGAAACAGTAATGTTAGAAACTTAGAGGTGAATTCTATAAAACTGGTATCAATAAGTACCAAAACTAGACCATATTTGTTGATCAGGCTTCTAGCCATTTTATTGGAACCAAGCAAACATGTCTGATATAATAGAATAAATGAAATTTTGCAGGAAATGGTTTGTTGATTTCTGCGTGGTAAGAAGTTTACTTCTCAACCACATAGTTTAGGTTTCAGTCCCACATGCATGGTGCCTCAGACAAGGGTCTCCAACTTTAGAGTTAAGCCAACCAAAATCCTGTGAGTGGATATGATAGATGGTAAAGAAGCCTATGTTTTTGTATGTATGTATGTATGTGTGTGTGTGTGTGTGTATGTATGTGTGTGTGTGTGTGTGTGTATATGTATGTATGTATGTATATATATATATATATAGAGAGAGAGAGAGAGAGAGAGAGAGAGAGAAAGAGAGAGAGAGAGGTAATTATAGGGATTAAACAAATTAAATATATTAAGTATATTAAATAAAATAGTTTGAATTGAAATTCTGCCGAGGTTGACTTTACCTTTTATCCTTTCAATGTTGATAAAATAAGTACCAGTTGAACACCAGGGTCAATGTAATCAATTTAACCCCTCCCCTAAATTACTCACCTTGTGCCAAAATTTGAAACCAATAATAGAGAGAAAGAGAGAGAAATGGTGTATTTTTGATAATTCTAAGGAATTTTCTTTTCCTATTAATATCACTGGAGATGTTTCTCTTCGACCAATTCTTAATTTTGAATATTTTCACTGATGAGAATCAGTCTTTAAAAAACTTATAAAGCCAACACTTTTTTTTTATGTACTGATTTTTGTTTCTTACTTCACAAACATCAAAGACATACAAAAAAATATGCAAATCATTACATATTTTTAAAAATATATAAATAAATATAAAAGTAATAGTTTTATATTTTATTGATTATTCAAGTAAACTGTTATTAGAAAATAAATAATGTAATTTATTTTATTTTTAAAGTTTATTATTTTATATCTTTTGCTTTTATCTGCAACAATTTCAACTTCCCTTGCTATTTTACTCTTTTTCTTGTTGTCGGAATCCAATTTTCCTGCTTTCTCTCAACGTCTTAAATCAAGCTATGATTTCTCTGAATTTTCACTTCATTTTACCTGTTATCAGTAACTTTTAACCTTTCATTTAAACCATATGGTCCCTGGATAACTTTACAGTTCAGTTGTCATAAGTTCTCTAGTTTAAGAACACTTTCCTCCCGAGGAGCTCTACTGTATCTTTATTTGGCCCTGGCACGCCATCAGATGCATTGATGAGGGGTCCAGTTGATCCAATCAATGAAACAATCAGTTCATGGAATTAATGTGGATGTGGCCAAGCACTCCACAAACATGTGTACCTTTAATATAGTCTTCAGGGAAATTCAGTGTGACACATAAGTCTGACAAGGCTGACCTTTTGAAATACGGGTACAACTCATTTTTGCTAGGTGAGTGGACTGGAGCAACATGAAAAAAAGTGTCTTGCTCAAGGACACAACAGATCATCAGGAATTGAACTCACAACCTTATGGTCATGAGCTGAATACCTTAACCACTAAACCACGTGCCTTCACCTATCTTTATTTAAGCCTTTAGCATTCAGATTATTTTGTCAAGAATGCTTATCTATTCACATTGTTTTGAATTAAACACGCAAGTAGCTGCACTCCACAGACATGTGTACCCTTAAAGTAATCTTCAGGGAGATTCAGTGTGATGAGGCTGACCCTTTGAAATACAGGCACTACTCATTTTTGCTAGCTGTGTAGACAGGAGCAACATGAAATAAAGTGTCTTGCTCAAGGACACAATGTGTCACCAAGCTTCAAGATTTTGATGGGGTTGCTTCTTTTTAGAATGACATTGTAGGGTGGGTGTGAGAGGTTAGATCTAACTAGTTTGAGCATAAAATATATAAAATATTTGGGCTGGATGTGGCTGGATTAAATGTTAAAGGATTAAAAAACTCAGCTTTTTCCTTCTGACTAAATGATATCTTTTACTTTGGACTGTGGTCATGCTGGGGCACTGCTTTAAAGGATGTAGTTGAACAAATTCACCCCAGTACTTACTTTTAAGTCTGGTATTTATTTTATCAGTCTCTTTTGCCAAACCACTTAGTTACAAAACCAACACCATTTATCAAACAGTAATAGGAGACACACAGGCTTCTTTCAGTTTCTGCCTGCCAGATCCACTCCCAAGACTTTGGTCAGCCCAGGGCTATGGTGGAAGACACTTGCCCATAGTGTCCTATAGTAGGACTGAACCCAAGCCCACATGGTAAAGAAGCAAGCTTCTTGCCACACAGCCATACCTGCACCTATGAAAAAAAATTCTGTTATCACTTCAAACACCTTTATTAGTTTCACAATATACCACATATGGCCCAAGAAGAACCTCTACATGGTAACTCAACATGCTGGAAATAGTAGTCAAATCTCAACTCACACCACACCTTTGGACTATGTAGTCTCATATACAGTATATGTGTGTGTGTGTGTATTTCTAAAACAATGAGATGGTCATGGCTATACTGTCTTTGGCAATTAATCTCCTCTATCTGGACTGATTTGGAGCTAAACCACCACACAGCAAACTTTAAAATACCAAAGAAGCAGAATTTATTACACTTTGTTCTTTATTTAATGCTCTTAATGTTCATATTGTCATTACTAGTTTTACGATAAAACTAACTCTATCCAATCTATGATAAAATAGAAAGTGTTTGGTGAGTAAGATCCTCACATATTGTGAATGCTTATAAAAGTTTCACATGGTAGCACATTTAAGCAAATAAGCCTAACCAATAACCATTTATGCAACAAAATTTGAAAACTATGACTATGAAGCTAATAATCCTGAATTTTGGATGATTTCATTAAATATCTAGTAATGCTTTCAACACACAACATTTTATTCAAACAGACTTTTCTTAATGTAACGTGACAGAACAAGAAAAGTGAAACTCTATGTACAGAAGTTCTAATTTAAAGTCAAGACCTTGCTCAATGTCTTGAACAAGAAATAGTCATAAGCAAATTGAAATATTGAGAAGCAAATTTTCTCTGGTGTAACTGTACACTACATTTGACGTCTATTATTATGAGTGTGCCAATTTTCATTTTTATGAATCGAAGCATATTTAATAAATATAATCTTCATAAACTCCAACAACAAATTGGTTTCAATTTATTTACAATTCAATGACTAAATATCAAAGTTGCAATGTTATGAAAGTTTGAGGTATACATACCGTTTTGAATGTGAAAGAACCATTGGAGATACATATGGTATTATTGGTGTGTTACTTTAGCTACCTCTCGGAATACTGAGAGGTTGTTTGGCTGAGGTGCTTGCTCATAAACTTGTCATAATATAATTTGATATCATTCAAAGGGAAAAGATAACAAATATAGATAAATGATGAGTTTCTCTCATATTCATTGCGTATTCGTTGGAAGGTTGTGACAGTTGACACTTCTTACTTGCAGCGTCTTCATGTTCCAGCAGTGATAAATTTTTGTTTTTAACCTATGGATAAGGAGTCGAGAAGAATTAATATTACCAACAATGAAAAATAAGCAAATCCAAAGAGCCAGTCTTCAGCAATTCTCTAGTGTGAATAGTAATAGTAATAATATTGGTTTCAAATTTTGGCTCAAGGCCAGCAATTTTGAGGAAAAGGTTAAGTTGATTATATTGACTTCAGTACTGGTACTTATTTTATTGACCCCAAAAGGATGACAGGGTAAGTCAACCTCAGCAGAACTTGAACTCAGAACAAAAAGACAGACGAAATACCACGAAACATTTTGCCTGGTCTCCTAATGATTCTACTTGTTTTGCACCATAGTAATAATAACAATAATAAAAACTTCTGATTTAGGGCAGGGCCAGCAATTTTGAGAGGATACCATTAATTAATTTAATACTATTAATCTTAGTGCTTGATTAGTATTTTATTTCAACCCAGGGGGATGAAAGGTAAAGCTGAGCTCAGTGGGATTTGAACTCAATGTCACTTTGATGGCATGCTCTGCTCTCTCACTCAATAATAATAACAATAAATCTTTCTACTATAGGCATGAGGCCTAAAATCTTCAGAAGAGTGCTAGTTGATCACAGCAGCCCCAGGATGGATGGCACTGTCAATCTTAACAGAATAATGATGATGATGATAATAATAATAATAATGTTAATAATAATAATGGTTTCAAATTTTGGGAGTGGGTGCTAGTCAATTACGTTGACCCAGTGTTCAACTGGTACTTGATTTTTTGATGCAGAAAGTATGAAAGCTAAAGTCAAACTTGAATTGAACTCAGAACATAGTGGCGGGTGAAATGTCGCTAAGCATTTCATCCAGCATAAACAATAATAGTAATAATAATAATAATAATAGTAATGATAATAATGACGATGATGATAATGATTTCAAATTGAGGCACAAAGCTAGCAAAATTTTGAGGGAGGGAGTATTATGCTATTATTTGTTTCCCAAGTCATCCTTGATTGAGCAAATCTATGATCAAAGCTATAAACATTCCAGTATAAATCTTGTTGATCTACTCTCCTGTGATGCTCAGTTGTCCATCTTTGAAGTCTTTAGTCACAAAGGTTAATTACTATTGAGTTCAGATTCTTCATCCTCCTTCTCCTCACTCCCAAAAGTTCTTTTACCACTCGTACACCAATATTCCAGAGACTTCATATCATGGTTATCATTACTTCTATGAGGATTTTCTTTCTTTATTTTTTTTTACCTCCCACTGATATGGAAGCTACCTCTAATCACATTAGTAGTGACAAACATGAATTAGAAAATCAACATGAAATTGTGTAGGAAACTGCATAACTTTTACATAAGTCCACGTACAATATACCCTCTCTTGTCTAATATATATGATGTTAACTACATTTTTATTGATCTTTTCAACTGTCTCGCTGATCATCTCCATACTAATATTTTACTATTATTACATATAGCTATAAACATCTTACCAATATGTTTTTCCCACTAATGTATGTTTCACTATCAATAGAGAGAACCTTGCGTACATATTTAGTTTTGATTTTTTTTTTTGCTCTTTTTCTTTGGTTTGTTTTGGTTTTTGTTTGTGTTTTTCTTTTTCCTAAAGTTGAATATTTTCTGAAAAAAGGAAAGTCAAACAATATAAAATGTGGTTGTTGTATGTAGCCAACAATACCGTCAGCTTACTTAGTAAAAAAATTTCTTTTCATACACAGGAAAACACAATTCATTTATTTCCTTATTACTCTTTTACTTGTTTCAGTCATTTCACTGTGGCCATGCTGGAACACCACCTTTACTCAAGCACATTGACCCCAAGACTTATTCTTTGTAAGCCTAGTACTTATTCTATCGGTCTCTTTTGCCAAACCGCTAAGTTACTGGGACTTAAACACACCAGCATCAGTTGTCAAGTGATGTTAGGGGGGGGACAAACACAGACACACAAATATATACACTCACATATATATATATATATATGTATATATATATATCCCTCTCTCTCTTTCGGAGAGGCACTGAGCACCTACACGCACATATACACACACGGCAGTAACTTCCGCCTACCGAATTCAATCACAAAGCTTCGGTCGACATACATATATATATATATACATCATCATCATCGTTTAATGTCTGTTCTCCGTGCTAGCACGGGTTGGATGGTTTGACCAGGGTCTGGGAAGCCAGGAGGCTGCACCAGGCTCCAGTCTGATCTGGCAGTGTTTCTACAGCTGGATGCTCTTCCTAACACCAACCACTCCATGAGTGTAGTGGGTGCTTTTTACGTGCCACCAGCACAGAAGCCAGTCAAGGCGGCACTGGCATCGGCCACGTTCTGATGGTGCTTTTTACATGCCGCCAGCACAGGTATCACAACTACAATTTCCATTTGATATTTATTTTGATGTTGATGTACTTGACTCAATAGGTTGTCTCAAGCACAGCAGATTGTTCTGCAATCCAATGTACTTTGGATGGGCTGGGGCTATGTGAAAACTGGTGCAGGAAGCAGCCACGAACTCACATTATTTGTCGGGTGTTTGCAGTCACAGCATATCTCCAGAGAACTCGGTCTTTCGTCATTGCCTCTGTGAGGCCCAACGTTCAAAGGTCATGCTTGACTACCTCATCCCATGTCTTCCTGGGTCTACCTCTCCCCCGGATACCTTCAACTGTTTGGGAGTGGCACTTCTTCACACATCTCTCCTCATCCATCCGCAGTACATGACCATACCAGCGCAAACATCTCTCTTGCACACCACATCTGATACTTCTTATGTCCAGCATTTCTCTCAGGGTGCTTACACTCTGTCGTGTGTGCACACTGACATTACACATCCAGCAGATCATGCTAGCTTCATTTCTTTCAAGCCTACGTATGTTCTCTGCAGTCACAGCCCATGTTTCACTACCATGAAGCATGGCAGTTTACTTGATTATATTGCAGTGTTGAGTTCAGCTTCAGCAGTAAGTGGTATATATTTTAGAATGTTGTCGTTTTGGAGCATATGTGCCAGATAGTGAAGGCTTAATGGTTAAGGGATTCAGCTCTTGATTGTGAGGTTGTGAGTTGAAGCCACTTTATTTTACATTGTTCCAGTACACTCAGCTGGCAAAAATGAGTAGTACCTGTAACTCAGCTGTATTTAGAAGGGCTAGCCTTGTTACTTTCTGTGTCATGCGGAATCTCCAGGAGAACTAATATAAGGGTGTGCATGTCTGTAGAGTGCTCTGCCATTTGCATATTAATTTCATGAGCAGGCTGTTTCATAGATCAAATCAAGTGGAAACCCCATTGTCCTAACCACCTGAGTGCTACTTTATGTCCCAGATATATATTTGAAAAAAATCTTCCATGTATGTCTAGGTAATAACAAAAAGGAAGGGTATATTGAATAATGCAATCTTTGATGCATAATACCTGAAAATGATGGATGGTCATGGCTGGAGTAAGGGATCATGCTTTGTTTGACTAACTGCCAACATATCATTGCTCTCCTTGAGTCTAAACACCAGTAACATCATTGCAACCAAAGAGGTATACAGCTGCTCTTTCTGCTCTGTCTTGTTAGAAAAAACAGGAGACATGTACCAAAGGTAAAAAAAAAAAAGTATCCTGGATATATTAGGATTTAATTTTAAAAAACCGGTTTATAACTGCTTGAATACCTTTAACCATAGATCTATCTGATCAAGGTTCATGGGTGACTCAACAACAACTATTGAATATTCATATATTCATTCATAAAAGAGGTGAGTGTTCATATGTGTGTAGGGGTGGAGGGGGGTTGATCCTGTTCCTTCATCACACATTAACATTGTATTCTTACCTGAAACTGCAGGCCAGTGATTGATCAAGTTATCACACCATTTTTGCTACTGCCTTCCC
>NC_043002.1:95229365-95371865 GCF_006345805.1 Octopus sinensis
CTGTGTTGTAAGTAGCTTGCTTACCAACCACATGGTTCCGGGTTCAGTCCCACTGCGTGGCACCTTGGGCAAATGTCTTCTACTATAGCTTCGAGCCGACCAAAGCCTTGTGAGTGGATCTGACCTGTTCCCTAAAACTTTTTTGTAAAGAATGAGAACATAGGTGCAGGAGTGGCAGTGTGGCAAGTTATAGGCGCAGGAGCAGCTGTGTTGTAAGTAGCTTGCTTACCAACCACATGGTTCCGGGTTCAGTCCCACTGCATGGCACCTTGGGCAAATGTCTTCTACTATAGCTTCGAGCCGACCAAAGCCTTGTGAGTGGATCTGACCTGTTCCCTAAAACTTCAGTGTTTTTTTCTACTTTCTTTAAAAAACATAAACATCATTTAACATCTGTTTTCCATACTGGCATGGATTGGATGGTTTGACAAGAGTTGGCCAGCAGGGAAACAGTCCATACTCCAGTTGTCTGTTATGGCGTGGTTTCTACAGCTGGATACCTTTCCTATGATGCTTTTTACATACTGGATGCCTTTTACATACCTATTTCTTTACTACCCAGAAGGGGCTAAACACAGAGGGGACAAGCAAGGACAGACAAACGGATTAAGTCGATTATATCGACCCCAGTGCGTAACTGGTACTTGAATTATTGACCCCGAAAGGACGAAAGGCAAAGTCGACCTTGGCGGAATTTGAACTCAGAATGTAACAGCAGACGAAATACCACTAAGCATTTCGCCCGGCGTGCTAACGTGTCTGCCAGCTCGCCGCCTTTTACATACTACCAGCATGAGTACATTTATGCAGCACCAGCACAGGTGTGTTTATGCAGTACCATCACGAGTGCATTTACACAGAACTGGCATGAGTGCATTGTAGATGGCACTGGCACCTGCAAAAGACATGCTTGTAGGTATGAATGACCACAATTTTACTTCGTTTGATGTGTCTTCTCAAGTACAGCAAATCACCACAGCTCCCAGTCCCTTGTCATTTCCTCAGTGAGGCCCAGCATCTGAAGATCTCTTCTCACTACTTCATCCACCGTCTTCCTGGGTCTACCCCATCCACAGGTTCCCTCCTCAATTAGAGATCAACACCTCTTTAAGCAGCTCTTTTATTCTTTTACTTGTTTCAGTCATTTGACTGTGGACATGCTGGAGTACCGCCTTTAGTCAAGCAAATTGACACCAGGACTTATTCTTTGTAAGCCTAGTACTTACTCTATTGGTCCCTTTTGCCAAACCGCTAAGTTACGGGGACGCAAACACACCGGCGTCGGTTGTCAAGCAATGTTGGGGGGACAAACACTCACACACACATATATATATATATACATATATACAACAGGCTTCTTTCAGTTTCCGTCTACCAAATCCACTCACAAGGCTTTGGTCGGCTCGAAGCTATAGTAGAAGACAGTTGTCTAAGGTGCCACGCAGTGGGACTGAACCCAGAACCATGTGGTTAGTAAGCAAGCTACTTACCACAGAGCCGCTCTTGTACCTATAACTTGCCACACTGCCACTCCTGCACCTATGTTCTCATTCTTTACAAAAAATAGATAACATTCCAGTTTCATCTAATTTTACAGGTTACTTCTGTAAATCTCAAAAATTTTTCTGAACCCCCACCACTACCACCACCACATAGAAACTATCAACTCTGTGGACCATGGCACTCAGGTTGGTAAACATTTCTCGAGCTACTGTAATATAACTGAAATTGAAAAATTTCTTGTCATATGCTGATACTTCTGTAATGGAACAGGTTATTTTCTAATCTCGGTGCTCTTTCTCACTTAATTTTAGTCTGCTGGCTTCACTTTCAAACACTTACCTTGACACCTTAACTTGTAAAGCTAGTTGATATTTTCACCTTTACAAATATTTAGAAGCTTCTAGCAAAAGCTGTATTCATTAACTCTTCATTATCTTATTGACTCTAAGCTACTTTTATTTAATTGCTTTTTATCTTGTTCAAACATTTCACTCATCTCTTCCTCTCTCTGTTTCTTACTCTTCTTTTTCTACTCTCCCATTTCCCCCCCCCTACATTAATTACTCTCTGTCAGGCTCTCCTATGTTTCTTTGTTTCTTTCATCCTTCTTTTCATCTTCCTTATTTCTATCTACACTTCTCTCTCCCTCTCTCTCTCCCACTCTCTGTATCAGTGTATTATTATTATCATCATTTTAGTGTCCAATTTTTCCATGTTTCTGATGGGTGAAACAGAATTCTTGGAGACAGAGTTTCTATGACCAGATGTCCTTCTTGTCATCAATGCTCACCTATTTCCAAGCTAGGTAATATTACCTAATGGTTGGACATATTTTCAGAGAAGACTGCAAACAAATAACACAGCTTACACAAGCCATGCTCCTTTGCAACTACTACACTAGGTCAATTCAAGGACACACAAGCATACACACAATATATATATATAAGAGATAATGGTGTCATTGAGACCATGCTGAATAAATGCTATAGACAGACCATAGTTAAGTTTCAGATTCGGTAATATTGCGAATAAAGGGTTCAACGTTGGTTCTATGTCAGCGTTTGTATATATGAATTTTTTGCATAATGAGATAAAAAAATCGAGGCTGTATAGATATTAGAGCATTTATAGATAGAAGGTCTTACAGCTGTTTCTAGGATATTAATTAATAATATCCCTTCATTGGAGACAGTGTGAAAAGAAAAATTTTTCCTCTCACACCACCTCCAAGGAAGGGATATTTTTAATTAATATCCTAGAAACAGCTGTAAGACCTATCTATACAGCCTTGGTTTTTTTTATCTCATTATGCAAAAAATTCTTACATATATATATATGCGCACACAACAGGCTCGTATACATGTATACGCACACACACACACAGACTATAAGCTTCTTTCAATTTCCATCAACCAACAAAGCTTCTAGAAGACACTTGTCAAATGTACCATGCAGTGGTACTAAACATAATTGTGTGGCTTTATAATTTTATATATTAAGGTAAAGGGTAACGACCCCCTTCAGTCATGAAAGGCCATGGAATTGCACTTAGGAAGTTCCCCTCCAAGGCACAAGTCTTAGCGAGGTTGTTTATGGAAGACTAGCATACCACAAGCACCACCCTCCATGCCACCGATGTTCTCCAAGGGAAAGGCAAAGAGCGACACAGTTTGGCATGACTGACATTGCAACTCATTTCTGCAGTTGAATGAACTGGAGCAACATGAAAATAAACAGTCTTGCTCAAGAACATGACACACAACTCAGTCTGGGAATCGAATTTACTACCTTATGACTGTAAGACAGGCACCTTGACACACACACACAAGTAAAGGCACTCTTTGGACATGAATGACCATAGCATTACACCTAGGAAGTTCCACTCTGAGGCACAAGTTCAGGTACGGTTGTTTATAGAAGACCAGCAGTCATCCATACATACCATCCCCCACCATTCACACATACACACACACACACACACCACTGGTGTTATCCAAAGGAAAGGCAAAGCCCTGACACCACTGATGTCACAACTCATTTCTACAGCTGAGTGAATTGGACCAATGTCAAAATAAAGCGTCTTGCTCAAGAACACAACACACCACACAACCCTGTTCAGGAATCGAACTCACTACCTCATGATTATGAGCTGGACACTCTAACCACTAAGTCATTGCACCTTCGTTTTGTACACACACAACAGGCTTCTTTCAATTTCTGTCAACTAATAAAGCTTTTAGTTGGTCTAAAACAAGAGTAGCAGACACTTGCCCAAGGTGCCATTCAGTAGTACTGTACCTGATTCTGCATGTTTATTGTCTTTATGTTTGTGTGTGTGTGTGTTTGTGTGTGTGTGTGTGTGTATGTGTATGTATATATATATATATATATATATATATATACATTTATATGTATGTATTAGGCGGCGAGCTGGCAGAAACGTTGGCACGCCGGACAAAATGCGTAGCCGTATTTCGTCTGCTGTTACGTTCTGAGTTCAAATTCCGCCGAGGTTGACTTTGCCTTTCATCCTTTCAGGGTCGATAAATTAAGTACCAGTTACACACTGGGGTCGATAGAATCGACTTAATCCGTTTGTCTGTCCTTGTTTGTCCCCTCTGTGTTTAGCCCCTTGTGGGTAGTAAAGAAATATATATATATGTATGTATATGAAATGGCTTAGTGAAACCAGTGAGAAGCATAGATATGTGTCTGGATGTAATTTTTGCATTAATCAATGTTTGGTTTGCATTTTCTTTTTTTTTTTTTTTTTTTTTTTATTTCATCTCCTGTGAAACTTCATTCATGTATCCGACATCACATACTTCTTTTGTCAACATAGTTCTTTGTGTCTCTCCTCACCTACAACTCATCCCTCTCGTTTCGCCTCCCTCTTTTCTTCCTCTTCTCATTCTCTTCTGTTCCATCTTTATTTTTCTTTCTTGTGACATCAGCTATTTTTTTATTTCTCTCAGTACATACACTCATACATGTACATATATGTTACATATATATGCATATATATATACACATTATGTGTGTGTGTGTACATATCTATATAGCCATGTGTATGCATGTATATATTTTTCTTTATGTACATGTATATATAATTGTGTACACTCTTATGCATACACACCCACACATATACATACACACACACACACACACATATATACACACACATACACATATATACACACACACATACATATATATATATATATATATTTAAACACACACATGTATATATATATGTATATATGTATGTATATATATATATAAACACACACATATGTATATATATATATATATATATATATAAACACACACATGTATATATATATATATAAACACACACATAGGTATATATTTTAATATGTATATATATATATATATATATATATATATTTAAACACACACATGTATATATATATATATTTATATATATACATATATGTAAACACATACACACATATATATGTATGTATATATATTCTAACTTATAACGCTTTATTCTGCAAGATTTATCTTGCCATTTAACTATATGCATACACTGCCACACTATCCTGCTAATTACAATAGACAGTATCATACAAAATATACTGGCATCAAAGAATTGATGCTGAAGAGCTATCATCATCAGTATCACTACCACCACCACCACCATCATTACATTAAATGTCTTCTGTTATACACTCGCCTTACCCTGTTACTTCACAAACTAAAATAAGAGTGCAGGCTATATAGTTTCTTTTTTTTTTTTTCCTCCTAATTCCTTTCATATCACCATTCTATTACTCCCACTTCTACCTTCCATGCAACTCCTCTTTTCCATTTATCCCCATCTATTCTTGTTCTTTTATTCTCTTAAGTCAGAATACCCTTAATTTTTGTGTTCCTCATTCATCAGTTTATATTTTCAGTGTTACATTCTCCATAACTAGTCGTATCTCTCATCGTTGTTCCGTCTCTTTTTACTTGTCTTCTGCTCTTTATTCTCTTTTCATTTATTGAATGATCAGTTGTACACACACACACACACACACACACACACACACACACACACACACATATATTTTCACACAAATACACATATATACACACATAAGCTCATGTATATGCACAAACATATATGCGCATGTGTGCGTACATATATATATATATATATGTGTGTGTGTGGTGTGTATATATATATATTATATATATATATAAACACACATATGTATATATTTATATATATACATATATGTAAACACATACACACACATATATATGTATGTATATATATTCTAACTTATAACGCTTTATTCTGCAAGATTTATCTTGCCATTTAACTATAATGCATACACTGCCACACTATCCTGCTAATTACAATAGACAGTATCATACAAAATATACTGGCATCAAAGAATTGATGCTGAAGAGCTATCATCATCAGTATCACTACCACCACCACCACCATCATTACATTAAATGTCTTCTGTTATACACTCGCCTTACCCTGTTACTTCACAAACTAAAATAAGAGTGCAGGCTATATAGTTTCTTTTTTTTTTTTTCCTCCTAATTCCTTTCATATCACCATTCTATTACTCCCACTTCTACCTTCCATGCAACTCCTCTTTTCCATTTATCCCCATCTATTCTTGTTCTTTTATTCTCTTAAGTCAGAATACCCTTAATTTTTGTGTTCCTCATTCATCAGTTTATATTTTCAGTGTTACATTCTCCATAACTAGTCGTATCTCTCATCGTTGTTCCGTCTCTTTTTACTTGTCTTCTGCTCTTTATTCTCTTTTCATTTATTGAATGATCAGTTGTACACACACACACACACACACACACACACACACACACACACACATATATTTTCACACAAATACACATATATACACACATAAGCTCATGTATATGCACAAACATATATGCGCATGTGTGCGTACATATATATATATATATGTGTGTGTGTGTGTGTATATATATATATATATTTATATATGTGTGTGTGTGGTGTGTGTGTGTGTGTGTGTGTGTATATATATGTGTATATATATATGTGTGTGTGTGTGTATATATATATGTGTGTGTGTGTGTGTATATATATATATGTGTGTGTATATATATATACGTGTGTGTGTGTATATATATATATATGTGTGTGTGTATATATATATGTGTGTGTGTGTGTGTATATATATATGTGTGTGTGTGTATATATATATATGTGTGTGTGTATATATATATATATGTGTGTGTGTGTGTATATATATGTATATGTGTGTATGTATGTATGCATGTATCTATGAATGTATACACATATCTATTTATATATAGCCACACAAATACACACACATTCACACAAGCACTCATGTGTGCATGTGTAAAATAAAGATGGGCCAAGAGAAATAGATCATAGCACCCAGTGGCATGTATTTTAAACAAAAGAAGAAAAAGAGGGAAAAAAAAAACAAAACAAAAATCAGTTATATGAAAAAAAACCAGGCAACATGTATTCTTGATTTATTGAAATTATCTCTTCTTTCAAACAAGGTTGTATAATCATTTGATGATAGTCAGGACCAACCACAAATGTGAAGGGAGAGATAGTCTCAGGAATCGAGAATTTCTCCAAAACTAGCATGCCTTTAACGAAAACAGAAAAGAAAAACAAGAAAGTAGCTGTGTCATTAGCTCAGTAGGTGTTATCAGCATAGCAATTACTCTATTTTATCAACGGTAGCCATCTATTTATCGTACCTAATGCCCTACCTAATGTCAACTTGTTTACCAAGAACAATGTGTGCATATGCATGCATGCATGTGTGCATATGCATGCATGCATACACACGTACTCATTTACATACAACAGGCTTCTCTGCATGTGTCTTTCAATCAATTTTTCTTCATAGGGTATTGGTCATGCAGAAGCTATAGTAACAAAAAAAAAAAAAAAAACACTTGCTCAAGGTTTCCACACATTGGGATTGAACCTGAAACTTAATGACTGATAAGCAAACTTTGCATTCACACCAACATTTGTCAAGCAATGGTGGGTGGGACAGACCCACACACATAAATATACACACACACACACACACACACACACACACACACACACACACCACACACACACACACACACATATATATATATGATGAGCTTCTTTCAGTTTCTGCCTACCATATCTGCTCACAAGGCTTTGTGGTTAGCCTGCGGCTATAGTAGAAGACACTTGCCCAAGGTGCCATGCAGTTGGAATGCACCCAGAACCATGTGGTTGGGAAGCAAGCTTCTTACCACACAGCCATGCCTGCACGTGTATATATATATATATATATATATACACACACACACACACACACTTACTTACTCACTTGCTCACTCAAGCATGGCTCTGTGATTTAGAAGTCTACATCCCAACCTCATGGATCTAAGTTCACACCCAGTGTGGCACATTGTCTTCTAACATATATATATGTTTGCGTTTATGTGTATGTATTTTATATATATATATATACATATATACGTGCGTGTCTTAATGTGCACACACACACTCAGGCATAAGTACACTCTAGCATTATCTGTCTATATATAGTTTCCCCTCTCAAATTTACACTCTTTGACCTTTTATCACTTCTTCCGCTTTTCTGTTTTATTGTACCTTTCTTTCCTTTATTCTACTGTCAGGGAACTGATCTGTCATTGGGATTTAAAATTAATGACAGTGATAAAGTTAATAAATGTCAGCCACATATTCCAATACCATATTGCATCGTTTCTCACCAACAGAACCTCCTAGTCTGGATGCTATTGTCACTCAATACCACATATTATCATCATCTCGTAAGTTTATTTATCATTGACAGTTTCATGGGTACTACTGGACTTGATGTAGTAAATCAAGAACTAGTATATCATCATCATCAACAAATCATCCTTTAACATCCATTTTCCATGGGCTGGGTGGTTTGACTAGAGTTGGCAAGCTGGAGAGCTGCACCAAGTTCCAGTCAGTTTTGACTTGGTTTCTAAGACTGCATGTCCTTCTTAATGCATATATTTATAAATACATATACAGATGTATGGTAAGAAGCTTGCTTCCCAATCATATGGTCCCAGGCAAGTCTTTTCTACTATAGCTTCAAGCCAACCAAAGCCTTGTGAGTGGATTTGGTAGATGGAAGCTGAAAGAAACCTGTTTTATATATATATATTCCTTTGGAATGAGAACATGCTGTCTTCGAAACATGTGTCGAGAGTAAAGGAATTTTGTTAACATCTTCGTTCGACTCCATTCTTTCATTGATTCATATACAACACACAAATTTCTGCACATGAACCCGGAGTTTCTACCCTTGACAGGTTGCTTCAACCGTGTTTTCTGATGTGAATTTGCTACCCAGGTTTCGGTTAAACGAATTTTCCATGCTGACGATAAACATAGGATAATTCATTCACCTACTTAAATATATATATATATATATATATTATATATGTGTGTGTGTTTGTCCCCACTTCACCATTGCTTGATAACCGTTGTGGGTGTGTTTATGTCCCCATAACTTAGTGGTTTTGGTAAAAGAGATTGATAGAATAAGTACTAGGTTTACAAAGAATAAGTCCTGGGGACGATTTGTTCCACTGAAAGGTGGTGCTCCAGCATGGCCACAGTCAAATGACTGAAACAAGTAAAAGAATAAAAGAATATATATCTATATCTGCTTGTGTATATATGTATACATACATACATATATATACACACACTTACCTCAGAGGCATGGCTCTGTGGTTTAGAAGTCTACATCCCAACCTCATGGTTCTAGGTTCAAACTCACTGTGTGATACACTGGTGAGCATCTACTATAGCCCTGGGTCAACCAAAGCCATTTGAGTGGATTTGATAGATGAAAGCTGAAAGAATTCCATTATATATGCTGCCAAGCACACATGAACTCTTTCTCCATTCTAAATTCTAAACTATCTACCTTCTTAGCAACTTACATACACAACCTCAAATCCCAAAATGTTCCCCATACCCTATCCTGGTCCATCATGAAGTTCCCCCATACAACAAAGACCTTTGTAAATTGTGTTTAAATATCTCTGTAACCATTCTTCACAACTTAATAGATTCTCAGCTGTAATACTGTCTTGTAAACACAGGTTCTACTCATCACATGCCCATTTCATTAAAGCTATGTAATCTCAATAACTATGATTATCCTTTAATTATGATTAACCTTCAGGTACAACTAGGAATACCTAGCAACTCACCCCTCCACTAATACGACCCTTCCTACTAAATTATTCCTTCTCATGATTACTTTTGCAAATTCCTCTTGCCCACCACATCTCACATCCTCTCCATTTCCACAAGTGGTGTTCTTTCCCCATTCTCTCATTTCTCCTCTTCAACAAAAATCATTTAAACCTACCCCACTCAATTAGCTACCAAACTATCAATTTCTCCCTCCCTCTCTTCATCTCTCCCTATTCAGTTTCATACACCTCTCCATACCTCTATACTCCCCCTCCATTACCAACCCATCTTCATTAAGGTACTAACTACTGCTACTTTGACCACCAACTCATCCCCCACTTTGGTCACCTCCCTCTATCTTCTCTCATATCTTTCTACATACCTTAGTAATCTCCCTCCACTGCCAAATTAGATACTATCCTTCCCTCAAATAATTGCCATCCACTCCACCTCCAATACTTTTATAGTTATTAACCCTAAACTTTGACTCCTATACACAAACCCAGCAACAACTGGCCACCCTTAAATTACTATCTATCCTACCCTTCCCACTCATCTCCCAACTCTCCACCTCTACTATCACTTCCCTTAATACCCTCATTATTAAACCCCCTCCTTCTTCATGAATTAGCTCTCTTATATCCTCTCGCCATTCCCTGCCTTAACACTCCATAGCCCCACCGACCCTCTACTCCCTCCCTCTGATATGGCGAGCTTCCCACATTTAGTCATTCCATCTTTGAGCCTCTCTGCATTAAGATCTGAAATGTAAGACCTTTTCTACCCTGATGATGGAGGCTCATCTTATCCAATGTTGATTGCTTCCATTACAGCCACATATTGTGATGAATTACATCTATCAACATTATGATGGATCTCCAAGTTCCCTGAAACAGCTGTTGGGCTTATAACACCTTTCTTCCCCCTATGTTGTTTATACTCTGCCTAAGTTGGATCTATTACTATCAATATCTATATATTTATATATAAATGTTCATTGTCTGAAAGCCTCCACTTTTTGCTTCCTCTTGTTTTGCATGTATACATATGTATATATATTTTATATTTGATGCTCAAATGCATCTAATCTGTTTATCCACATAATTGCCTATGTATGTATGTGTGTGTGTGTGTCTGTCTGTCTGTCTATGTGAGGATCTGTATGTTTGTGTCTTCTTGTCTTGATATCATGTAATAGTCGTAAAACGATTATCATGTCATTAATTTCTGTGACAGGTAGGGTGTCTGGTCCTTGAAAAATCTACCTCAAATAAACTCTATCCAACCCATGCAAGCATAGAAAAGTGGGTATTAAAAATGATGATATATATATATATATACATACATGCACACGCACGCACACACACACGCACATATATATATATATATATATACACACATACATATATATATACACACATACATGCATATGTATATACACACACACATATATATACACACACACACATATATATAAATATACACATATATGTACATATATATGTATGTATATATATATATATATATATATATATATATATATACCAGAGTAAACACATAAATGTGATACAAGGTGGAAAAAAGAGTACTCAAATACCAGGGGTAGAGTAATATGCATTATTTAAAAGCAGCAGAAATTCAGCAAAAGCTGTTACTCGGAGTTTCACGTTCCCATTCGTCAGACAGTTTTGTTTTAAATAAATTATATATATATATATATATATATATATATATAAAAAATGTATATCAACCAATAAAGGTGGTCTCTATGTGGTGACTTGATCTGCTAAAATAACAGCCAAAACTTTCTTTTCACAAAATGAAAGGACGTACTGCATAATGCAGTCTTACATATATTTAGATACAATTTCTTTAGTCATAGGCCTGCACCATTGGAGTTGACCTGGGGCTAAACAACAACAACAGCAATAACAGCTGCTCTGTTATCTACTGCTATTTTATAAAGCGACTTATCTTAATCTCAAGAAGATATAAAACCTAATACTGAGGATTACTGGTGACTACTGCTGTGAAGAACAAGGAAGATGAGGAGTGGCGATGTCAAGGAAATCATTGAAAATATACACAATGCTATTTTGTTTATTGAACAACAAAATAATTATGAGGAAATAAATGCTTTACTAAAACTGATTACTATCAATGTTGCTGAAATATATGTAACCTAACCATAGAACAATAAATATATGTTTACAGTTGTGTGTTTGGGTGTATCAGTGTATAGATTGTGTATTGTAAGATTCAAGTTATTAACAGGGGAAACGGTTTCGAGTTTCTTCATGTTATTGTATTTTTATCTCCTTTTATATTCTGCTTGTGCTATATGCCAGTTCTTTGTTTAAATTTTCATCACCATCATCGCTTTAACATTCACTTCTCCATTCTTTCGGCAAGTCAGGTGATGTTTTGTTGAGGCAGGTTTTCTGCAGTTGGATGCTTTTTTTTTTTTTTTTTTTTTTTGCCAGCCCTGAACTGTTTCCAAGTAAGGTAGTATTTTGCCCATAGCCAGACATGAAGACATGTTTGGCTATGGGCAAAATATATATATACTTATATATATATGCATATATATATATATATGTATATATATATATATACACACACACATATATATAATATATATATATGTATATATATACATATATATATATGTATATACATATATATGTATATACATATACATATATACATATATACACATATATATATATATATATATATACATATATATATACATATGTATATGTATACATTTATATATATATATGTATATGTATATATATATGTATATATGTATATATATATGTATATGTATACATTTATATATATATATATACATGAATAAGATCTGTTATATAATACTTGTTTAGAATTATCATGTAATATGACAGAGCCACAAGTACACACACACACACATATATACATATATATATATATAAGTATACATGCACACATGTATTTTAATACTTCATTTAGAATTATATACATACATATATGTATCTCCTCCTCCCACCCTAAACATACCAAGCTTTCCATCCCCTATTCCCAATTCCTCCGTCTACGCAGGCTCTGTAGTGACAATCATGACTTTGAGACTCAGTCTCAACTCATGTCTTGCCATTTCATCCTATGTGAGTATCCCCGCACCACTATCCACACTGCCCTTGTTAGAGCATGTTCCATGGACCGTGCATCTGCTCTCTTCCCCCAAACCCGCCCTGCGATCTCCCACTTCCCTTTTCCCTTCACCTATCACCCCACCACCCTACCTCTCCAACGCACCATTCTCTGAGCTTTCCAGTGTCTCCAGTCCGATCCCTCCACTTCACACATCTTCCCTCCCCTCCTTCAAACGAGCCCACAACCTACGAGACCTCTTGGTCCACAGCTTCCCCAACACAACCTCCCTCATTCCCATGCTGCCACACTTCCCCTTACTTCTCCAACACCACCCTCCTCACCGGAACCCATCATCGACCCTATCACATCACCGACTCCTTCACCTGCACTTCTACCAATATCATTTATTGCATCTCCAGCTCTCTCTGCCATTCTTTGTACATCGGACAAACAGGACGCTGCTTGGCTGACCAGTCCGCGGAACACCTCCGAGACATCGCTGTCTCACACCATTTCTGCTCTACCGGTCACTCTTTGCAACGCCTGTCCATGTTCGGATTGTCTTTGCACAGGGGCCATCCAGACTCCCATTTGCGTCATGAAAAGGGATTAATCTTCTCTCTTCACTCCTTTGCGCCACATGGATTCAACTCTCCTCCCCTCTTCATCTAACCTCCTCCCTTTGCCTATCTCCCCCTCTCTCCTACTTCCTCCCACCCACCTCTCCTCTCTTGGAGACATTTGCCCAAGGTGCTACACAATTGGGCTGAACCTGAAACTGTGTGATTAGAAAACAAACTTCTTGAGCTCTCAGCCATGCACCTCAGTGTAATTACGTATTCAGAGTTCAATCCTAGGTTATCCACAAATGAATTTTATTTTATTATCAGACTTATAGATTTGTATGACTATTTTCAGAAACCAATTAACTATTAAATAGTTTCTCAAAATAGCCTAAATAAATTAGATAAGTTGTTGTCTCTTGTTCATTCTTAAGCAGGTGTGGAAACCCACACTTGTTATTACAGGGGGTTACTTACAGGTGCATAAGAACCTACAGGCATCTTTGTAATCACAGGATTTGGGATTTGGTCTACTGTGTGTCATCTTGAACAAACTTAGACTGCATGATGTCATGTCAGTGAAGTTGGTAGATGAAAACTGTGTGGAAGCCTGTCACTTGTGTGCCTTTCTGTGTTTGTCTCATAACCTATCAGTGAGATATAGTGATCACTAAGTTAAGTGCCTGGCTTTAAATACTGGGGTTGGTATCATTATCATCATCATCATCATCATCTTCATCACTTAACATCTATTATCCATGCTGGCATGGATTGGGTGGTTTGACCAGTTGGCGAGCTAGGGAGCTGCACAAGACTCCAGCTTGATTTGGCATGGTTTCTATGGCTGGATGCCCCTTCCTAACACCAACCACTGTACTTGAGTGTGCTGGATGCTTTCTTGTGTCACCATACAGGTGCTTTTATGTGACACCGCATGAGATAATATTGATAATATTGATTAAAATTCTTTCAAGACAGTGTCCCTGCATGATTGGAGGCCAATGACTAGAACAAGGGGAAGTGTTTAAAAACTCTACCTGCAAAGATCTGAAATTTTATTATGGGCAAAATTTCACCCATGAACGAGGATATGCCCATCACTACTCTCTAGGAAACAGTCCTGCTTTCTTGTTATATTGAAATCAAAGAACACAACCTGCTTAAAGTACATAAAATCATTGAAGAAAGTATAATAAAGCTGTTGGATTTTTTGGGTTTTTTTTTGATGAGAGAGTGAATTCTCTGAGAGTAGATAGTGTAGTTGCTATTTTGTTGTGCAGTGACTTGTGTTCCTCAAAAATTCTGAGAGCTCTGCCAGTTTAATGCAAGTTCCTGGTAGGACTGTTTATGAGAGAGGTGGGGGGGGGGTCAAAACAATAGACCAAAATAGCATAGCCCGCCTTTTCCCAGAAGTTAAAAAAATATATATATATAGGTTTGCAAAGTGCCAACACGCCTTTCTAGATAAAAGCAAAGATATAGGAGCATTAATAACAATTAAAAACCAACAAAGCCTGAGCGAAAAGGCGACATAGTTGAGAACAATGAAGAAAAGTTCTCAATAGCTCATTCTTCATAGGGAGGAAAGAGCTTAACTAAGTAATCAACAAGAGCACTTGTGTTGACCTACCACAACTTTTCACATTATTACCCTGTCTCGTCGGCTGTTTATGTTGACAATGTTGCATATCAAAGCATCTAAAGTAGAAGTAGGGTTCCCTTATCAACTGATTACTTTGTCTTTCTGTAAAATGAACTTCTTTCCAGGATGCTCGATTCCAAATGCTGAAGCAGTGGAAGACAGTGGATCACATTGTACCAATACAATATTCCATATTTTAGTTTATTGATCTCTGAAGGGATGAAATGTAAAACCAACCTCCAAATTTATCCAATTCTCTATTGCTTCTTCTAAATTCACTACTTGCCTGTCATAATATTAATGGTCTTTAATGTAAGAAATGAGAAATATTAAAACCATAAGCTACCTCATTTTCATTAATGTCTATCGAATATACCACAACCTTGTGTATTCTTATTTTATGTTTTGGCATCTATTTATCCTCCATACTTTAGATTAGATGGTTCAACAAATGTTGACATTGCTATCCATATTATTGAAATTAGTTTTTTTAGCACCAAGTACGGTGCTGAAATAGTAGAATTGATCATGTATTACTGTTGACTATTGTTTAACCCCTGCTTTGAGCAAGCAGGACTATAATCAAAAGCTTTCCCTATCCCCTTTTTTATTTAGACTACATTATTCAATGTAACTATTTTTTAAGACAGTAGGAAAAGATTTGAAGGGCATTTGACTGCTATTTGTACCAGGTCAAACAACTAAGTAGAGAGTCCTTATTAATATATTAGTAACATCTTAAACTATCGAATCATGGATCATAAATCTAAGTCTATGGCAGACTTCTGTTGTGACTATTAGTGTGATACATTATTTCTACTTATGTAGAGTTAGATCTCCTAGCTGTAAGGGGTTACATCCTCTAATTTTAAGGAGGTTGGGTCACCTAGGTGTAGGGTTTGATCTCCAGCTACAAGGAGGTTGGGCACCCCAGCAGCAAAGTTGAGATTTATCTGCTTTATTAATGATCTAACAACAGTATTCTTCTGTTGCTTCTTCAAAGACTTCTTGATCCTGTCAGTCAGCCTTTTTTTTGTTCTTCTGTCGACCACCCCTGTTCCTTAATTATCTTCCAACCTCACCGCTTTTTGACCATCTGCCAACGGTCCCTTTTCTTGATCCTCAGTCAGTCATTTCTTTCTTAGATCCTTTGTCAACCACTCCATCCCTTGATTCTCTGTCACCCATCCCTTCCCTTCATCATCTGACAACCACCCCTTCCAGTTCTAGTCTTGCATTGACACTGATTATCAACATGTCCAAACATGTAACATAACTAGGAAAAATGATTGGCAACTTATTTTCTGAGTTGCTTAAAAAAACAACAATTCTAGACACATTATATATTTTCATTACATGCCAAGACTTGCTAATGGCTTAATTTAGTATTTGCCCCTAAACTGCCATGTTAGAATTTAAAATGTTTTCCAATTATGTTACACTGTAACAAGCTTGTAAAGGAGGATCTGATGGATTTAGGAAATCCTAGTATTCAGTCGGCACTTATGTTATTGTCCTTAGAACAATGAGAGGCAAAGTAAGATTTTAAGCCAGGATGTCAAAATATGACAAATCACTATTGCTGGCAACCCTTGCTGGCGGAAGCCACATACTGAGCATAGCTTAACAATGACTGGCCCTTCTCTTTAGGACTAAAAAGTAATTCATTCTCCAACTATTGCTGATACTCTACAAAGCTCAAATGAGCTCCCTAATGGTGCAATGCTCCCACTTAGGCAGTGCTGCTGCTACACAATCCAACTTCCTGGAGCACATCAAGATAAGAGCCGCTCAACTGGGCCTTCTCTTAATATGTTCCACTTACATAGACACACTTTAGCCTCTAGCCTACAGCTGCATGTCTCCTCTCTCTCTCTCTCTCTCTCTCTCTCTCTCTCTCTCTCTTCTCTCTCTCTCTCTCTCTCTCTCTCGCTCTCTCGCTCGCTACTAATGGCTTCTATCCCTTGAAGCTGGCTAATCTCATATCTCTTCCTTTTATTCCACTTACCCACTCTCAACTCACTCCACCACCACCCATCATTTTTGTTGTGTCCTTCTCCCAACACACCTCAGAGCCCCACAGTAAACATTATGTCCATCACCAGGTTATTGGTTTTCTAGAATGTTTTCCCTGCTGATGTCTTTCCTACATGTTTTGACCTGCAACTGTTTAAACAAAATCTTAACAACATCAAACCCATTAGTGTCAGAAAGCATGCAAAAGGCATGGGCACTGCCCTTTCCTACAGACTCAGCAAGTAAAAAATAGGAAATCATTACCAAGCATTTAATCTGGTGCTTTACCATTCCATCTCACTATTAGAAATAAATAGATCAATAAAAATATGGCAAACATGTATTGCTGCTCATGCTGACAACTTCTAATGTAGCACTGATATTTATTTATTTTAATAATACAGTATCAAACTGTTTATTTCATTGTTTCTAGAACAAATTTCTGTAATAAAATGTAAAATTAATGTTTATAAGTCTTAACATATAATTGTATCGGTCTTGTAGATAAATTGTAGTGCTACGTATTTTTACATTTTTCTTCTTCGGCTTCTTATTTAGTCAATAATTATTTACACCACCACCCACCTTCTCACATACTTTGTAAACACAGCATTCATAGATAATACAAATAACACTGAAGGCCATTATTGGTCACACAAGATTGCTTAAGAGTCTATTAACTCTCTGAATATGACCGTGGAGCCCAAAAGGTCAGCATTAACTTTGTTGGTAAACCTTATGGATTAAAGGTGTCTCATCAGATACCTTTTGAAATAACCAATCACACATCTGAGAAATTGTAATGATTGCGTAGTCTCAGCAACAAACTGAAATAAATAGAGAATTATCTCTTGTGAAAGAGCAGAGCGCATATCAGTCGTAGGGCTTCACATGAATATTCCATCTACTTAACCCCTTAGCAACTTTGATATATAATCTTGCCATGCAATTTAGATACTACACCAGGGATTACTGGATTAGTTATAGTTAGATAATATCTAGCTGGAATCAGTAAAAGTTATATTTGCTAATACAACCACAAGTTGATAGATTAGGAAAGAAACTTGGATATCTGCAGAGATTTTCATCAGAAGTAATAAATATATCTCTAATACCTGTTATCAAAATGCAATTATCTGAGCTAATGATACTTACAGCTCAATATTGTTGTAATTTATAATGTCGTCAATTTTCTTAAATCAGAATTAATTGGATTTGTTTTTCTTAATCATTCCATGCCATATAGCATATTCCTGTCCATCATATTCTATGGTGGTTTATTTAGATGATGTTTGTTACATGCTATAGAAAAGACAGTTACTAGTCCCTTATTCAAATCTTCTCCACTTTTTGAAGAAGTAGTCACTCCCAGGATTCTCTTATAGCTCAGTACAGCCAATTCTGAGAGTGAAAGAAATCAACTCCCAGTATTTGACTGCTACTTCATTTATCAATCTGAGGAATGCAATGCAAAGATGACTTCAGCAAGATTTGAACTCAGAATGCAAAGAGCCAGAACAATTACTGCAAGTTATTTATACAATGCTCTAATGATTCTGCCAATCAACTACCATAATCAGTCACAGACTCAGTCAAATCCAAAAGTGGTGATTTTTTCTTTGTATGTCAGTAAAAAGGCCAGGCTGTGCAGCAAACAGCAGGTGGATTACATACATCATTCAACTAAGCATAGATTAAATTCTAAAGTTTCCTTCCTGTGTTATAAGTCTCCTTAATGCACTCCAACATTTATGGAAACTGTTCCTCCTATTCATCAGATCAGTTTTCAAAAGGTCATTCAATTTCTAATCAAAATCATCATCATCCTTAACAACAAGAAATTACTATCAGCAGGAGTGTCAACATTTTTTTCAAATACCATTTACATTATTGCTTCCTTTATCACCATCAGCAGTAACAATAAGATCACTGTCATCTTTTCTATTCGCCTGTTATTACTATGTTGTTTGTTTTTATCATAGATTAAACAACTTTATCGCAGTTACAACTGAAACCATAGTAACAACAGAAATGTGGAAGTTTTGGCGATGACTTTACTTTCTGTCACCAACCGCAATATTAGCAGATTGAAAAATTAATTCTTAATTGTTGTAGTTGCATAATTTTTAAGTTACATAAATAAGTCTCAGCTTGATATATGTTCAAATTATTTTGAAGTTGGCATCAGCCTTGTAGAAATATCACAGATCCTTCAGTTTTAATATGTCTCAGCTATTGGAACACATGAATGTGTAATGTTAACATATTAGAAAATAACAGGGTTTTTTTTAAACCAAGTCATATAAAGATAAGTATGTTAATAATCTAACACATTAAACATCATTATTCTTTTCTTGTTATTCTTCTTTTTTGTTACATGTTTCAGTCATTTGACTGTGGCCATGCTGGAGCACCACGTTAAAGGGTTTTAGCCAAAGAAATCGACCCCAGGACTTATTTGCTGTAAGCCTAGTACTTATTCTATTGGTCTCTTTTGCCAAACTGCTAAGTTACAGCGATGTAAGCACACCAGTGTCAATTGTCAAGCAATGGTGGGGTTACAAACACAGACAAACATACATAAATATATATATATGTACACAACAGGCTTCTTTCAGTTGCCATCTACCAAACCCACTGATAAGGCTTTGGTTGGTCTGAGGCTATAGTAAAAGACACATGCCCAAGGTGCCATACAGTGGCACTGAACCCAGAACCATGTGGTTGGATTATACGCTTCTTACCAGACAGCCATGCCTGCAGCCTACTATAATTATATTATATTTATCATCATTTTGAGATCAAAGCATGGATGTGTGGCTATGGGCTGTACAGGTTGTCTCTAGCGCAACATCTCATCATGTGTTGCAGGCTTTTGTTATCTCCTTTATGAGGATCAGCCTTTTGAGATCAGAATTCCCTACTTCTAGCCATGTCTCCATCAGCCATCCTCTTCCATAGGTTCTTTCATCTTGGATATTTGTCACTTGTTTATTCAATTGTCATCCATTACTTATGTAATAAATCCAGACCAGCTCTTGTACACTATATCAGATTTATTTTTATACCCAGCATTTCTCTCAGTTCATTTGTGCTTCAACATACATGCAAACTAGCATTACATATCCAGCAGAACATACCTTATTTCTTTTCAGCCTTCACACACCTTCCATATTCAGTACCCATATTTCAGTTTCATGCAGCATCACCTTTCATACACAAGCATCATACAATCTACCCCTCATTCAGAGAGTGAATCCTTATGTTAGCAACAGAGGTATTAATCTCTTGAACTCAAGCTAGTATACTTTTCAGAACAGTCATTTCCACTATTAATTAGATTACTTATATGTCTTCTATCATAGCCCTCGCCAACCAAAACCTTGTGAATGGATGTAGTAGATGGAATCAGAAATAATCCTGTTATGTGTGGGTGTGGGTGTTTATCGCCTTATCTTGACATTATGTGGTAGTTGTGGGTGTCACCTTCATACAACCAGTATCATTCGTTTCCAATATTGTACAGCAATGTCTGGTCATTTCTAATATTTCCAATGTCAGGTCAAGTAAGGAAATACTACCTCGCTTGGAAACAAGTGAGGTTTGGTGACAGGAAGGGCATCCGGCTGTAAAAAATCTGCCTCAGTAAACTCTGCTTGACCCACGCAGGCATGGAAAAATGGACATTAAAATGATGAAGTTGAAACTAGGGAGCCCTCCAAGTATCTGAAATGATTCATTTCATGGATGCTCTTACTACTAACAGCTCATGTGTATATCTGCTACATCATCATCATCATAATTGTTGTTGTCATCAGTCTTGCTACCTATATTGTTCAAGCAGCTTTTCACTATAGCTTTTACCCTACTTATTGAATTCATATTTTATTTTTAGGCTTTCACTATTGATACAAATCTCCATATTGATATTATTTTTTCATATTCCTTTAGGAAATCACCTCAGAAAAATATTCACATGTATATACATTTTATCTATCTCAATCTTTCAGAAAATGTCTTTTATTTTTTCCTGTTTCCCCGTCACTAATCTTAATGCATTTTTTTTCTCTTTGTTCTTGGTGTATAGATATATCTCTGGATTATATTTGCTACCAAGTCACCCGCTATGAATAACCAGGTAACTAAAAGCCATTTCAATTATTGGAATATTTGCCAGTCTATAGATTTCTTTTTTTATTTTTATGTCATGTAAGATATTATCATCATCATCATTATCAGTTAACATCCATTTTCATGCTGGCATGGGTTGAACAGTATGACAAGATCCAGCAAGCTGCAAGTCTGTGTCAAGCTCCACTGTCAGCCTTAGCATTGTTTCTATGGCCAGATGCTCTTCCTAATGCTTGCCATTTTACAATATGTACTGGGTGCTTTTTCTCATGCTACTAGCACTTGTAAGGTCACCAAGTGACTTGCAAGACAGGAAAAAAGCAGGAAAAGGACAAAGTAAAATCCCCTCAACTAAGTATTTGAGAAGAAGGAGGTGATTTTATGCTGGGTGTTGAGAGGCAAAAGTATACTAAAAGAACAAGTGTAGGTGTCTACCTATGGAGAATATACATGATTAGTCTACATTTTATAAGGGTGGGTGAGATTAGCTGGAAAGTAAGATGGTAGTGCTGGAGTACCAGAGAAAATCCTGAAGGTACAAGAAGAGTAGCACAAGAGAGGATACAGACAGTGAATCAGGATGGGGAATATCTAAAAATCATTAACAAGCAAGTATGATCTTGTAATATACTTTTGCTAACTGTTTTAGATGCCTATGTACTCACAAGTGGATATAGATATGTTTTCAGTCCTCCTTCCTTTAACCCAGCAGAACATTGGGGCTGAAGAGAGGGTGGCACCAGCAGCAGTGAGCTGGTACTCATTTTTAGCTGAAGCAACATAAAATGAAGTACTTTGTTCAAGGATTTGAACTCATCACCTTATGATTGTGTGGCCAACAATCCAACTACTTTGACCATTTTGCATGTGTGTGTGTGTGTATGAAAAAATCAAGTTATATAGCCCTACATTACTTGAAGTTTCATGAAATAAAGTTACAACCTGCACCCCAGGTGTCCAGTGTCTGAGTAGAAACAAATAAAAATGGCTTCAAAATGAGAATAATTGAAGGCTTCAATCAGTCAGTTGAGGTCATTGTTGGAATTGACAGTACCATATATTTGGCAGAAATCAGTATGATTGATCACTTCTTGGTAGATACTTCTGGTCGCAAGCTGCACATAAATAATTTACACTCATTTCTGAATGTTACTCCTTATGACAATGTATCATGGGAGATATGCTAAAGGGGTTTTCTATTCTGTAAAACATTCCAGAAGTATTAAATTTATAGAAGAGGTATACTTTACATTCGTGACATTCATACTTTCACAGGAACCTTGGCATTTTGTCAGTAAAGTCTACTCATGGAATTTGTATTCTAATCAGTTCAATCAACTATTTTATTACATTATATGGTTATTTATTTTTTACAAAATTTAAATGAAACTAAATAAAAATTTCTGTTCAAGTTTTATATTGCCAAGTTAAAATGTTCTACAAATTTAATATATTTTCTACTATTCAATATATTTTAATTAAACTATTTTTAAATAGTTTAATTAAACTGTTTTAAAAATTAGAAAGTTAAGTAAAGTATTTTTTTTATAGAGGTATTCTTAAAGCTTTAATTTAAAAAGATGTGATTTATTAAAGTTTACCACAAATTGTCTTTGTTTTATGTATTTTATATCAATTCTTTTAATACTAGCAAGAAGCTGATAGATTTTTTTTCTTTTTACCTCACCATGTATTTTACAAAACAAATATTTTATACCAAGCAGTTCTTGCTTTTCATCAGTCACTCTTTTGTGAAATGTGACTGCTTCGCTAAATGACTAATTATCTTGTAGATATATAAATAGAACAGTAGAAAAAACAGTTTTGATTAAAAATTTTTTAAATAAACTAGCATAAAAGATGCAGTGAAATACCTGGAAAGTGATCTGTAGAGTAATTGACAATAAAGTTATTCAATAAGCAACAGATCAATAGTTCAGATCACATCGGTGGTCTGGTTTACATTTTCTGTTTCAAATGTGAATACCTTAGCAGTTATTTCTTTCATTCATATGCAAATATTAGTTTTCTTTCAATATTGACTTTAGCTTGATACTTGTAGAGTAGGTCAGGCTTACTAGAAATTATAAGCCCTTTTCCAATATTTTTTATTTATTTTTAGTTTATGTAAAACATAAATCAAACTTGTTTCTAGAAAATTAGGGCATAATTTTTACCGTCATCGTTTTTTCTATTCTAATTTAGTGTATTGGATATATGTCTGGTATATCCCTCTGCCACACAGCATCATTTTATTAGTGAAATACAAAGTTCTTAGATCTGGTAAATAATTTTTTGATGTGCTATTCCATCAGACTATATTCAGGCATTCTAAATCATAATAGAAACAATTCCATTCTTTCCTGACTGATTCTCAACTTGAATGTTTTTGTAGATCAAGAAAATAAAAGATTGCATCCCTCTTGGCTGACTAGACCCTGGTTGGGTTCAATAATTTTTCCTTCTCCCCATATCAAAAATACCAACTAAAGCTTAACTTTTAACCTTGGTTTACTCTGGAATGTGCTGCTGCTGCTACAGCTCATCACAACTGCTATTTCCTTCTCTACCACCAAAATGGATATGACACTATTGTAGCAGCCTTCTGCTCTACTTGTAACCAATGCTAGAAAGCGCATTAAGGCACACCAAGACAGGCTATACTGAATATGTTTAAAAGCAACTTGATCTAGAAAGGTTTGGTTCAACTTAATGATGGGGAGTAGTTGTTAAAATAATGACCCATGAGAAATATATTCTTAAAGGGCACACCAAGGCTGGATGTTCTGAATCTATTAAAAAATAACTTGATCAAGAAAGGTTTGGTTCAAGTGAGTTATGGGGAGTAGATGTTAAAATGATACTATTCTCACAATGGGCTTGAAGTAATCTTATCTTCAGTAAAAGCTAAGTTACTTGCTCAAGAACCTTGCATCAAACTCCACTCTGACCATTTTCTGCTTCCAACTCTCCAACTTAAATTAACTGCTTTGTTTCTGAATTTGGAGAGTCAATCAAGGAGATTTCCAAACTTATAAATGATCTTAATCTGTGTAAAGCTAGATTGGTCCTGATCAAATCTAAGTTATTGTGTTGAAAACCTATCCCATGAGGTACTTCCACTTCTAGCTAGGTTTTACAACTGTTGTCTCAAGAAAAACTGCTCACCTAGTTCATGAGAGAAATCTGTAGTTTGCCCAGTTTACAAGTTCTCCTTTCCTCTAACCCTTTACCTAATAGCGACCTGTGTGCCCTTGCTTAGAGTAATTTCAAGTCAAAGAAAAGTTAATTTTCATTTAGATTTAGTATTTGGATTCAACAACCATATTAAATTCTTAAGTGTTATGCCAAAAGAATTAAAAAGCTGAGTATATCATCTGCAATTTAGTGATTGTCTATTAAGTAAAAACGATAAATTACTTTGATATTCATCAAACTACATAATCTCTATGAACTGTTTAAAGCCAAGAAAATTTTAAGCCTTGACAAGTGCTGTAGGTTTTAATACAAATTTATTGCTAATATGAAATCATAATATTCACATGTTTAACTCTTTTAGTGTCAACCTACCTGAGACTGTCCCTGATTGTACGAAAGAAAAAAAAAGCCATGTTTTAAGGTGTTTAGCTCTAAACCGCAAGCCATAATTTTATGTAAGAATCTTTTGTCGTGTTCCAAACATCAGTTTAATAATGGAAGTTATTTTTGATCATTTTTAAAATAAATTTTTTAAAAAATCATTGTACTTCAATTGGCATTTTGTCACAAAGGGGTTAAGGTATCAACCTCTGCTATATAATTATGACTTTGCACTGCATCACTGAACTTCCTCTGCTCTATTTACTGAACAGCAGATCAGTTAAAATGAAGAGAAAATGCATAAAATGTGGGCCAACTATTAATGAACAAAGGCAGACATTTTGCTATATCAAAATAAGTCTTATAATGAAGAAGTAAAACTTTGAAAAGGCATCAACATCACACAAACCGATTTCTTTCTTCTATAAATTTAAAGCTGTATGTCTAAGTAAGAAATGTATACATCAGTATTTTGAATAAATACTGCAAAAGCTACTGAGAGAGGAAGCTACTTAAGGTAATAGAAACCTAAAACACACAGGACATTGTTTGTGGGAGAATCTAAGGTATGTGCGTTATTTGTAGTGGCAGCTCATTAATTTCTGTTATGGTTAGTTCTGAAAATTCATGGATAAAATTAGTATGAAAATCTACTGAAGAAAACTTAGGTTATGACAAACCACTTTATTAGCTTAAAATTATTTTTAATAAATTAGTATAACACATCCCACTCATTGTTACAATAACAACATTAATGATAGTAATAGATGGTGATGGTAATCAATCATATTAATATGCCAATTTGAATTTTGTACATACCTGACACGTGTGTCATGCTTAAGAGAAAGAAATTGTTGAAATGAATTTTGTTGCTTAAATAAGAATTTTTAACCACATCTCTTGTAATTTCTGGAAGAGATTACCCTGACCAATAAAGGCACAAGCTTTTGCCCAAATGTTCTCCAATCAACAGACACATGATTAGAGTAGTTCCATTCACCCTAACCATTTTTTTGCCAGTCAGTCACCTTTTGGCACATTTGCTGAAGAAGAGCACTTCACTCTCTCCCCTCACTTCCTTTCCCAAGTGGAACTTATAAAAGTCGATGAGAAATGTAATTATAATAAATTGAATTAATCTTTTGCAGTTGTTAGCTGTTAGGGTGGTTGACTAAACAAGCAGAAAATGTGTAAGATTATGAAATCCCTCTAGTCCATTCTTATCAAACACTATTCATCATTCCCTAGTGTTGGAACCATGAGGAAATGTATCCAATACACTCTGTAAAGTGGTTGGCATTTGGAAGAGCATCCAGCTGTAGAAACCAACCAAATAACTCCCTGTGGTATCCATCTTTACATTCTGAGTTCAAATTCTGCTGAGGTCAACTTTGCTTTTCATCCTTCTGGGGTTGATGAAATAAACACCAGTTAACCCATATATGCCCATAAAAAAATGAAGTCTTAAAATTTCACTGTATCTAGATTAAACATTATGGTAAGCTTTCACAATCTGAAAGAGAAGGACCGGATGTAGCTATGGGTGTTGACTACCTACTAAACATTTTAGTATTTTAGTATGGTCAGTCAGATGCTTCCTTGCGAGTTCATGTCCAAACAATTAGGAGCAGGTTTATAGTTGAAAGTATTATTATCATGACATCAACACTGACAGTGATGATGTAGGTCACATGTTATATAAAAAAAAAGTGGGTGCAAAAAGGGGCACATTTTATTTATTAAATATTGTCAAGGAAGAGAAATAAAAATAAGTCATTGTGTGAAACTTGTAGCAGTAGTGCTTTTTCTTCAAGTATGGTAGTAGGGAGTGAGTAAAGACAGAATAAATGGAAGGTAAAAAAGATATACCAGAGTGGGGTGATAAACAGGAACTAAGTGTGACTATCAAGCAGTAGTCCTTTGAAAAGAACTGTGTGTGAGGTATGTGTGTATGTTAGTTGTAGGTAGTCAAACAGGTGTAAAAATGTGTGTGGTATGCATGGAGTGAAAGATATAAATGAAGTGAAATCTGTATGAAATGTATTTGTTGAGTGGGGATATATGTAGGGAAAGCAGGTGGTGTGAGGTATGTAAATGTATTTATTTATATGCAGAAAAGTAAACTATAATGTGTAACTTTACTTCCAAGTTAGTCTCCACTTCAGAGACAGCAGTGACAAAACAGTTGAGAGTAAGAGACTACTAATTTGGTATGATTGGGGTGGAATGAGGTGAATTAAGACTTTCAGTCAAGGTGGAAAGATTAGAGGAGTTTCATTTTTAATATTTACTCAGTTATAAGGTGGCAAGCTGGCAGAAACTTTAGCACACCAGATGAAAAGCTTATCGGTATTTCATCTGTCTTTATGTCATGAGAGTTCGAATTCCGCCGAGGTTGACTTTGCCTTTCATCCTTTCAGGGTCAATAAATTAAGTACTAGTTGTGTACTGTGGTCAATCTAATTGACTGGCCCCTTCCCCAAAAATTTTGGGCCTTGTGTAGAAAAGAATAAAATAAGTACCAGTTAAACACTCGGGTCGATGTAATCAACTTACCTCTACTCCTGGAATTGCTGACCTTGTGCCAAAATTTGAAACCAGTATTTACTTAGTTCTATCTCGAAACAAATATTTCAAGAATACCTACTTTCAAATAAATTCCCTTGAAATGGGATGTAATAAATTCCAAATTTAAAATCAGTAAAACAAAATATGTTTAATATTTATGCATCCAGAAAGTTTTTTTGTTTTTGAAGAATGGTCAACTATGTCAGATCTATTGATAACACTGTTCTACTTTTGGGTAACTTAAATGAATGGAAAATTTTGAAGGTGAATGCAAAAAAAAAGTGTGAGGATATGGTGGATCTTTTCGATTTGAACGGCAGTTTTTTCTAGCGATGTCATATGAAATTGTCACCCATAATTATGACCCTAGTATCGATCTATTGCATTTCAATCTGTTTTAGGGTTAGGGTTGGCTAGGGGTGGGGGGAAGGGTATCTTTTTTTCTTCACAAATGTAAATAAACCCAATCTGTTTCTTAAACGAGGGACATATTCATACGGCACAGAATGTTTTCACCTAAAATAGACGTCTGTGATTGGTTTAAATTGCAGAAATTGAAGAAAAAAACAACAAATATCTTACAAACTATAGAATTTTCTCAATAAAGCCAAGAGAAGATGTTTTATAAACACATTCTACCAGTATACGAAGTTTAAAATTTTTTAGTTACCTAGAAATTATGTTAAAAACTGCCGTCCAAACCGAAAAGATCCGATATGGTTTATCCATTATTTTTAGCAAACCTGAATTGATGATTACTTCAGGAACATATGATCAAGACTATTTTACAGTAATTGATAATCAAACTGTCAAAAGGGTAAATCTGTTTTGCTATCTTGGAAGTATTATTACAAATAATTGTGATGCATAAGAAAGATAAAAAGGATTGCATTAGCAAAATCTGTTTTCTCTTTAAATTGCATTTGTTAAAAATCCTCCAATAAATAAAAAGGCCAAATCGAAATTGCTGCACACTGATATTTCCAGCGACAACGTCTGGATCTGAATGTGGAATTTTTAAGAAAGAAATAGCTGATAGAAAAAAGATAAATTTTCCAGGTTTGGTGGTATAGAAAAAATGCTAAGAATTACCTTGATAGAAAAAAGACATAAGTATGTTGGATGTTTTTTGTAATTTAGTGAAGTATTGTAAAACAACTGGATTGGCAAAAACTTAGGTATTTGGGGCATATCAAGTGATAAAGGTCTGCAAAAATTGTTGGTAGCTGAAGAAACCTCTGAAAAACAGCAAAGAGGAATACATTAAAAAAAAAAAAATGTTTAATAGTTATTTCAAATTTTTGCCACAAGGGAGGGGATGATGAGTCAATTACCTCAACCCCAGGGTTCAATTAGTACTTATTTTATTGATCCTGAAAGGATGAATGGCGAAGTCGACCTCAGTGGAATTTGAACTCAGAACATAGCGACTAAGCATTCTGTCCAGCGTGCTAATAATTCTGCCTGCTTGCCGTCTTCATAAACTGTTTAATAATGTGGTAGAAATAACAGGATTGGAAACAGAGAGAAGAATTGGTGAATGAACCACTCACACTCCAGAAATTGGCTACTGTTGAGGATGATCTTTATCACAATTTTTTATCATTTTAATTTTAAAACTATCAGAAACTTCCATGATGTTTATGATAATAATAATGTTGTTTTTTTAATTGAGGAAGAACTACATTAGAGCAATATGTTTATAATTTAGTTGTACTCTATTTTCTTCTCAGTTTCATATCTGTTGTCATTTAATTTGATTATTGTAAATTTAATATTAATTATCACATACAGTAGCTGTGAGAGTAAGGTATTGAATTATTGAAGATGTGGTTATGTTTGTCAGCCTTAGTTTAATAACTTGTCATGATGCATTGTATCTGTGAACAAGACAGTTCCCACTCGGCTAAATCATCTAAGCTGGTGTTGCATGGCTGTGTTATAAATGCTCAAAAGTAAGAAGTGTTTGTAAAATAAAAATAATGAATGATGCATTGGTTTTCAGTGCTCATTTTAATTCCTCCACTAGGAAATCTTACTTGATGGGCATCTGCTTGATGCCATAAAATCAAGAAGGTTTACAGGTATCAGTCTGGCTAGTTGCTATGAGGAGTGAAAAATTTGACATTTTGTATTGAAATCCTACAATAGAAACTGGTCAAGTAATGGTAGGTGGAAGTGAGTAAAAAAAAAAGAGCAAATAGGTTAAATGTTAGAGACAGGAACTAGATGAGGATGTAATCACAGTGAACATGTGTGGCAGTGAAGGAAGAGGGTTGGGGGAGGGAGGGTGGTAGAAAAGAGACAAGCAGTTGCTGATGCAGATCCTCACCAGTTTCATTGGATTCCGGATGTTATCCATTCTTAATTCCATGGACACCAACGATAAGCACTTTCTCAATGAGCCAAAGAGGTCTATCAAAAGACAGAGCATTAAATCTTACTGCAACCATTGTATGATGCCATTTATGCAAAGTATACATTTCTGCTCGCCTTTGTCTGTTTGATAATAGCTAGAATTATTAACTGTAGAAAGAACAGCAAGTTGTAAAAAATAGTTGTTGCAGTGACATGAAATTGTACTAAATTATGCAATCATTGGTAGCAGAGGAAATAGAATAAGTGTCAAGTAATTTCCAAAATTGGTGACAATGGCAATTATTTATATGCAGAAATGACTTAGTTTAGTACCATGTGGGGAAATATCAAGTTTGACAAATAATTTTTCAAATATGTAGCTAACAGATTTTCTCCTCATACAAACAGAATTTGTGTAAGTGGCCATCTTCTATAAAGTTATTCTTATAATTTATTACTCAAGATAAGAAAGAAAGTTTCCTTATTAATGATAAACATTAATAAGAAATTTTTCTTGCAAATGATAAACAATTTTTCAACAATAAGCAATAGGATATTCTTTCTCATAAATATGGTGATAATATATTCAAAAACATCCTCTTTTACTTGTTTCAGTCATTTGACTGCAGCCATGCTGGAGCACCGCCTTTAGTCGAGCAAATCTTTGTAAGCCTAATACTTATTCTATCGGTCTCATTTGCCAAACCGCTAAGTTATGGGGATGTAAACACACCACCATCGGTCGTCAAGCGATGGTGGGGCTACAAACAGACACACACACACACATACATATATATATACGACAGGCTTCCTTCAGTTTCCGTCTACCAAATCCACTCACAAGGCTTTGGTTGGCCCGAGGCTATAGTAGAAGACACTTGCCCAGGGTGCCACGCAGTGGGAATGAACCCAGAACCATGTGGTTGGTAAGCAAGCTACTTACCACACATCCACTCCTGTGCCATAAAGTTTGTTTCCACAGTTATATAGAGACTTTTTCTTCATTATGATTTTGTCCAAACTTTTCCGCTCTTCAACTGGAATCAAGACATTGGCTTATATAAACTGTATTTCTGTTCTGAGAAAGAATCCAAAAACATTTTTAGAAATTTCAATAAATTCTGCCTAATTTAAGTTAGAATTCTCATAGTCTTGTTATAACTCATAGGATTTTTCTTTGTTTTGAACTTCAATTTTTTTTTTTAATCTAAAAATAAGTTAAGCTTGATTTTTAACTTTCTGCTATTAGCTTTTAATGTAAATTTTTTTTTTTTTCCTGGATACATTCACAAACTTCAATGCCTGGAATGGGAATTATCTTGTTTATCACAATAGTCAATAGACTCCTGCATGTCATTCCTAGCTACTAGTAATAGATATTGTATGAATAAAATTTAGCTCTTTGAAATATAGGTGAGCTTTCATCAAGATAGAAGGGTGCTATCACCACCAGCTGTGATTAACTGCTATAGAAAATATATTTTACAAAAATTATACAAAAATACCTGCAGTACAAAGGATTCAGTCAATCTCTGTAGCCAGCTATACAATTCTTTATTTCCTGCGAGACACGCTAGAATACACACTCTGTCATACTATACCTAACTTTACTTTATCTTTTGTCTTCAAATTCATTATTATATAATAATATTATCTTTATTATTATTATTATTAATATTATCATTATTATTATTATTATTATTATAATTATTAATAGGCGCAGTAGTGGCTGTGTGGTATGGAGCTTGCTTACCAACCACATGGTTCCGGGTCCAGTCCCACTGCGTGGCACCTTCGGCAAGTGTCTTCTACTGTAGCCTTGGACCGACCAACGCCTTGTGAGTGGATTTGGTAGAGGGAAACTGAAAGAAGCCCTGTGTTTGTCCCTCCCAACATCGCTTGACAACCGATGCTGGTGTGTTTACATCCCCGTAACTTAGCGGTTCGGCAAAAGAGACTGATAGAATAAGTCCTGGGATCGATTTGCTTGACTAAAGGCGGTGCTCCAGCATGGCCGCAGTCAAATGACTGAAACAAATAAAAGAAAAAGAATATTATCATTATTATTATTATTATTAATAATATTATCATTATTATTATTACAAAATAAATTGTTGTTATTACTATTATCATCATTACTACTACTTCAACTACTACTACTAGTCTAATTTTGTATGCAGTATTTACATCTTTTTATATATATATTTTTTTTATTTTTGTATTGTTTTTTTTTTGCCTCTTTGATGTTTTGTACCATTTGCATAATTATTATTAGTCTTTTCAGAAGTTTGAGCGCATTTCTTTATTTTATTGTTTTGGATATTGCCTGCTTAAATCTTCTGTAATAAACCGGCATAACTATATGATAGATATTACTGCTACACGCAGTGTGTATGTATGTATGTGTGTGTGTGTGTGCATGCATATGTGTGTTTGTATACAGCCACCCACACATTCATGCACGTATAATATATATATGCGTGTGTGTGTGAGAGTATGTGTGTATGTATGTATATATATATATCAAAGAATTATATGTGCACTTAATACCATATCTTCAAATTGTTCATGCAGAAAATATCATCATTGATTACAAAATATTGGAAGGTTCTCCAATGTTTTGTATGGGTATAAAGTACAAAAATGATTAAAATTTATATTACATTGTATGTGTATATGTACAAGTTTCTTACACACACACACACACACACACACATATATATCAAATAAAAGTGGTGTGAAGCCTGACATGTAACCAATGGGCTCAGTAGTGATTTCACATTCCACTTCAGTATCTGGTATTGTGCAACAAAGTACATCAACCACGGGATAGGTTTATATGTGGAATACAAGTAATAGAAATAATAATATACAGAAAACAAGTGTAGTGT
Source organism: Octopus sinensis (assembly GCF_006345805.1). Classification (NCBI taxonomy): domain Eukaryota; kingdom Metazoa; phylum Mollusca; class Cephalopoda; order Octopoda; family Octopodidae; genus Octopus; species Octopus sinensis. The sequence continues at coordinate 95,262,015 of NC_043002.1, forward strand.
TCAGTGCCTTAGGAAACATACACATGTTTCAACAAACTACCCTAATAATTACATGACAGTTGTAGAAACCCTAATAGAAAGTTGCAATTTATCTTATCAGTGTTCCACAATAGATACACTATATTCATTGTCGAACCTTGATGATATGAGTTGTAATTTTATATAATGCTCTTGCAACTGTTGTGTAATTATTACAATAATTTGATAAAACACGTGTATGCTATAAAGCTTTGATTATCATATTGTTTTTGCATGTTATTTTATATATGTGTGTGTACATAGAGTGTATGGGCATAATTTTGACAGAGAAATGACTAGATAAAATGATTAAGATAGTCAGTGTACAGTAGACTAGGCATGAAAAATACAACAGCAACATATGTTAGATTATGCTTCTCAACTGGCGCTGCCATATGAACAAAGGGACTGATTTTACAAAGACTTTTTGTAGATTACTTCAACAATGTATGATATTGACCTTATCTTTATGGTTGGTAACTTCAGTTTATACTATGTTGTGCATGAAGTCTATGGCTTTGGTTCCAAAATGAGAAGGGAACCATGTTGTTGGAATTCTGTGATGCAAATACCTTGGTTATCTGCAACAATAACTTTAAAAAAACCTGTAACAGGATGAGAGATTCCCACACTGGAGGGGTGCAGCTCACATCCTTTACATCAAATATTAATTGAAGAACGAGTCAAGATTTTCCGTTAACTTCATCAATATAAATATTTATTCTTTGATTCGCAATATAAACATTTCCTTCCTCTGGGCAAATCGGCAGTAGTCAAGTGGATTGAGTCTATCCTGTCCGTTCAAGCATAGCGGAGATGCACCACGAGGTTGCAGCTCGAGAGAGCTGATGCAGACACGTCTGTCTTGTTCAGCTGCTAGCGTCCAAGAGAGCGATGCAAGAGAATTTCACTGCTGCTAGCTTTCTGCGCCTGCGCATGAGGGAACTTCTGGCAGGCCTTCCGGAAGATTCCAACCCTGCGTATGAGTACTGCATGCTGGAGATTTCCAAGATGGCATCACTACAAACCTATCAAACACCTGGTCACCTGTCAGTCTGGAGGACACATAAGTCAGATTAACTAAATTCTCATCAGAAAACAGGATAGAAAAATAGCTGTCAATGCAATGTCCTTCTCCGGTGAAGAATGTATAGGGTAACATAGGTAAGTAGTTAGTAACTTCAGACTTGGAGTTGAGGACCTAGATACACAAACCAGTCTGGAAAGGAAAGACATGAAAGCTTAAAGATCCACTGAACTGTCAGAAATTTAGAGATGTACTTGTTGAAGCTGTTGATTAAAAGGAGGAGGAAGAGATAGGCACATAACATACAGAACAACTGGACGTTTCTAAACTGACGTTGCATTTTAACCGCATTTTGAAACTCTCTGTAACAGTTCTAGATAAATTTCCTTTAGTCAGTGCTTAGTTTGGCTCACTTCATTATTTCTGAGTTTAATCTCAAAAGAACCGAAAATTGAGTTCTCAATCATTAAAGTGTGTATACACTTTTTGGGACACTCGGTATGTTTCAGTATATATATTTGTGTGTGTGTTCATACATTTCTGCATATATCTAAAGCTGTATGTGTGCCTGTATGAATATTTATGTGTGTATGTGTGTGTGTGTGTGCGTGCATATCTACACACATATGTATACAAATATATGCCTACACACATACATTTATTTAAAATACATGTCCATACATATATTTTGAAAGGTAAGTTTCCCTGAAGTAAAAACTACATTCACTGCATTCATTTATTGCTCTGTCCGTGTTATACAAATATTTCTACAGGCATATTTAAGATACAAGTAATGTGTTCTGACTTGGACAATGGAGCAAGTTCCATGTAAATGGTTGCTATTATAAATGATATCCATTTGCCAGTAATATAACATGGATTACAAACAAAAAAATTTAGATATATATATATAAATTGTCCATTAGTTTCCTCTACCACAAGTCTTTGGGTCATATTTTGTTATAGTCAATATAAACAACCTCATGTAATGGTCAAAATCTAATTGAGGCTAAACACTAAAGACCCGTGTTTTGGAATTTGGAAAATATACTGTTTAGATAGAAATATTACAGTTGTCATGTTTGATGTGAATACGTTTGGTAACAGAATTCAATCACAAGAATAATACTTTCCACGTCTGAATAACTGGAATAAATAACCAGAGGTGTTTCAGTGTGTGTGTGTATATGTACATACGTGTATGTGTGCTCATATGTGTGTGTATATATATATATATGTATAAATATATATATATTTATATATATATATATACATAGTGATATATGTACATGTACGAGGGGCGTTCAATAAGTAATGCCCCTGACCCACTTCCCATAGCAGTAGAGCAACGAAACTTGGCACAGTTATTAGTCTTTTTCTACATAGGAACCACCCAGAGTTACGCATTTCTACCATCGTTTGATGCAGCTCTGAAGACCGTTTTTGTAGAAGACCCCAGCTTGGTCCTCCAACCACGACGTGACTTCAGAAATCAAGGCTGCATCATCTGGGAAACGCTTTCCTTTCAAAAACAACTTCATGGCTGGGAAGAGGTGAAAATCAGAGGGTGCAAGATCAGGAGAGTAGGAGGGATGGGGGATGAGTTCATAGCTGCACGCCTGTGCTTCTGATCTGGCGACACGTGAGTTGTGAACCGGAGCGTTGTCCTGCAAGAGGAGGATGCCTTTGCTGATCTTGCCCCGCCTCTTGATTTTGATAGCTTCTCTTAATTTCCTCAAAAATGAAGCATAATAGGCTCCTGTAATTGTGGCACCCTTTGCCAGGAAATCTGTCATCAGTACTCCGTCCTGGTCCCAGATGACCTTGCCAGCAGAAGGCTGCACCCTTGCCTTCTTTGGAGGAGGTGAGTCACGGTGTGTCCACTGCATTGACTGGGCTTTGGTCTCTGGATCATAGTGATTGACCCAGGTTTCATCCTGTGTAATCAGTCTTTTGAAAAATTTTGACTCATCTTCTTGGCGCATCTCCAAATTCATCCTCGAGCAATCGACACGTTCTTGCTTCTGGAAAGATGTGAGCAACCTGGGAATCCATCTGGCAGACACCTTTTGCATATGCAAATGGTCATGAATGATAGTTTCCACAGACCCGGTACTAATCTTAACCTCATGGGCTATTTGGCGAATGGTTATGCGTCGATCTTCCAAAATGGCAGCCTCAACATGACGGACAGATGCCTCATCAATGGCAGAAGGGGGTGACCAGATCTGGGAGCTGTTTCCACAGAGTTCCGACCATGTTTGAATTCACGATGCCAGCGTTTTACAAGGTCATATGATGGGGCATCATCACCATAAGTTACTTTCATTTCATCAAAAGTCTCCCGTGGTGTGCATTCTTTCAAATACAAAAACCGGATCACTGCTCGACACTCAACAGGCTCCATTTCACACTTGACTCAGTTCAAACACTTGTAAATCAGAAACCACAATTAGTCCAGAGCTGTAATTTGCCACTTAATCTATAAAGATATAAATAATTGTACATGCAGATCGAATTTCAGCTAGATCGAATAACTGCAAGTGGGTCAGAAGCATTACTTATTGAACGCCCCTAGTATATTCTTTATTTGATGTATGTCTGTGTATGTACACGTATGTATATACAAGTGTTAGTTATGTTTGTATATATGTTTGTGTGTGTCTCCTGATGTCTGATGGGATGGATGCATCTTATGCAGCCTCAAAGCATTAGGTTATGTGGAGAGTTAAACCATTATTTTATATATATATTTTACTTCAGTTCTATATTTGAGAGATAAGGAATTATATACACTATTTACATTCGACGGATATTTCTCCTCATCTTAACCACTACATCATATGCCCGTGGGCATATGGCATAGTGGTTAAGAGCGTGGGCTACTAACCCCAAGATTCCGAGTTCAATTCCAAGCAGTGACCTGAATAATAATAATAATAATAATAATAACATTGAAGAATACCTCAGGAATGAGAACCCAGGTTCAAAATTTCCCCAAGACACCTGAAGAAGGCTGGAGGGTATATCAGCTGAAACGTTGTGTTAACAACAAGCAAGATGGGGACAAATATCTGTCAAATGTAAATAATGTAAATAATCTATTTTACTTGTTTCACTCATTAGACTGTAGCCACGTTAGGGTACCACCTCGAAGAATTAGTTTAGTCGAATGTATCGACCCCAGTACTTTGTCTCTTTTCAGCCTGGTACTTATCCTAACAGTCACTTTCACCAAACCACTCAGTTATGGGACCGTAAGCACATCAACACTGGTTGTCAAGCAGTCATGTGGCAGCAAACACAGACACAAAGGCTCACATACAAATATATACACACATACATACATATGACAGGCTTCTTTCAGTTTCCATCTGCCAAATCCACTCACAAGGCTTTGGTCAGCCCAAGGCTATATATAATAGAAGACACTTGCCCAAGGTGCCACGCAGTGGGACTGAATCCAAATGGTGAATACAATTATGATGGGTTGCCTTTGGTAAATTGAATCACATCATGAGCAGTAATTTGTCCACGTGTCTAAAAGAAATGGTCTTCAACCAGTGTGTGTTGCCTACCATTACATATGCATCAGAAACTTGGACGACAAACAAGAGCATTGAAAATAAATTAAGATCAACACAAAGAGACATGGAAAGCAGAATGCTGAAGACTAACAAAATGGATAAGTGGAGAAACAACAGGATAAGGGTGGCAGCAGAGTTAACAGATGTGTATGCATGTATGCACAGGCATGTCTGTGTGGTAGGAAGCTTGCTTCTCAACCACATGGTTCCAGGTTCAGTCCCACTGTGTGATACCTTGGGCAAGTGTCTTCTAGTTGGCCGGAGGCAATCTGATAAAATGAGTGGATTTGGTTGATGGAAACTGAAAGCCCACCATATATATATATATATATATATATATATATAATATAATATATATAATATAATATATATATATATGTATAATGTGTGTGTGTTTGTGTTTGTCCCTCACTACCACTTGACAATCTGTGTTCATGTGTTTATGTCACTGTAACTTAACAGTTCAGCAACAAAGACTGATAAAATAAGTACCAGGCTTAAAAAAGCAAAACAAACAGCAAGTACTGGGATTTGACTAAAAATTCTCCAAGGTGATGTCCCACCATGGCTGCAGACTAATGACTGAAACAAGTAAAAGATAAAAGATATATATATATATATATATATATATATATATGTAAATGGATGAATGAATTATCCTTTGTTTACCATTAACATGGAAAATTCAATTAACAGTTACCAGGGTAGCAAAATTCACGCAAGTAACACGGGTGAAGCGACCTATTCAAAGGTAGAAACTCTGGGTTAATGTGCAGTAATTTGTGTAGTATAAGTAAATAAATGATGAGAAGATTGCTTTTACACCTTTTATTCCTTTGGAATAAAAACAATGTTGTCTTCGAAACATATGTCGAAAGTAAAAGAATTTTGATAACATCTGTGTTCAACTCCATTTATTTACTTATATATATATATATATATATATATATATATATATATATATTCATTTTTATGCATACACCCATCTGTGTGTATTTAGTAATTAGTTCTTTTTTAACTCTAAGTAAATCTATTCACAACTAATTAATACATACATATATACACATTCAGTTTGTTTGTGTGTGGTAAAGGTGTTTTATATACATTGTAAATTTAAGCTTTCCTCATAATGTTCTTCATGGGTTGTATTAAACTTGTCGTTTTTATATATGTATGTAGTTTTTTTTGCTTTGTGTTCCTTTGTGCATATTAAATTTTAATGCAAATATTTAATTTAGCCTGTAAATAATTTATTAATTAATACATGTGATTATTTGAGTCACTAATTATTAGTAAATCAATAGTATTCCTGTCATTCGTTCAATGATTTAATGACATTGATGAGGCTATTTTTGTTCATAAGTATTCATAGGAAAACTTCATTGCTGACAATAATCTTTCATAGTCAGACTAATATGAAAACTTACTGCTAATTAATTTATGCAAGCTTAGCTGTGTGGTAAGAAGTATGCCTCAAAACCACATGGTTCCAGGTTCAGTTACATTGCATGACACCTTGAGCAAATGTCTCCTATGATCACCCCAGGCCAACCAAAACCTCGTGGGTGGATTTCAGTACTAGGCTTAAAAACAAGATCTGGGGTGATATGTTTTACAAGACCTTTCAAGGTGGTACCCCAGCATGGCCAGAGTCCAATAGCTGAAATGAGTAAAAGGTAAAAGATATCCTTTTCTTTTGCTTGTCTCAGTGATTGGACTGTGGCCATGCTGGGGTACCACTTTGACCGTTTTAGTCGATCAAGTTGATTCCAGTCCTTATTCTGTTTGTCTGTCTAGGCACAGATGTGGTTGCATGATAAGAAGTTTGCTTCCCAATCGCATGGTTCTGGGTTCAGTCCCACTGCGTGGCACTTTGGGCAAGTGTCTTTTACTATAACCTCAGGCCGACCAAAGCCTTGTGTGTGGATTTGATAGATGGAAACTGAAAGAAGCTGTCATGTGTGTGTGTGTGTCTTTGTGTCTGTGTTTGTTCCCCGACACCACTTGACAACCGATGTTGGTATGTTTACATCCTCGTAAATTAGCAGTTCAGCAAAAGAGACTGACAGAATAAGTACTGAGGTTGATTCGTTTGACTAAATCTTCTTCAAATCAGTGCCTATGCATGGCCACAATCTTATGGGTGAAACAAGTAAAAAAGATAAAAAGAAAGAAAAAAAGATAAAACCATCACCGATTGTCAAGTGGCAAGAAACAAACACTACAGCACACATACACATGTGCACACACACACACACATAACATGTAAATACAAGGAACTCCTGCACTGTCTATCAAATTACTAGGCCTGGAGTTATATCAGAAAATAATTGCCCAAGGTTCCATATAGTGAGACTGAATGCTAAAACAAGTAGTCATGAGCCAAACCTCTTAACCACACAGCCATGTTTGCGTTTATAAGTACAATATTATTCTCTTGAAATATATTACCAAGACAAAATTAAAATGGATTCATACTTGAGGAAAATATACCAAAAAATTAAAAAGAACTAAAGAACAGAAAAATACAATGCACTGTCAGATTCTGGAAATTCTGTAATTAGATTGAATATTTCAGGAGATTAAAATGTTTTTTTTTTTAATTCTTATTCTTCCCATGCCCCACCACTCACTGAAAACTGTCCAGACTTCTCTCATGGTGCAATAAACAAACACACATGTGCACATATATACACACGCATATTACTATCTGACTGATTAACAAAGCTTCACTCAAGAACATTCAACAGTAAAAGAAAAAAAAGAACATTCTCTACATTATAGGTGTAAGAATGGCTGTGTGGTAAGAAGCTTGCTTCCCAACCGCATGGTTCTGGGTTCAGTTTCACTGCATGGCACCTTGGGCAAGTGTCACCTACTGTAGCTTCAGGCCTACCAAAGCCTTGGGAGTGGATTTGGTAGGCAGAAACTGAAAGAAAACTGAAAAGGCGGTGGGCTGGCTAAAACATTAACATGCTGGGTGAAGTGCTTAGTGGTATTACGTCTGCCATTACGTTCTGAGTTCAAATTCTGCCGAGGTCGACTTTGCCTTTCATCCTTTCGGGGTCAATAAATTAAGTACCAGTTACGCACTGGGATCGATGTAATCGACTTAATCCCTTTGTTTGTCCCCTCTATGTTTAGCCCCTTGTGGGCAATAAAGAAATAAGAAACTGAAAGAAGGCCATTGTATATATGTGTGAGTCTTTCTTTGTGTCTATGTTTGTCCCCATCACTGCTTAACAACCTCTGGTGTTGGTTTGTTTACATCCCCATAACCTAGTGGTTCAGTAATAAGAGACTGACAGAATAAGTACCAGGTTTTAAAAAAAAGCATTCATTGGGGTCAGTTTCTTCAATGTGGTGCTCCAGCATGGCCGCAGTCTAATGACTGAAACACATAAGACAAGGCGGCAAGCTGGCAGAAACATTAGCACGCCAGGCGAAATGCTTAGTGGGATTTCGTCTGCCATTATGTTCTGAGTTCAAATTCCGCCAAGGTCAACTTTGCCTTTCATCCTTTCGGGGTTGATAAATTAAGTACAAGTTACACACTGGGGTAGATGTAATCAGCTTAATCTCTTTGTCTGTCCTTGTTTGTCCCCTCTGTGTTTAGCCCCTTGTGAGCAATAAGGAAATATGAAACATATAAGACAATAAAAAAAATGATTGTATCTCTTCCCCTGATAATCTAATTTTTGGAACACAGGTGTCTATCTAGTAGTATTTGACAAGTCAGCGCAAAGCAAGGAGTATAAACTGCTAGGTAGAGTTCATCCTTGAGCTTCAACTCCTGATGTAGTTGTATAGGTGCTATCATGACATACAGCATGGTTTGAGTATTTTGTACTCTTTCGAGTCCATCTCACTTCAGGTTTGAACACAGCTGATTTCTTCTAAGGAGGAACCAAGTGGTAGGGAAGATGAATCGAGTCCAGTACTGGACTGATACTGGTACTTTATTTATGAACCTTGAAAGGATGAAAGGTAAGTTTGAGCTCAGCAAGATTTGAACTCAGAGCTCAGAGCCAGGAAAAAAATACTTCAATGCAGTCTAGCTAACATTCTAATGTTGCTACCAGCTCTCTGCCTCACTAGAAGACTTTGTGGCTAAAGTGTTGGACACTGACCCTTAAATGTGTCATTCACATTCCATTGTCACTAAAAAAAAGGATAACAAACTCAATGCAAGATGAGGGAAGATCTTCAAAGGAAGAACTCCCATCTGACAAGTGTTTCGGCCCTTATACTTGATACTCTGTGGGAGCTGGCACCACCAAGGTCATGACTCTTAGGTATCCTCCTGCTGCTTTTCAAAATCCTGTTTCCATTGGGATTTCCCAAGTCTGTGTGTCAGCCCACCAGGCCACTCAGACTGACAAAGGAACCAGTTCTCTTCTTACTTCTATTCCTGTAAATAACCAATGGAATCCATAACTGTCCGTTGGTCATTCCTCTTCACCCATGTCCACATTGAGCTCTTTTCAGTAACATCAGACAAGTGTTTAATTGTGGTAGTTCTTCTGCAGTGTTTGATACTCAATTGCCTGAATAGCCAACAGGTTGATGCAGCCATGAATCTTCACAATCTGACTTCAGCTGGTTTCACAGTACAGTGGTAACCCTCAGTCCCTAGTTGTTTTGCCAGCTCACCATATTTGCTCATTTGTTCTTCTATACAGCACAAATGATAATCACTCTGGCACCCTGTTCAGACCATAAGATGATGTCTGGTTGTGAACCATTCTTGGTGATGAACTCTGGGTAGTTTTTGCGATTATCACTGATGTCTGCAGCTATTTCCCTTGAAATCACTGAATATTCTTTACTACCTTGTAGCTAGATGTCTGGAGCTGTAATTCTTGAATACTTGTCATTGTAGTTTAACCTTGGGTCAACTATACCGTGCCTGGGCTGTTTCCTGAACCAGGTACCTAGACCCAAGCATACTTAACACATTTCCACTCATGGATTTGCTATAAAGTAGCATCTATGGTACTGCAGGATGCTAGATATTGGTTAAGCATATCTTCTTTAGGGTCCCTTTCTCCAAATTTTCTGTAGAGGAGTTACTCTTTTGACCTTTTTTAAATAATCAAATTTTCCCACAAGGCTGAAGGGAGTTAATTACTTAATTAGTGATAGGCTAAACAGTATTTTAAGGACTATAATTATACAATAGAGTAAATCTACATCAGGCTTATCTTTATAATTCTTGGAGTTTTAGCCAACACAGTATAAATAATAAGAGATACGCTGACCAAGTATAAACAAACATCTATATAATCACCTTGTGGGCAGAAAAAAATGGGTTCCGTTCAACAAGTTTCAGTACCTTTTAAGGCACTCATTAGGAACTGTAATATTTAGGGAGTTAGTTCTCAAATACTTTATATTGACGATACAGAGAAGGATTTAGGCTATCAACATATTTTCTGTTTTACAAAAACATGCTTTAGTTGTCTGATGCCCTCTATACTCAGATAATTCTTAGTTCAATTCTAATCCACCTTCATGTACTCTCATATTGCATCTAAGAGTGAAAAGAGTCTAAACTAATTGTTATTAGTTATTACTAGTAATAAGTCATCTAAAAAGTTCATACAGAAATTAGATGGTATATATACTCTTTAGTGATTGTATTTCAAATATATGAAAATCTTGTTGATATGAAAGTCTGATGGGGCTAATGGATAGGAAGAATTTTGTTAATGGACATGCAAAAACTAATACCAAGTAAATTTCGATTTCTTTTTCTTCTTTATTCTCTTCTTCACTCTTTCCTTCCCTCTCTCTCTCTCACTTAAGGAAAGAAACATATACATAGATAGCTGTGTAGACAATTGTATAAACATATATTGATTTTTGTTATTAGGCTTCATACATTTTAGATGTGTTTGCTAGAATACTATAAAGACTTTTAAGTATTTAAAAAAAATGTGTGTGTGTGTGTATAAAGATAGGTACCCTAGTGATTAGGCAGTTGGATTCATGATCATAAGGTTGTGGGTTCAATTTCAGTGTCGGGCAATGTATTGTGCCCTCGAGCAAGACATTTTATGTCACATTACTCCAGTCAATCCAGCTGTAATGAGTACCTGCTTAACTCAGCCAAGTGGACGAGTCTGTATCTATCCAAGACAATATATGTACACCTAAAACAATTATCAAAAGTATGGAACTTGATACTAAGTTGGCAGAATCATTAGCACACCGGGCGAAATGCGTAGCCATATTTCGTCTGCCCTTTATGTTCTGAGTTCAAATTCCGCCGAGGTCGACTTTGCCTTTCATCTTTTCAGGGTCGATAAATTAAGTACCAGTTACACACTGGGGTCGCTGTAATCAACTTAATCCATTCGTCTGTCCTTGTTTGTCCCTTCTGTTTAGCCCCTTGTGAGCAATAAAGAAATATATATATTTCTTTATTGCTCACAAGGGGCTAAACAGAAGGGACAAACAAGGATAGACAAATGGATTAAGTCGATTACAGCGACCCCAGTGCGTAACTGGTACTTAATTTATCGACCCCGAAAAGATGAAAGGCAAAGTCTGCCCCAGCATGGCCACAGCTCATGAGCTGAAACTAGAATCAATCAATCAATCAATATATATATATATATATTGGCCTGCTCACTTAGCCAGCGGGGTGACGTCATTTGAAGGCTAAAACAATGCAAAGTGCATTGTGACCAGCGATGTGTTGCAACATCTGATAGCCTGGTCGATCACAGTGATATATATATATATATATATATATATACACACACACACACACACACACACATATATATATAGGTGTGCTAAGAAGTGTGGCACCTTGGTAAGTATCTTCTACTACGGCTCCAGGCCAACTAAAGACTTGTGAGTGGATTTTGTAGACTGAAACTGCATGTGTGCGTATAGAAAGAAATAGTAAGCTGAAAACAGGTATTCAAAGCCTTATAATTCCGCACTTCTATCAAAACCAAAATGTAAGTGGGAAGGAGAGAAAAAGGAAAACAGAAGAGCTAGTATAATCATCAAGGGAGGCCAAGTGACTGATAACAGGAAGTTACAAGCTCCTTGCCTTGATCTGTGTGATTGTTGAAAACGAGTGTTACCATCTTATAAATAGTGTCCTTCATTTCGAATCTACTATGAAAACTTGTCTGGTCATGGTGAAATATTACCTTACTTGGAGACAGGTGAGAGTTGACAACAGGAAGGTTATTTGGCTATAAAAATATCCACCTCAACAAATTCCATCCAATGCATGCCAGCATGGAAAAGTGGACATTAGAATGATGATGATGTTTTATAATATGCATTCATTTTACGAACAAAGAGGTATTCCAGAAATGTCTTAGCAATTCATGCGCCTAGAGCATGTCATAAAGTATTTAACACGGTTTGAATTCAAACTTTTATCTATTATCAATTGCTATTTTGACTATAGAACACTTCTGACTGTTGAACTTTCGTTCACAATAATGAAAACTGGGTCTCACACAAGGTTTCTTAGCCATGATACAGAACTTGTTATCTGGTCTTATCAAAACATTGAAACAAATATTTTGTTTTCTATACACTTGATTTTTCATTATATGGCTTTTTTTTTTGTATGTCATGAAGTCTATTTTCATAAAAGCTGCTGATACTGTAAAGTCAAGAAATATCGATTTACATCTCCAGCAATGTAAACAAATTTTTCCTTAGTTTAGACTTTGTCTTGTGAAAATTTTTACAAAGACTGTTTGAGATATACCTATACTTTCATTGAAGTGTCCAACTCTACAGCATGCAGTTTCATTCATTGTTTGAAGATATACCCAAGTTACTCATTATGCTAATGAAATTAAAGAAATTTTTTAAAAAGTCAATTCAGCTTCTTTTTTTTTTTTTTGGTGAGGAAGGGTTCTAGTTTTATAATAAGCATTTTCACTTTATTGATGAGCTGCTTAACCCTTTCGTTACTGTATTTATTTTGAGATGCTCAGTGTTTCTTTCAATTACTTTAAATATAACAAAGAATTTAGTAAAATAACTTAGTTGTCATTCAGCTAGTGCTAGTAACATAAATTGTGAACAATATGAAAACAAGACATTTGTATTCAAAGCCAGAGCCAGTTTCAGCTGGGTTGGTAATGAAAGGGTTAATTAGCAGCCTTGTAGTTAACAGCACATATTCTAAGATGAGAAAAGGCACTCCAAAAGAATAGCCTGTGGTTCTATGAGATAGTATTGTTTACAACAGTAGTTCTCAAGATGAAAGGTAGCATCGTCTTGGGAGTACTATAAGCTCACAAGGAGGTGCTATGGGAGTACAGTGTGTGTTGGAGTATGTCTGGTTCTTTTCTAAGAAATAGAATATCTAACTCAGTACAATACTTATTTTTTAAACATATTTTTTAAAAAATACTTTGTTGAGATTAAAATGAGTAAAGCCCGATTTATGAGTGATCAAAAACGTGACTGAAGATATAAATGTTTTCAAATATATGTTGAGTAGTTATGAGTATAGACAGTGATGTCACTATTTGCAAGTCAGCTACAAACAGTGACATCATCATTTGTAGTTGAGCTGCTACCAATGAAGTGTATTGACATTACATTTCCTGTCAAAAATATCATCCCCTAGCTCTGTACTTTCAAATTCCTCTGGAATAAAAATCATTTACTTGGAAAACAGCTATGAGTTGGCCACAGAAAGTTCATCCATTCATAAAAATCATGCTTCAAATTTATTCCTTAGCCATACTAGTGTGGGAAAAAAACAGATATTAAATGAAACAAACTCCTCTGTAGATGACACTTCCCTTGATTCGTTTTTAACCGTCAGCATACATCATCCACACACAATATAGACAAATAGCTTATAACAAGCATCTATAGATGGATACTTCAAGCATAGCCTTCAATGCAGACAAGACATCATGATTGCCTCCAACAGCTCTAAGACACTATCACTACATATGTCAAGGAAAAGTCTGCCTCTACACAAACAACTCAAAAAGCATCATGTGAGTACAGAGTGTAATATCAATTAAAGTATGACAAAAGAATAGGAGTTACATAATTACTTTCATGCAAATGATGTCACTTCATTTAAATGGCTCTGCTGAAGCAATAAAATGTTGCATGGGCACTCAGCCCTAAGTGCAGTGTTTCTTGTAGCAGAAACTACTGTATGATAATGAATGATTATGGAACTCCTGTTCTTTTGTCATTCATTAATTAATGTATACGGCCTTCACATGCCTGATGACGTGTAGTTAGGCCTTACATATATAGCATTCACAAATCTTCAGCCTAAAGACTTAGGATCTTTTCTTCAATCCCCCAAAATATTTCAAAACTGTTCTTTTACAAAGCTCAAGTGTAATCCACTGCTGTACTGTTCTCATGCTTGAGACTCACAAATATACCTGAGACAGTGATGCTCTTACATGCACAAATATTAGGGTTTTGCGTACTTCTTACATAGCTGAGAGATTGGGATTGCAATACAAGCATTTAGGTACTGCTTACTTATCTGAGACAGTAATAAAAAAAAAAAAATTTTTAAAGTCATGTCAGCTCACAAGTTTCCTGGTTTCCTGGCATATATATTCCACGCCTGGATGGACACTGGTTCATCACAGGATTACTCATTTTTGCCAGCTCATGAACACAATACGTCACCTGGTTCAGTAATCGAAACCACAATCTTACGATCATGAGTCCAGTACCCTAACCACTAAGCCACACGCCTCTAATCTGAGACAGTGGCACTGGAATATAGATACTACTTATATTCCTGAGGCAATTGTCCTGCAACATACGCAAACATGGGAGAAGAGCTTACATATTTGAGACAAGAGTATTGCAACACAAACATTCTACTTCACATCCATAATCCATTGCTCCATTCACCCACCACCTAGCAATTGGCCCACTACAACACCCTTTTTCCCCCCACATTTCTATGGCTACCACAAGAACTTCTACTCCTCACTAGCAAACTACATACACCATCCATATATGCCCACCATCCATCACTCTGTTCTCATCCAATGTGTCACTACACTCCCCTCCAAATTTTGTATTGAATACTTTTCTCTATTATTCTTTCTAATTCTCTTCTCGCTCACATTTTTCCTGTGAGCATTCCCCATGGACATTTTAATCTAACCATCTACCATATCAATTTGGCCATGACATATAAAGTTCATGGACGCTTCACATCCTCTTAATAGAAAAATATCTTTTTGTCATCTTTATACTTTTTAAACTTTTTTTTTTTACATCTTAACTGAATTTTTTTTCTTTTTTTAAACAATCTCCTCAATAAATGCATCATAACTTACTTTAATCTCCTTGTCTACAATTTACTTTGTTATGGGATTACCAATTATTACAGTTACATTATTGCTCATTTTATGGACCAAGACACTTCTCAGATATAAATGATGGTAGTATATTTTCTATATTTTTTTTTTTTTTCTAATTATTTCATTTCAAGGAAAATACTCGGACCAATTTTTTTTGCAACAAATTGTTTTCTCATCTTTACAGCAAACATTAAACAAACGAGTGTACTGCACCATAATCAAACTAGTAGTTTTACCATGCCATTATAGTTTACATTCATTTACTTTTCTCAGCCTTTCTCTTTTCCTCTCATTTTATCCTCCATCCTATAACTCACCCTTCATCAAGAATTATTTCATGCCGTTTTAGCATAATTTTGCTCTAGTTGTTCTGGTTTCCACTAAAATGTAGTTTACAGCATCTGTTCATTCACTTCTCATCATGATTTCTTTCCATATGATTTCATCATATTAATTGTTTCTGTTAGAAGCAATTCTTCAACTTTACCAATCCTATGTTACATAGATTAGCCAACACAAAGACATTTTACCTTTTCTTACTGCCTCTATGATTTCATTTGTTTTGTTTTTTTTTCTTTTCATTTTGCAATAACTACTTTTGAAGAAATTATACTATTTTCAGCAATAAATATGAATCAGATTTCTCAGCTGATTCCATTCTAGATTTGTGTTTATACTCTGTATTTTTATTACTGGTTTCAGTCATTGGACTGTGGTCATGCTGGGGCACTGCTTCCAGTGGTTTCTAGTTGGTCATATTGACACCAGTATGTATTGATTTTTTATTTATTGGATATAAAAGAATACACAAAGGAATACAACACTAGTCTATATCAGTAAACATAAAAACTGATTTCTATATATACATGTATATATATATATATATATATATATATATATATATATATTATATATATATATATATATATATATATATATATACAGAGAGAGTGAGAGAGAGAGAGAGACATACATATATATATATATATGTCACATACACACCACCATCATCATCATTTTTTGTTTTCTTTGCTGGCATGGGATTAGATGACGTGACAAAATCCAATGAGTTGAAAGTTTTGGCTTGGTTCCTATGTCTGGAAACCCTTCCTAACAACTCTAAACATTTTACAAAGTGTACAAGGTGTGGGTGGAAGTGGATGAGGGGGTATCTCTCTTTTTTTTTTCTGTGGCTTCCTTGTAACTTGCATGACTAAAGAACTCCTATGACCGAAAAGAGAATATGAGAGGATGTTGAGAAGAGGAGTTCTATTATTTATGGCAGCTTGTGTGTGTGTATAAAAGATATATATATATATGAACCAAATTCGATGACTGGCACCTGTGCCAGTGGAGCACTAACAGCTCCATCCGATCGGGATCACTGCCAGAGCAGCTGTCTGACTTCCGTGCTAGTGGCACATAAAAAGCACCATTTGAGCATGATCGTTACCAGCGTCGCCTTACTGGCATTTGTGCCGGTGGCTCATCAATAAAACATTTGAGTGAGGTCATTGCCAGTGCTGCTGGACTGACTCCTGTGCAGGTGGCACATAAAAAACACCATTTGAGCATGGCCATTGCCAGTACCACCAGACTGGCCCTCGTGCCGGTAGCACATAAAAGCACCCACTACACTCTCAGAGTGGTTGGCATTAGGAAGGGCATCCAGCTGTAGAAACTTTGCCAGATAAGATTGGAGCCTGGTGCAGCCATCTGGTTCGCCAGTCCTCAGTCAAATCGTCCAACCCAGGCTAGCATGGAAAGCAGATGTTAAATGATGATGATGATATATATCATTTAGTTCTGTTTTACTTATTTTTCTAAAGCCTGGTACTTATTCTATTGGTTTCTTTTGCCAAACTTCTAATTACAGTGACGTAAACACACCAACACCAGTTGTCAAGGGTGTGAGCAAGGGCACAAATAAATACACACATACCCATGACAGGCTTCTTTCAGTTTCCATCTACCAAATCCACTCACAGGGCTTTAGTAGAAGACATCCAAAGTTCCACACAGTGGGACTGAACTGAGAACCATGTGGTTGGGAAGGAAGCTTCTTACCACACAGCCCATACCTACACACACACACACACACACACATATGTATATACAATGGTTTCTAAGAAAGCACTGATCATCTTGTGACTATAGCTGAAGACACTTGCCTAAGGTGTCATGCTGTGAAAGAAGGAATCCCAAAACAATGTGAATAGGAACTGAACATCTTAACAACATGGTTATATCTACCATGGTTACACCTACCTACATCCCATTTCAAATTCTTTTATACAACTACAAATGATGAATTTTTTTCAGATTAATTTGATAAAGCAAGCAATATTTTGTAGCTTTGGCATTCTTAATTTGCATCTAATGAGTTTCGTTTCTGAATAATTTTTTTTTTTTTTATGTAGTAACATTTAGTAGCACATATAACAAGAATATGTATTATTATCATCATCATCATTAAATGATGATGATATTCCTGTTAACAAAAAATTCATATTGTGTGTAACAAAATATATTATATTCTTGGAACTCTTTAATCTGATACCCATGGGACCGGACAAATTCTGAATTACATAAAATATTGTATTGCAAAATAAATATAACCTCTGACTTCCTACAAATGTCCAAAAGCTTTAAATACTGGTATCCGTGTAATTAAATATAGATTAAAACATAAAACAAGAAATAATACCATATCACGAACATTACAAAAGTATATTTCTATTGCTTCATGCTTCAATAAACTTGCTAAACAATAGATGAAAAATCATTGAAGCTACTGAGATCTGAAGCTACCAAGATCTGAAGCTACCAAAATCTGAAGCTTCAAACTGAAAAACATTTTAAAACTTCATGAAAACATAAGCCTGAAATGAAAGTAAAAAAAAATATACTTTAAAAGTGGAACTTTCTAGACTATGGAGAATCAGATTAAAGAGATTCTACTGCAGTATTGCTTTATAATCATGTAGTATTACTATCTTAATCATTGATTTACAATCAACTCGCAATTACTATGCATATACATTACTAAATAATCAATTTTTTTTTTAATCTTTTATTTTCATAGTAGTGTTTCCTAAAACTGTATAAACCATTTCTCTATTCCAATGATCATTTCAAAACCTTTGAATAACTACTAGTCATATTTTCCTACTGTTAATACATGTTAAAAACAAGATGAATTTGTAGATGAGGGAAAAGATCCAGGTTAGTGGATCATTATTATTATTATTATTATTATTATTATTATTGTTGGTGCAGCAAGCTGGCAGAATCGTTAGCACACTGGACAAATTGTTTAGTGGTATTTCACCTGTCGCTATGTTCTGAGTTCAAATTTCGCCAAGGTCAACTTTGCCTTTCATCCTTTCAGGGTCAATAAAATAAGTACCAGTTGAACACTGGGGTTGATGTAGTCGACTCATCCCCTCCTCCAAAATTACTGCCCTTGTGGGAAAATTTGGAACCATTATTATTATTATTAGGTAGTGAAGGCAGCAAGCTGACAGAATTGTTAGTACATGGGGCAAAATTGCTTAGTGGCAAAATTGCTTAGTGGCATCTTGTCAGTCTTTACATTCTGAGTTCAAATTCCACCAAGGCCAACTTTGTCTTTCAGCCTTTTGGGATCAATAAAATAAGTGCTAGTTGAGCACTGGGGTCAATAAAGTCGACTTACCCCTTCCCCCAGACTTGCTGGCCTTATGCCAGAATTTGAAAGCATTATTATTAGATAGTGAGCTGGTTAAATCATTAGCACATTGGATAAAATGCATAGCAGCATTTCTGACTTGTTACCTTTTGAGTTCAAATCCTGCTGAAGTCACTTTACCATTCATCTTTACAGGGGCAATAAAATAAAGTACCAATGAAGTACTGGAGTCAATGTAATCAACTTTCTCTTCTAAACTTTCTAGCCTTGTGCCTAAATTACAAAAAATCATTATTATTGAATTAATCTGAAGAGCTGTGGACCTCTGAAGCCCAGGCTATCACAGTATCTTGTCCTACATCTTGATGGCAAATTTGGAGTCCTTGGCACTATGCAGTGGCGCCCAGTTCTAGTATTTGTGTAACCATACCTGCACATCATTCTCTTGATTGTCTTGCATGAAATTTGTTTTTGGTTAAAAACACAGATGAATACCTTATTTATGATTCTAAGTGGATAGGAACTGCTTTTGCTGGCCCTATGAGGTTAGTTTGGTTAATGTTCCTCTTAAAAAGTTGAATGTCAATTTCTGCAGGGGCAAGGCAGAATTCCAGAGGGATGACATACTAAAGAAGGAATCGATGTAGTCATTAGTGCAGAACCTGAGAAGTGGGGACACAATATGGATGACAAGGACAGGAGGGTTAAGTAAGTTTAATATATCTTAGTACAGTTGGCTAGGGGCTATTCAGCCCCTACAGTAGTGGTGGTAGAAAAGACAGAAAGAGGATACAGCATACCTGTAGGCCAGAGGCTGAAGTGTCTAGGTGTACTTGTTTATGCCAGTCACCGTCTAATATTAGTATATTCTAAGGTTGTGAGCTGGTAGAATCATTAGCACACCAAGCAAAATACCTAGTGGCATTTCATCCGTCTTCTGAGTTCAAATTTCACCTGCACTGACTTTGCCTTTCAGGGTCAGTAAAGTATCAGTTGAACACTGGGGTTAATACAATTGACTTATCCCTTCCCTAAGATTGCTGGCTTTGTGTCAATATTTGAAATCAATATTGGTGTATTCTTGAGCTGGCAGAATGATAAGCACGCTAGACAAAATGCTTAGCAGCATTACACCCATCTTTAAATTCTGAATTCAAATGCTGCCAATATCAACTTTGACTTTTGTCCTTTCAGGGTTAAGGAAATAAGTGCCAGTTGAGCAGTGGGGTCAATGAAATCAACTAGACTCTTCCCCCAAAATTTCAGACTTTATTCCTATAGAATGAAGGATTACGTTTATTACTGTTCCGTTGCTTTATTGTCTACCCAAGAGCTAGAGTGCCATCACAACTAACTAACCATAAGTCATGTGTCTAGAAAATATCTGGAGGATCTTTTTGCAGTTCCTATCCACTTAGAATCATAAATAAGGTATTCATCTGTGTTTTTAACCAAATCAAATTTCATGCAAGACAATCAAGAGAATGATGTGCAGGTATGGTTACACAAATACTAGAACTGGGCGCCACTGCATAGTGCCAAGGACTCCAAATTTGCCATCAAGATGTAGGACAAGATACTGTGATAGCCTGGGCTTCAGAGGTCCACAGCTCTTCAATATCCTCCCGAAGGACCTGACAGACCTTGATGGGGTGGATGCAGATGTCTTTAAAATAAAACTGGATCTCTTCCTGTCAGGTGTCCCAGATGAACCAACTTCACGGCAGGAGGTGCAGATGAGGGCAGCTGCATCGAACTCTCTCATGCACCAAATGTCAATTGCATTCGTGAAGTAAAATCATGTAGCAACACCGAATGGCAGTGCCCCAGCATGGCCACAGCTCGTGAGCTGAAACTAGATAAAATGATAAAAATGATATGGCTCTTTGAAAATTCTTGGAATTAAGTTACTTATTAAAAAGAACCAAGTTCAACCGTTTCATTAAAGATGTAACATTAAATTAAATTAAATTTATTTCTTGCATAGGTAAGGTATGAAGGTAGAAATTTGGGGTGAGGGAACAATGGGTAAAATCAATCTCTGGTCTTGACTGACACTTTATTCTATTGATGCAAGAATGGCCATGGCAGAATTTGAACTCTTTGAATTAAATTCATAACAAATTATTCATGATTATTTTCTGTTGTTTGTTATCCAACCATGTTGCACTGTATTCTTCACATCCAATACGTCAATATTGTCAGACATGATGAAGGAGTAGTACACCCGATGAAAAAATTGGGGAACACCTGTTCTTAACAAGCACTTTCTCAACTAAACAAGGTAACATTGTTTGGTTTGAGTTAATTACTATATCTTTATTAAACAAACAATCGTTATTAATTACAGGAACAGTTAGATTTTTTCTTTTTGTTGGGAACCATTGATTGGCTTAAAGTTAAGAGTAAATGCTATTGGTTGACTTGACTATATTATGACAATAATTAGTTAGATATATTGATAAGTTGAAAGTCTATCACTGGTAATTTTTTAATGTCTATTGTGACTAATTAGTTTAGGCTCTCATTGCAGATAATTGTTTTATATCTATTACACCTAATTATTTAGTACCTAAATAGTTTATGGCTTTTTCTCTAGCTAATTATATCTGCAATTAATCATTATATGCATGAGGTGAATGGTTTTTATGTACAGCTAATTATTTTCGTAACCCTAATGACATTAATTTGTTTATTGTCTTAATATATATAATTTTGCTTCACTTAGCCAGTTTAATAATAGAATGGCTACACTACTGAATAAATGCTTGCATTTTATTGCTTGCTGTATCTTTTAGTGCTAATTGATGCAATATGCAAAAGATCTGCTCACAAAGATGCTTTTTTATAATAACAGATTGCCAAATGATATTATCAAAGACTGCATTTTCATTAGCTGATGTTCATGTAAGATTAAAGTTCAATCCATGTTGCCTACTGGGGACGTTCTTGATCACAACAATGGAAATACTGTATAATATACAAATTAATCTTCTATACAATGTTTTAAATGTTAGGGTTGTCTGGAGGATACATAAAACTGTTGACAAAATGTCTAGTAATTTGTGCAAGTAGGTTTATTAAAAGTGAGCTTCAAAAATATTATACTTAGATACAGGAAGAACATCATAAAGGAACCTTAATTGGAGAAATAGTGATACATATTAAGTTCCATAACATTCCATGTTGTATGAATAGTTCTAGCTATTGTACATATATTCATTTTGTTTTTAACAAGCTTTTATTCTTCCTTCATACCTGTGATATGCAATATCACTTACCTCCACTTCGTTTTCCTTATTTTAATTATATGTACTGATATTTTTTTCTTTGCCTTATTAAAATTATGCTGTCAATTTCAATTTCAAAGGAAAATGATATTGTGATGATATTAAAGTATCTATGTTAATGTATCAAAGAATTTCACATAGAAATTTGACCTTCTACTTCAAAACATTGATATATCTAGTTTCATTAAGAAATTTCGTAACAGGTCAAATTATTACAGAAATTGATCAAATTCCTTAATAGACCTTGTATTATCATTTTGAGAAAGTTATTGAGATATTATGTAAGTTTTTCACTTAAAATATATCAATTATTGAAATTTTGTAGGTGTTTTTCCTTACTTTGTTTCTTAGTTTTGAAAATATGTATAATTTTTTTTCTTGTACACTGATTCACTGAGAGATAAAAGCAATTATATCTATGATTTATTATGAAAATAGAATTGATGAGGAAACAAAGTATTTCTACTTTTATAGATTCAGTTGCAGTGCAATTAAATAAGTAGTTTCTTCTTATATTTTAGTGTCTTTTCTATTTGATATGTATGATTTGTCTTTGAGGAAAGGTATTCCATTTTATGAGACAAAGTTCGAAAAAAATAGTCATATTCAAACATTATTGAAAAACTATTTAGATAGCTTTTCATGCTTCCTTAACTGCAAAATATTTTGTTTTCTCTGGCAATATACAGTTATTAGTCTAGCAATGTATTTAGTGATATGTATTCGTCTCTCCCTGTCTATGGGTACATCTGATTGAATGCATCTATCTATCTATCGATTGATTGATCATTATCATTTTTACATCTGTTTTCCGTGCTGGCATGGAAAACAGATATAAAGCATCTTGTTTGATGCAGTCTGTTTCCATCAAAGTAGAAAAGAGCCCATGACAGCATTATAAGTATTAATACAATCCTCAAGGTAACTCCTGTAAAGAAGATACTATTAATACAACAAACTTTAAAGGAAAAGAAATTTGATCAATTTACAGAAATTCTTAGCTGTGGAATTTGTGTCAGTGCTATTTGTGCTTGATCTAAATAGAACTTCCTTCAGAACTTTACATTTCAGGAACACCAGCATCAGTAAGAAAATAACTCAGAACGATGCCCTCTGCTCTTCTTCAAAATTTCTTTAAATCAGTGCTTGATCTCCAAAGTTTACAGTAAAGAAAAGAAGGAAAAACATCTATTTCAATTCGATATTTTTTTCCCTCTTTTGTCTTCATTTTTATGTTTTTATTCTTTTATAAAAACCTTTTTATAAAAATCCTTTGCCTTTGATTTGTACCCTCTTTTATTTGCTTCACTAGATTAGGTTTCCTTCTTTCAACACTTTAAATAATATCATTACTGCTATACACTTCCCAAGATTGGTTACTATGCTTCATGAAACATTTATCAGCTTTCATCTCTATCATTTGCACTCTGCTCTTTAAGACGGTATCTTTTATGGTTTCAAACTGATCAAGCCGTGAAGAAAAATTTTTGATGCATGTCATAAATTGAAGAAAATATTTAGGCCAAAGAGCCCATAATTTTGAAATATAGTTTAGAAATAATTTTTGAAGTATGGCTATAATTCTCTATCAGTGCAGAAAATTTACATTTTCCATTGAAAAAACAGAAGACAAAAAAAAAAAAATGGTCAAAAACAGAATATTTAAATATCTATCACCCCAAGTAATTTTAAGATATCTGATATTTTTGGCTTTGTATTTGCTTCATTTTTAAAGTTCACGCTATTTTATTGTCTGCATATTTTTAGCTCATTTATAACAATTTGGCATCAACTTAAACACCTTATCAAGTATTTTCTTGATTATATCTTAATCAATATAAGACTACAAACTTCCACAATACTGTTGTTACCATTATCAGCATCAATTTAACTTACATTTTTTTCATACTTTAAAAGTTGCAATGTACCTATATTATGAATCTTCTTACATTTTTTTCTTTTACTGTTTAATTTTCTTGAGAACTTGCAAAATAAATTATTCAAAACCTACATCAAACTAAGCAGCACATATTCACATTCGATACCATATACTGCTGTTGAATCACATAACATATTCATACATGTGCACATTATTTCTCTTCCATATTTGGCCAATAAATAAGTGCCTTTATTGCCATTATGTAATTCTATTGAAAACGTTCAATGAGCTTTTTCTTCTGCTCGTAACACCAGTTTCTGCCTTGAAGTGAATGGCATATTGTATCATACTTGTGTATGAAGTGTGGCATTGCATGGTAGCGAAACATACACACTGAATACAGAGGATGTACAAAAGTTGAAAAGAAGTAATCATTTTCCACAAATGTAAATGATAGCATGTATGAGTGAATGGCAGCTCAAATGAGCTGAGAGAAGAACTTAGCATAAGAGGAATCAGATGTAGCATGTGAGGTGTAGGGAGGATGACAGTTGGGTAAGGAAGGGACCAAAGACTTTGAGTGAAATTTGGTTGATGGGAACTGTGTTGAAGCTCTCCAAGGGGCCATTCCTGTTTTGGGGTAGCATACTTAATCCTTTACTTAATTTAGTACCAACACCTGACCCCTAGTTGATTTTAGCCAATTGGGTTTCTAGTCTGAATAAATTTCTTCTTTCCTCTTAGTACCAGTATCAGAGGTTCTGAGAGAAGTTGTGGGTGTGTCCTTCCTCCTGATTAAACCATGTGAAAAAAAGAAAAAGAAAAGTGAAATCTTTAGGCAAAGAAGGATTGAACCAATGACAATTGAATATGAAGCAGAGTTGACACTGCATAGTATGCTTAGGAGAATTGCCACTTGATCGACCACAATAGGATAATATTAGAAATAAAGGTTAGTTGTTTTCATGCTACTTGCCTATCAAACTAGTTAAGTAGTGCATACAATGTATATATGTATGTTAGAATTTGCTTAAGCTTATGCTCCAACCCCCATCGCATAATGCACTCTACATTAGTATAACTTGTATATAACCTTTTGTTTTATTGCATGCCATTTTACACTTTAAATTTTGTAAGATGTCTTAGATGTTACATATTAAGAAACAAATGTATATATATATATCTATATATATATTTATATATATATATATATTTATATATATTTATATATATATATATATATTTATATATATATATATATATATATATATTATATATATATATATATATATATATATATCTGTATGTTTGTGTGTGTGTGTGTGTGTGAGAGAGAGAGAGAGGTGGGAAGTAAGAGAAATGTTAAATTCTGAGAAGAGGAAATATTGTAGCCAAAAACTCAACTGAATATTGAATCCATACATGCAGATAGAACAAATGCAGTTTCATTCTTCAATAATTTCTGTATTAAATTCCTGATATTTATTCAGATCTGATCAGGCAATAGGAAAACCATTGATCCAAAACTACTTGAATGCCATACAATTCTTTTATCTTTGCTTTCTTTTCCCACTTATATCAGACTTTTCCTTTCTCCGTTGCCAACTATTTTATTTTGATAGCAAATTCCTCATTCATTCAGAAGCAAATTCTGTATTGTTCTCGAATTTGAATATCATCACATTTTCTTTTTACATGATTATGAGGAATGGTTCCATAAAGTAACTTTAACCACAATTTTAGATCATGGCATGATAAAGAAAGAAGGAAAAAAAGCAACAAAGCATGTATGCTGTAATCTTCTTGTCCTTTATTTCCTTATAAAGTTAGTAGACAAAATACAAAATAAGTAGCAATCTTAATCCTTTATATGATCTTCTGTAATATCTACCATAATTTTGTTGATGAACTTCAAAGAAGCACGCTGCACACAATTTGTTCTTTCAACCATAAAAAAATCAAATGTATGTGTGTGTGTGTGTGAAATGAACATATTAACAAATATATACACAAATATATGCATTATACATATATAACAAACATAGTATGCATAGATATACATCAACAAACATAGTGTTTGCAAAGGATCATTTTTGATTCTATTTAAAAGAAAATTATGGACAAAGAAAATTCCTTCAAAACACGTTATTATTCTCAACACAAGCTCAGATGAACAGTTTTGTGAAACATATGCAATATGAATAGCATCCTCATCATTTTAGCATCCACTGTTCCATGCTTACTTGAGTCAGACAGAATTTGTTGAAAGAAATTTACTATTGTCTTCTTGTTGCCAATCCCTCACCTGTTATCAAGCAAAGTGATATTGCCCTGTGGCTGGATATGTTTCTATGGAAGACTGGAATTCAAAGGCATTGTTTGTGTGGCAATGATCATGCAATGTAAAGACAAAGAGACACGCACACAAATATACATGTATGTGTGTGTATGCATATATACATACACATGCACACTCACACACAAACATGGCAGGTTTCTTTCAGTTTCCATCTACCAAATCCACTCACAAGTGTCTACAACTGTGGCCTGAAGCTTAAAAAGATGCTTGCCTAACATTGTGTGAAGTGGAACTGAACCTGAAACCACATGGTTGTGAAGTCAGCTTCTTAATCACACACAAATATATATACATATGTCTGAATACCTTCACACACACACACACACACACGCATATATATATATATATATTTATTTCTATATTTATCTCCCCCCCCGTCTCTCTCTGTATGTATATATATATATATGTGTGTGTGTGTGTGTGTGTGTGTGTATAGTGAAGTGTACAGTATTATATATCCATTACGGACGATCTTACTATTAGGTGCAAAACCGAATTGGTAAGATTGGCCATAATGGATGGATATATAATACTGTACATTTTGATTTATATACCCACTCTATTGACAAATATACAAGTGCATATTTTCTCTGACTTATAGATACTTAGATGGCTATATATATATGTAAAGAGAGAGAGTTATAGATAGATTATATAGATAGATATGTATACATATACAGATAGATATATATGCATACACTTATAAATATGTATGTAGTATTTGTTAAAATCGCAAGCCATTAATGTTATTATTGTTATTATTACCTACATTATAATTTTTATTCCATTCTTTCACTAGCCATCCATGCACATTTCTGTGTTCATTAGATATGTACTGTGTTTTATTCTTGCTTTACTGTTGTATTGAATGTGTGTTATGAAATGTGTGTATGAGTGCATACTAGTGTCCCCATTCTGTTGCTCAAGTATTTGTCTGTATTTATTGTTTTTAATATCATTCCCAAGGCACCTATTATTATGGACATAGCCCTCTGTTTCCCCTATATTCTGCATAACTCTATTTGCAACTCTTCGTAAATTCAGATTTTCCTCAGTTCTTTTAGAGATGCTTCGTTGCTGTCTGTTGAAATTGTTGCTTCCATTATGAGGTGTTTCTATAACTGATGGCCTATAGCAATAATGAAATGGCTGAAAGAAAGTACCTCAGGAGAGTGTTCTGTACATTAAATACAGATAGAGTAGGGGCTCACATATGTAACATGGTGAGTTAAAAATAACTCTTTCCATTAGGATTATCCTAGCAATTAGTGGACAAAAAACTCCCTTCGAAAACAACAAGCAAAGGGAGGGGGCCATGTCACTAAAATCAGTTTAACAAAGTGTTTATACAACATACAGGAGTGGATTTAGTTTTTCAAACCAACTGGTGAAAGAACTGAACATCATCATCATCATCATCATCATCATCATTTAACGTTCGCTTTCCATGCTAGCATGGGTTGGACGATTTGACTGAGGTCTGGCGAACCAGACTCAAATCTGATCTGGCAGAGTTTCTACAGCTGGATGCTCTTCCTAACACCAACCACTCCGAGAGTGTAGTGGGTGCTTTTACATACTACCGGCACGAGGGCTAGTTTGGTGGTACTGACAATGGCCACGCCCAAATGGTGCTTTTTTACATGCCGCCTGCACAAAAGTTAGTCCAGTGGCACTGGCGACAACCTCGCTCGAATATTTCACAAGCCACCAGCACAAGTGCTGGTAAGGCAACGCGGTGACAATCACTCTTGGACATGTTTCTATATTATTAGACTTCCTCAGTAGAGTGTACTCTACTTAGTTGGCAAGATTCAAAGTGGTCAGTGTTATGTTCCCCAACTAAAAAGAAGTGCATATACATTTTAAAAGCTGATAACTCAGTTAATTTTCATTCTTTTTATATTTATGCTTTAGAAATAATGAAGGAAGCAAGACTAAGCTTTCAACAAGTGAAATTTATCCAAAAATGCTTTGTAAGTTTGAAAATGCTGTCAAAGGGTAAAGATAGTATGAGAGGGAATTTCAAATATTCACCTACATGACTTACCATCAGTTGAATTAGAGCTTAGCTTGAAGCAGAGAAAACTGCCTAGAATGTTTGTAAGAAATGTTCCAGATGGCCACAGATATGAAGCACCACAAAGCAAGAAAGGGTACTAGAAACAATAAAATCTTTACAAGAATACTCCAAGCTTTCAATGAAGATGATCAAGATCAGCAAGTGGGCTTTTTCAAATAGTACTTAGCAAGATGTATATAAGATGTACACTTTCCAACAATGTCGTGTCTTGCAAACAACTTGCACATGCAAGTGCTACCAGTTAAAAGCTCCATATACCGGAAAGCTAGCAAGCGTATGGGGTCATCAGGAGAGAATGCGTGCCGTTTCGGGGCCTACCTCTCGACGGCATCAATGCACACCGGCCCCCCCCTCACTGATATGAGGCCCCACTTGCTAGATCAGCTGGTTATGAAGAACTCAATATACTTCTAGCCATCGCTCATCATCTCTTTTTAACCAAATCCAGTGGCTAGCCTTCTCCACTGTAGATTGGATATCAGTCATGGTGGTATTGACTTTACGATGAGTTAAGCCTATCGATAACACTACATGAGAATTAAATGGTTCAATTAACCACCACAATTGCCACCATTTGAGGTAAATGGACCGAGAAAGTGAGGTAGACAGAGGAAAACGTGGAGGAGGAGATTGGGAGGGTTGGCTTGAGAAGGGAGGATGCCCAAAACAGGGCAAGATGGTGAGATAGTTTGAGGGCGGTTGCTATGGCATTGAGATAGATCTAGCCACCCCCATTAACAAGGACAAAACCAGGATTTAAAACACTGGATGAAGATGATGAGGAATTGCATCTACTAGGGACCTATAAACACATGTACAGGGGAATATTGTGTTAATCCCAGGAGTAATGGCATGGTTACTAGGAGCCTTATCATCAAAATGATTAATTAGACAATTCTTTTATTCTTTAGTCATTTGACTATAGCCATGCTGAAGCACCACCTTGAAGGATTTTAGTCTAACGAATCAACCCCAGAACTTATTTTTTATGCCTAGTACTTATTCTATTGGTCTCTTTTGCTGAACCGCTAAGTTACAGGGATGTAAACACACCAACACCATTTGTCAAGCAGTGATGGTGGGACAAACAGACATACACACACACACACATATAGCCACTCACAAGGCTTTGGTTGCCTTGAGGCTATAGTGGAAGACACCTACCCAAGGTGCTACGCAGTGATATTGAACCCAAAACCATATGGTTGGGAAGCAAGCTTCTTACCATACAGCCATGCCTGTTTTGATTGTTCTGTGACTGGTCCTATTTACTTGAACTTGCTGTGATAATCTGTCATACAAAGCATTCAAAATGTCTTTGAGGAATTGAAGTCTTATTTCCAGCAAGCTGGAATAGCTCCACACTACCATAATAATATAAGGGCCTCTACCTTGTTGAAATTTTGCCAACCAGGTGGATTGGACATGGAAGTTCAGTAGAATACCCTCTGTATTCAAACTTCCCACCACTAAACTCTCTTTTATGGGAATACTTAAAACATAAAGTCAGTAGTTCAAAACCAGCAAAAGTCAGCAAGAGCATGTACAAATAAACAACAAAATGTTTTATCTTTTACTTGTTTCAAGTCATTACACTGCAGCCATACTGGAGCACTACCTTGAAGAATTGACCCTAGTTCTTGTTTTTTTAAAGTTGTGGTATTTATCCTATTGGTCCATTTTACTGAACTGCTAAGTTACAAGGACATAAACACACAACACCAGTTGTTAAGCAATGGGTGGGTGGGACACAAACATGGACACAGAGGTACACAAACACACATATATATACAATGGGGTTCTTTCAGTTTCCATCTACCAAATCCACTCTCAAGGTTTTGGTCAGCCTGTGGCTATTGTAAAAGACTCTTGCCCTTGGTGCCACACAGTGGGTTTGAACCTGGATCCATATAGTTGGGAAACAAACTTCTTACCACACAGCCACACCTGCACTTGCTTCTTGATGCTTGCAATTCCATTGTTTTGTGTAAGCAGTGCCTAGATCAGAACAGTCGTCAGTTTGAAAATAGGTGTCTGTAAAATTCAATTATATTCTGTCTGTGGATTCTATTAAATTTTGAAAATGAAATGTATTTTAATAAACACTGACTTTAAAACCATTCAATGAGTGCATACATTTTTTAGGGACACCTTACATGTATAGGAAATGTATCTGATTATGAATATCAATAATATTACTTAGTACTTCATTTATTCTCTCTCAGTCTCATTGTGTGTGTGTGTTTGTGTGGTGGATGCAAGCAAGAGGGAGAAACTAAGCTGGAAGCCAGGGTGGTGATGAGCATTGGTTTGGCCACCTGTGCTAACCCACCTGTGGGAGGGTGTTATGGTTCATGGTCAAAACAAAATCCCAGGGATTGTTGGATACCATCTGATGGCATCAATTCCTCCTAACCAAAGCTCTCTTGACCTTATTGAATGGAAAACAAGCATCTTCTTTTAGATGCTAACAATAACATATCTATGTATCGCATATACATGTTATCAATAACATTAAATATGTATATAAATATGTGAATACATGTGTATATGTGCATGTACATATCTGCATATACATATTATATATTCTTAATATGCAACAAAAGTATTAAAGTAGCCATCTGTGTATCATACTTAAAGTAAATACATCATTATCTATTGCAGTATTCAACCAGAGATAATATCTCTTATGGACAAGCTGTGTTGCAAAACACTATATATATATATATATATATAGGAAGCAAATAAAAATGATCCTATACTAGCTAGTGAGAATGTTAGATGTGTTTTTCTGCCTCATTAAGCATCATCAGTGGTATGTAGTCACAGTCAACTGCATACTTAGACAAAATTTTTCTCCATTGATATTGGAAAACAGTGTCTGAACTTTCACTGGTGTTGTATATATATATATATACATATATATATATATTCATGTACATATACAGGGTGCAATGGATAAATTGTCACCATTTTGTATTTTTAATTTTGCACATGTGCTTTGCTGAATTTTAATTTTGTTGACTACACAGTATAGTAGGGTCAGTTGGACATCATCTGTGAGAAAAATGGCACCATGACGCAACTCACTCTGCCAGAAATTTGGAAACGACACATTGTACTGCTTGGCATTTGTGCTGGAAGCTCCAGTATGAACATTTCAGAGTGTTTGAGTGTCAATCTGAGGATGTGCATGTTCTGAAAGTGATCAAAATTAAACATTCAGTCAACATCATGGTGTTTGGAGTGATCCCTAGTGATGGCAACATTATGCCTCCATTCATCTTTCCACACAGCCTCACACTCAATACAGAGGCCTACATCAAGGGCCTGGAGAAGGTAGAGCTGCCCTGGGTCATGAGGATGGCTGCTGGAAGACCCTATGTATGGCAACGTGACTCTGCACCATGCCACACAAGCAGTAGAACACAGTCACGGCTGTCAGACAATTTCTGTGACCACATAACCCCTAACATCTGGCCACCTAACTCCCCAGACTGCAACCCCCTTGATTATCATGTGTGGGGTGCAGTTGAGTGAGAGACCAACAAAACTTGTAACACTGAAGATGAACTGAAGGCAAGGATTATAGCAGCATTCACCAACTTAAACAAGGAGACCATCCAGAAGCGTTGCAGGAGATTCCGAAGTCGTCTGGAGGCTGTGGTTGAAGCCAATGGGGATTTTATTGAATAAATTTATTGTTTAGTATTTCAAGCTATTTTTATATAAGTTTGGTAAATATATCTGTTAGAATAAGATGTTGGTGTTATTTTCATTTTTGTGTAGACAACAGTATATTCACTGCACCCTGTATGTATCTAAACACACTCACACACACATATGGTTGAAAAGGGAGGTTAAGAGTTCATACAAATCAAAGGTTATTGGTAGAAAGTAAAGGTTGCACCAGCACAGAATTATGTTTAAAGAATTTTTTACTCTTTTACTCTTTTGTTGTGTATGTCCATCTTATTAAATATTAAAAATTTGAAGTCAAGGATTAGGACATAAGAAAAAAATTGGAAATTTAAACAATTTGTTCTCATATTCTGTGCCTAGTTAAGAATGTGTGTGTGTGTAGATAGGTAGGTCCATAGATAGCTCATTTAACATCTATGTTTCATGGCGGCATGCATGGGTTTGATTGGATCTGATTGTGTTCTAGTGTCTGCTTTGGCTTGGTCTCTAATGGCTGGATATACTTTCTAACACCAACTACTTTACTGTGCGTACTGGGCACATTATTTCATGCCATTAACACTATTAAGGTTGCTCTGCAGCTCTCATAGCAATGAACCTTAAGGGAGGGAGTGTCAGCTTTATGCTAAGGGACAAGAGATTAAAAGGGAGTACAGAGCAGGTTCTTGTAAAAGAACTGCATGGATAATCTTTGTTTATAAACCTTTTCAACTCTTTATATAACATGTGATTCTTCTATATTGTAATAATATGTAGATAGTTTGCCTTGTTATTCTTGTCCATACCTGTTCAATAATATGGTCATTTTATTATTCTCTGCTGTGATTGTTCATTTGTTCATATCATCCTCTTCTGTTCTGTACCTTTTTATCAACATCATCATTTAACGTCTGTTTTCCATACTGACATAGGTTGGACAGTTTGACAGAGGCTGGCTAACCTGAGAGCTACACTAGGCTCCAATCCTCTGTTTTGGTCTGGTTTCTACAGCTGAATACCTTTCCTAGTGCCAACCATTTTACAGAGTGTACTGGGTACTTCTCACATCACACTGGCATGGGTGCTTGTTACATAGCACCAGCATGGGTGCCTATCACGGGCAAAATGCGTAGCCGTATTTCGTCTGTCATTACGTTGTGAGTTCAAATTCCGCCGAGGACGACTTTGCCTTTCATCCTTTTGGGGTCGATAAATTAAGTACCAGTTACGCACTGGGGTCGATGTAATCGACTTAATACCTATGTCTGTCCTTGTTTTTCCCCTCTGTGTTTAGCCCCTTGTGGGTAATAAAGAAATAGGTACTGGTACGGGTGCTTTATACGTGGCACCAACACAGGTGCTTGTTACATGGAACCAGCATGGGTGCTTTTTATGTGGCACCAGCAAAAGTGCTTTTCACACTGTATGAAATCCCCAGCACTGTCATACTTACTCTTTTACTTGTTTCAGTCATTTGACTGCTGCCATGCTGGAGCACTGCCTTTAGTCGAGCAAATCGACTCCAGGACTTATTCTTTGTAAGCCTAGTACTTATTCTATCAGTCTCTTTTGCTGAACCGCTAAGTTACGGGGATGTGAACACACCAGCATCAGTTGTCAAGCGATGATGGGGGGGGGAAACACAGACATACAAACATACACACACACACACATACATATATATGCATATATACGACAAGCTTCTTTCAGTTTCCGTCTACCAAATCCACTCACAAGGCTTTGGTCACCGTGAGGCTATAGTAGAAGACTCTTTCCCAAGGTGCCACACAGTGGGACTGAACCCGGAACCATGTTGTTCATACTTGTACATATATTCTATTTTCATTAAGACTGCTCAACCAGAAGCAGTCACTAAGTGTTCCTTCACATCTTGCATATATTCTTCAGTTACATTTTGGATTCTCCTTCAATAAATGCTTTTGGTGGTAGGCTTTAGTTTTGTGCTACCATAAAAAAAAAAATTCGATCATTCTCAGGTTTGAGTTCTGTCAACTCTCAGCCTGTGCAGAGATTATTCTTTATCCATTTTACTTTGTTCAGAATTGTCATGTATAGGCCATGTAGGTGTTTTACTTGTCAGCATCTATCTTGCCATGACAAATTTTAATCCCACATTCAGCTTAGCTTTGCAGGTTGTCATTTTTATTCTTTCTCTATCTCCATTCTCCTTGTAGCTATCAATACCTTAGCCGCAGTTTTATATTTGTTGACTTCTTCTTTGAAAAACAGAAGCATTTTTTTTTTTTTTGGTTCATATTTTGCAGCTATTTGAATTTTCTGTCATTTATTTGTTTTTTATTATTATTATTATTATTATGATAATAATAATAATAATTATTATTATTATTATTATAATATATAGATGGCAAGCTGACAGAAGTGTTAGCGTGCTGGATGAAATGCTTAGTAGTATTTCATCTGTTTTTACATTTTTAGTACAAATTCTGCTGAGGTTAACTTTGCCTTCTATCCTTTCAGGGTCACTAAATTAAGTACCAGTCAAGCATTGGGATTTACATAATCAGCTAGTCCCTTCCTCCCAAAATTTCAATCCTTGCACCTATAGTAGAAAGTGTTATTATATATATATATATACTAGCACTGCACCCCAGCATTGCTTGGGTGTTATGACCTATAGCCACATTGTATTATTTGTTCCTTTCTTATGGGCAGAATCGGCACACAGAATGCAAAGCAAACAGCTCTTCTTTATAAACATGGTTTTTGGTCATTTTCTGATAAACAACGCTGCAGTTTCTATCTACCAAATTCAGTTACTAGTCTGTGTTTGGCCTAGGGCTATAGTAAAAGAACACTTGCCCAAGGTATCATGCAGAGAGACTGAACATGGAACCATGTGGTTGGGAAGCAAACTTCTCAACCACACAGCCATTCTTGCACCTAATGTGTGTGTGTGTGTGTGTGTGTTGACATTTGTTGTTAAATCAAATATTGTGTCCCACCACTATGTTTCAAAATTAGCAGTTCATCAAGCAGGGATCTATAAAATAAATGCCAGATTGAAAGACATATTGAGGTCAGTATGATCAATTAAATTTTTGAAGGTGATACCCCATCATAGTGACAGTTGAAGGACTAAACCCAGTAAAAGAATGTCTAAAGACTTAATGGCTTCAAATTTAAGGTAATGAATTACTAACCGCAAGATAATGAGTTCAAAATTTTGTATTGAACTTCCACTGTATACGATTACACTATATGTACATCTCAGTCTACAATTGTAATTTGAAGTTGAATGACTAGTAGTAAAAAACATGTCCAGATTTCTTTTAAAATTATTGTGCAAAATATTTGCACAATATACATTTGTACAAGTTGGCTCCAAGTCTCACCCAGAGACCTCAAGAGACAAGTTGGAAATTCATGTTGGTGTTATGCCTAGGGTGCCATATATTTGATTTTGTACTTAGTGTTTTATTATCATCATCATCATTATTATCATTCAATCAATTTCCATAGCCTAGATGGCTGTCGATGCACAGCTAGAGAGGTAACCTTCAACCTTTCCTGGTTATTCAACCAGTGATCATCAGCTGTAAACGACTTTGATTGATGTTTGTCCATGCATAACCATGATTTTCGCTAGATGTATTATGTCATAGCGAATGAGCCAGATCACTCCCATGTTTTAACAACTGACCAAGCAGTTTCCTGGTTCAGTCTTCCCGACAATGTCTTACTTAACATTTCTTAGTTCAATATTCTGAATGCAAAACATCATTGTATAACATTTCATTTCAAGAACCATGATCCTTTTTTCACATTTTGAATATCAGAAATCCGTAATTCACATCCGGAATGTACAAATGAAATTACTATTGCTTTAAAAAAAATAAATAAATCTCTGTTTCTATTGAAATCTTGTTATCGTTCCAAATAGGATCTAATTTTGCTAAAGCCTTTGTAACTATTTCAATATGGCATTCTGCTTCTTTTATGGATCCCTCATCTTCCATTATTTCCTTTTCTTTTTTTTTTCTCAAATATTTTGATCCATCAATTTGTTTAAGCGTCTTGTCTGTTATTTCAATTAGACTGACTTGTTTTCTTTTTTCTAGCTATTATTTTCTGTTCTACAGCACTTATTTCCATTCCATGTCTCCTTGTAGTTTCATCCATTTCAATGCTTACATTTGTATCAAGACATTTTATTTTTCTTTAGATTTCAAGGTTCCCCATTACACTCTGTTGAATTAGCATCACCGATAAAACAGTGATTACTGTCTTCTCTACCTCTTCCTTTAACATTTCCTCCAAAAGACTCAAGTTCTTCCAACATCATATATTTTAGAAACACATCACAAAGGCTACAACAACTGTTGTCTTAAACCAGTTATTTGGTGAATTTCCAACCAAAAACCAGACAATTCATATTATGACTTTATAACATTTACTACTGGTAGGCTGGTGTCATATTTTCTCATAAGCCATAATGACCATGTCATACATACATTAAAGCTTCTTTTTTTTATTTTTTATTTTTCAATCAATGAAGTTATGGTAAATGTCTGACCAATATTCCAAATATCGTTTCCTTCTACAATATCGATATTACAGACCTGTTTAATAAAGTTGCTTTTGCCCTTTTTGAAAACAAGCTTGTGTTTCACTAAATATCATTTTTATTGTTGGTTTCACTTGAACAAGTAAAATGTATAACAAAACCTTGCTTGAATAGCTAATTAAACTAATTGCATGGTTGTTAATTGTTATTATTACTGTTATGCTCTTGGTGGTAGTTGTATCCATCACCGTTACCACCAACACTGTCATCTCGAGATAAAACACCACACATATCAAATTTTGTTTCTCTGGAATCAATAAAAAAATCCACAGTAATATATTGCTATTGATTAGTGGAGGCACATGGCCTAGTGGTTAGAGAAGCGGACTCGCAGTCGAGGGATCGTGGGTTCGAATCTCAGACCGGGCAATGTATGTGTTTATGAGTGAAACACCTAAGCTCCACGTGGCTCCGGCAGAAGGTAATGGCAAACTTCTGCCGACTCTTTCGCCACAACTTTCTCTCACTCTTTCCTCCTGCATCTAGCAGCTCACCTGCGACAAACTGGCGTCCCGTCCAGGTGGGGAACCTATACACCAATGAAACCGGGAAACCGGCCCTTATGAGCCAGGCATGGCTCAAGAAGGAACAAACAAACAAATTGCTATTGATTCAGTTAAAGCAGTATATAACTGGTACTTCTGAATTCAGTTAAATTAAATTTCTCTTCCAGTAGAATTTTTAAAATATACAGTGTGCAGTTTTTACCAAGGCTGGAATTGAACTAATGCTGTTAGTCATAGAGCAGTTTACTACACCTCCGTTTGAGTAGTGTAAGTTGTTGAGAGCTAAATGTTTAGACAGTAGATACATTACGATCTCAGTGACAGGACAAGCAGAAATTTTTTGATTGTGCTACAGTACTTTATAAACTCTGCTATTCACACTTCTCTATGTGCATGTGTAATGTACACCATCATCATATTTGCATCTTCTTTTGCTGCTTGCCTAAGTCAGATGGGATTTTTTGAGGCAGAATTTCGGTGACCAGATGCCCTTCTTGTTATCAGTCCTCTACTATTTCCAGACATGCTTTTCATGGAAGATCAGAAACAAATTATACTACTCATGCGGTGCTGATGCTCATTTAATGCTATCATATAATATCAAGACAAGAATGTGTGCGAACACATGCACACACTCACACACATGCATACACACAAAAACCTTTCAGTTTCATTCTACTAAATCCACTCCCAAGACTTCCATTGACCCTAGGCTTCAGTAGTAAGCAATAGACACTTGCCAAAGGTGCCATGCTCTACGACTGAACCCAAAGCCATGTGATTGGAAAACAAAAATTCTCAGTCACATAGCCATGCTTATAGGTATGTGTGTATGGATGTTTGTATGTATGTATATATACATATATATGTTTGTATATATGTATATGTACATATGCAAGAATATATACATATGCATGTATGTATACGTATGTATATGTATGTATATATAGACATATGTATAATATATATATATATACATATGTATATGTATGTATGTATATATAATATATATATATATATGTGGGTATGTATGTATATATATATTATATATATATATATATGTGGGTATGTATGTATATATATACATATGTATATGTATGTATATATATATATTTATATGTATGCATATATATGTATGTATGTATGTATATAAATAATGAGGGTAAAAAATTTATATCAACTTGATTAATATCAATTTAAACCAGTTTCAGATTTTTTTTTATATGCATATATATATATATATATATATATTATATATATATATATATATATATATATATATACATATATATATAGGTGTGTGTGTGTGTTTATGTATATATGCATGTGTGTATGTATGTGTGTGTATATATATATATGTATGTGTGTGTATATATATATGTGTGTGTGTGTGTATATATATATGTGGTATGTATGTATATATATATATATATATATATATATATATATGTGGGTATGTATGTATATATATACATATGTATATGTATGTATATATATATATTTATATGTATGCATATATATGTATGTATGTATATAAATAATGAGGGTAAAAAATTTATATCAACTTGATTAATATCAATTTAAACCAGTTTCAGATTTTTTTTTATATGCATATATATATATATATATATATATATAATATATATATATATATATATATATATATACATATATATATAGGTGTGTGTGTGTTTATGTATATATGCATGTGTGTATGTATGTGTGTGTATATATATATATGTATGTGTGTGTATATATATATGTGTGTGTGTGTGTATATATATATGTGTGTGTGTGTTTATATGTGTGTGTGTATATATGTGTGCGTATGTGTGTTTATATGTGTGTGTATATATATGTATATGTGTGTATATATGTGTGTGTGTGTTTATATATATATGTGTGTATATGTATGTATGTATGTGTATATCATCATCATCATTTAACATCCGCTTTCCATGCTGGCATGGGTTGGATGGCTTTAGACTGTAGTGGGTGCTTTTTACGTGCCACCAGCACAGGAGCCAGTCAGGCAGGCTTGGCATTGATCACGTTCAGATTGTGCTTTTTATGTGTCACCGGTATGAAGGCCAGTCAAGAGGTACTGGCATTGGCTACATTCAGATGGTGTTTTTTACATGCCACTGGCACAGGAACCAGCCAGGGGGCACTTATATTGGCCATGTCCAGATGGTGCTTTTTATGGCAGTGGGAGCCAGTCAGTGGGTACTGGCATCAGTCACATTCAGGTGGTGCTTTTTTATGTGACACTGGCATGGGAGCCAGTCAGGCGAACCTGGCATTGACCACATTCGGATGGTGTTTGTTACATGTCACTGGCCACAACTACGATATTGGTCTTACTTGACTCAACAGGTCTTCTCAAGCATATATCGCCTGATGCATCAAGGGTATTCTTAACTGGGCCAGACATACATGGCTGTGATCTCACTTTAGTTGCCTTATCTTCTTAATCACAGCATATCTCCAAAGGTCTCAGTCTCCTGTCATTGGCTCTGTGAAGCCCAATGTTCGAAGGTCATGCTTCACGACCTCATCCCATGTCTTCCTGCATCTACCCCTTCTACTAGGTTCCTTAAGTAGTGACACTTCCTCACACAGCTGTCCTCATCCATATGTAACACTTGGCCATACCAGTGCAGTTGTCTCTCTTGCACACCATATTTGATGCTTCTTATGCTCAACTTTTCTCTCAGAGTGCTTATACTCTGTTGTGAATGCACACTGACATTACACATCCAGTAGATCATACTAACTTCATTTCGTTCAAGCCTACACTCGTCCTCAGCAGTCTACCTTTCATTCTGAGCAAGAGGTCCTCAGTTTCCAGCAGAGGTAGGAGCTCCCTGAACTTTGCCCAGCCTATTCTTATTCTAACCACTACACTCTCAGAGCAACCACTCCCACTACTGATGTAGTCGCCTAGGTAGCGGAAGCTATTAACTACTTCTAATTTCTCCCCCTGGCATGTGATGGAATCTGTTTTCTGTACATCTTCCATGTTTATTGCCCCTGTGTATCTGCCTCACTAAAAGCTATTTTCCCGGTTAACTTTCCTTTGATATTGCTGCACCTTTTAGATGTCCATAGCTTACACCAGGTACATCATATAGAGTTTCTACCCATGCCTTACAAGAAATATAACATCAGTGGTGTTTCTGCCTGGCGCAAAACCAAACTGCATCGCATTTAGGCTAACTCCCTAATTAGTTGGGTTATGATCCTCTCTGTAATTTTCATCATCTGATCCAATAATTTGATAATCCTATAGTTACTTCTGTCTAAAGCATCACCTTTACCCTTGTAGCAGTTGACTGTGGTGCTGCTACACCAGTCATTGGGTATGACTCCTTCATGGACTACATGATTTACAATGTGGGTGACAAGACCATAACACACCCCGCCCAATATTTTAAGCATCTCAATGGTGATTCCTGATGGGCCAGGTGCTTTCCCTGTCTTCATATCCTTAATTGCTTTATCCACCAGGGTCCTCTTCCATTCATACCACATAACCATACCAGTGCAGTCATCTTTCTTGCACGCGTCATCTGATGCTTCTTAGGTCCAACGTTTCTCTCAACACACTTACACACTGTCGTGTATGCACCCTGATATTACACATCCAGCAGGGCATACTGGCTTCATTCCTTGCAAGCTTACGCATGTCATCTGCACTCATGGCCCATGTTCCACTGCCATGTAGCATGGCTGTTCATACACATGCTTCATACTGTCTATATTTTGCTCTGAGTGAGAGGTAGGACCTCTCTCAGCTTTACCCAGGCTATTCTTATTCTGGCAGCTACACGTTCAGAGCATCCACCCCTGCTACTGACTTGGTCACCTAGGTAATGGAAGCTGTCAGCTACTTCTAGTTTTTCTCCCTGGAATGTGACATAAGTTGTTCTCTGCACATTTCCAGTCTTTATTGCTACTGAGCATCTGCCATTTAGCTTTTCTGCTGTCTCATATCAGTATCCCTATATAAACCATAAACCCTGTTTTTCAAAATCTTCTAGCCTTTAGATTGTTTCTTTGTTTCTTCAGATTGTAGGAATACGTTTTCAGGGTGCAGATTGTGTTTCAGAGAATAAGGGTATTAGCCTAATTTCAAGTTGCCAGCTTATACCCCATGTGATTCTGATCATGTTCCTTATTCTTCCAAATGTAGATGACAGGTTAACCCTTCTCTCAAGCATAGAGAAAGAAATCTCAACTTCTTTTTTAGAAACTTTTCATTGTTAACTAATTTAGGATTATTATGCATCTTAATTAATAGTTACTAATGAGTATGATATTTTCAAGTTATTTTAGCATAGCTACATCAAAAGAAATTAGGACCATAACTGAAGTTAAAAATCTTAGTCACAAACAGGTTCTACTTCAATGCACCACTGTCTTAACTATTCTAATATTCTGTAACATCTTTATTTCCTGCAATTCTATTTTCTTTCTTTTTTTTTCTTTTTCTATTTATCTTTCATACTTTTACAGATTGTTTGGTTTTCCTGATATGACATTTTCAAAATCTAATCTCTAATTCTCTCTTTTTCTTTCTCTCTCTCTCTCTCTCTCTCTCTCTCTCTCCTTCAAAAATAAGAGACTGCACTGCGTAGTAAAATGTTTTAGAAACACAACATTTCTGTTTTAATTCTTAAATCTTTAAATATTCAATAAGTTATTTTCTAATATATTTTGTTTTACATTTACGAATTACAATAATCTCTCTCTCCCTCTCTCACTGTCTCTCTCCTCTCTGTTTCACTCTCTGACACACACACAGTCTTTATTACAATTGCTCATGTTGAAAAATATCAGTGCTAATTTACTTGACATTTCTCAAGATTCAGTTCGAAAATATTGCCAAGTAATTACGCATGAAAATACAAACTTTAACCCATTTCATTTGGTATAGAGAAGATAATGGTAATGATCATTTCTGAACGATTTCTTAAATCAAACTATGAAATTGTTGTTGTTGTTGTTTTTATTTTATTGACTTGTTATTATAAAAGTAATCAGTTTTTAATTTCATTATTAAAGAGTTTTAAAGTTTAGAGTTAATTTGAAGATGCCATAATTAGTTTTCGAGTGTCTAAGCGACTAATATATCTGCATTATCAAAGATTACTTTAGCCACTGTTATCTCAAAACCGGCTCTTACAAAATAGTGTGCATTAAGAGTCTTCATTAATCTTCACCTCAAGTCACTATTATGCCAATTTTTGACAAAAATTATGAAAATTCACCATTTATCACATCTATAAATTTATAAGATATTTTTCCTGACAAACTGATATTTTAGAAATGACAAATGTAAATTTCTTTGAAGTTATTAATTTTAACAAACTCATGTGCATAAGTACCCGCAAACCCATGTGCACATACATGCACATGCATGCACTGACAAACACATACCAGCCTGCTTTTTCTTGAATCTCTCAGCTGCTGGATTTGAATTTTTGCGGAGCAAGTGTAACATGGGCTGTGTGATTGAGCAGTTCCTTTTGTGTCCACTATGCAATGTCATGAGCAAGTGTCTTCTACCAAAGCCTCAGAATGATCTTTACTTTGGAAGTGAAATCAAAATAGCCAAAAAAACTGTTCAGAAGATTGTTATGACTGCACGCACACACACGTGAGTCTGTGTGTATTTGTCACTGTTATATAAAGATTTGTCACTGTTGTACAAAGAAAATAAATATCAGTGGAAAAACCAAAAAAAGCGCATATTTTTCAAAGTAACTTGAGATATTAGTTTTACATCTTGTTACAGACACCCACTTGATGCACTGACTGTCAGAGATACATTGAATCAGTAATTAGCTGTTGGAAAACTAGTAACCAAGGGTAGCTGTTGATCACCAGTTGGGGGTCATCATTTTTCTCATCATTTCACATCAGCTTTCCATTGTAGCATGAGTTTCAGGAGTTGTCTCAAGCCAACTCTATAGTTATTCAAAGTTACTACCCCTCTCCACTAGATGGGGCAGAGGACCATATCATGCTCATGCATTCCATTTTGGATTGATTTCCATCACTAAAAGCCCTTCAGAACATCAGCAACTTTACAAAGGGTATTGGGTGCATTTTATTGCGACACTAACACCAGTAAGATACCTTTGTTCTCTGCAAGACCAGAGAGCCCTCACTACTCTTCATTGCCTCCATTCATTCAATACAACATAATCTGAAGGTTGAATAGAAGATGGTAATGACAGAGAAAGTGTAGAGGACACTAGACATAAGACTATAAGGATGGTAAATGCTGAATTGTTAATCTAATATTGGTTTTGATTTTTGGCACAAGGCTAGCAAGTTCAGGGGCAGGGATGAGTTGATCATAGCAATCCCTGAGCTCAACTGGTACTTATTTTATTGACCCCCAAAAGGATGAAAGGCAAAGTCAACCTCAGCAGAACTTGAACTCAGAACTTATTGACAGACAATGCTGCGACACATTTTGCCCAGCATGCTAACAATTCTCACCCCGTTCAGTTATGAATGACCATGAGACTGCACCTAGAAGGTTCCCCTCTGAGGCACAAGTCTGGACGAGGTTGTTTATGGAAGACCAGCAGTTGCCCATGCATACCAGCCTCCCCTCTCCATGTCACCAATGTTATCCAAGGGAAAGACAATTGCCAATACAACTTGATACTTACTAGTGATGTCACAACTCATTTCTACAGCTGAGATAACTGGTGCAGCATGAAATAAAGTGTCTTGCTCTAGAACACAGCACACAGCCCAGTCCGAGAATCGAACTCACTGCCTCATGACTGTGAGTTCAATGCTCTAACCACTGAGCCATGCACTTTCATTACCTGATATTAATACTAGCATTATTTAATTGTTTAACCCTTTAGCACTCACATTATTCTATCAAAAGTAATGCTCATTTATTCACTTAATTTTGAATTAATCATGCATTATCTTGTAGCTTTGAGATTTTAATGAAGTAACTATTAATTTTCGGAATGATATTGTAGGATTGGTTGAGGGTCCATATTTGGCCAGTTTGAACATAAAGCAGGAAAAAATATTTGGACCTAATATGGCTGGTGTAAATGCTGAAGGGTTAAATATAACTAAAAGTAAATGCTTCATATTTGTTTTCAGTTTGCAAGATTTTTTTTATGTGAATTCTAGGGAGAGTCATTATGCAAATAACAATAAACACGTAAACAATAAAGGAGTGAAGTTGAACACCTAAGCAATTGTCTAACTATATTGTAGTGAAGTTGAGCTAGCGCACGTGTTTACTATTATTGGTATAATGACCTTCCCTAGATACAAGTTAAAAGTAAATGATTGCAGCATGGAAGAACATGTTAGCCAATAAGAAACACACAAAGGCAATTAACTTCACTTATTGCTTCATTTATTGCTTGTAATATGGTGTTAAAATTTTCATTGCTCAAAACTGTAACCCACTGCTGTGACCAGGTCATAGTTATGAGTGATGAGAATTTTGTCACCATGTTAGG
This sequence comes from Octopus sinensis, assembly GCF_006345805.1. Lineage (NCBI taxonomy): Eukaryota > Metazoa > Mollusca > Cephalopoda > Octopoda > Octopodidae > Octopus > Octopus sinensis. The sequence continues at coordinate 95,306,587 of NC_043002.1, forward strand.
CACAGGCATAGCTGTGTGGTAAGAAGTTTGCTTCCCAACCACATGAAGCTGGGTTCAATCCCAATGCATGGCAACTTGGGCGAGTGTCTTCTACTATACCCCCAGGCCAACGAAAGCTTTATGAGTGGATTTGGTTGACAGAAACTGAAAGAAGCCCATCATATGTGTTTGTTTGTGTTTGTCCCCCACTACTACTTAACAAATGGTGTTGGCATATTTATGTCCCCATAATCTAGCAGTTCAGCAAAATTGACCAATAGAATAAGTACCAGGCTTTACAAAACATACTAAGTACTTTGTTATCAATTCACTCAACTAAAATCCCTCAAAACAGTGCTCCAGCATGGCTGCAGTCTAAGGACTGAAATAAGTAAAAGATGAAAGATATTACAAATAATAAACATTAACAATTTTTATGTGTTTTCGAATGGTTGTTGTGTGTTTTTTAATGCTGCAATCATTTTGGTTTCAACACATAGTCCCAGATCAAATCTCTTGCTTGGTATGTACATCTCTGTTGAAGTAAATGGTATATTTCCTGTTTTTAGAATCATGATATACTTATCATTAGCATTTTAACGTACACTTTTCTCTACTCTGATAGAATTTGTTGAGGTGGATATTATATGGCCAGATACCCCTCCTGTCACTAGCACTAACTTGTTACCATGTAAGGTTAATAGTTCCCCATAACAGAACAAGATTGGAAAGAAAGGACATCGCTTGCATGACAGTGATACTTGCCTAAAGCTATCACACATTGTAAAGACAAGGAGACAGCAACACGCACACACACACACACACACATGCATGCTCACACACACAGTATGCATGCTTCTGTCTCTGTCTTTCAAATCCACTCACAAACCTCTGGTCAGCTTGGGACAAAAGTAGAAGACACTTGCTTCAGGTGCCACACAGTGAGACTGAATGTGAAACATTGTTCTTGAGAAGCAAACTGCTTACCACAAAGCCATGCCTGCGCCAATATAAACAAAGAAAATAATTTTGATGTTGGAACATCAGAAACACATCTTTTCTTCTAAATATATATATATATATATTCCCATGAAATAAAACAAAAAATGAAATTTAAAGGTTGGTTGGCATCCATGATTTTGTAGTTTTTTCTTTGCAATTTTTTTCTTCACATTCACACAATTTAATGTTCTTAAAAACTTCAGAATAAAATTATTGCAAAATGGTAGATAATATATTGTATAATATTCTATGTGTGTGTGTATATCTATATGTGAATGTGTGTGTGTGCACATATATATATATATATATATATATATATATATATAAGGTATGTATTCATAACTTTGAGTTTAAAAAAAACATTTAGAATGTATTATTATTTTGATTAGAGACACTAAAACTAGAAAACAGTTTTTCTATTAAATATTTTATCTTAAATTCAGTAGAAGTGTTTCTTAATTTAGTTTTCTCTTTTCAAAAATAATATTTTGGATTTCTCTTTTTTTTTATATAGAAAATTTATTTCTTTTCTATTTTTTTTTCTCCCTGAATATTTTGTAAAATTAAAGAATACATTCTATGCTATGAAATTTTTAAAAATGGGCTGAATTGTATTTTAAGACAAACCTGTATTTTTTGTGATCTGTAAACAAAAGAAAATATTTCTAGTTGAAGAATACCAAACTAACTAGAAGCTGATTAAGGGTTTTTCTACTGTCATACTAAATTCATCTCTCCTAGAAACAGAAAATATTTTCCAACTCTTATCTTTTGCATTTGTTCTTCAATAACCAACTCAAGAGGAATTTGTAATAAAATGTTCATTAATAGGCTGTGACTGGCAACAGTTTACTGATTGCTTTAAATAAATTGACAAAGAGACTACATGATGCAAATATCAAACTATACAAAGTTGAGGTTTAAAACTGTGTGTTTTTAGAAAGCCACAAATAATGCAAGTTATAAAGTGGCGAGCTGGCAGAAGTATTAGAATGCCGGGCAAAATGCTTAGCAGATATTTGTCCTCATCTTGTTTGTTGTTAACACACCATTTCGGCTGATATACCCTCCAGCCTTCTTCAGGTGTCTTGGGGAAATTCCAAACCTGGGTTCTCATTCCTGAGGTATTTTTCAATGTTGTTGTTGTTATTATCATCATCATCTTCATCATCATCATTATTATTAATATTAATATTATTATTATTATTATTATTATTATTATTCAGGTCACTGATTTCAGTTCCAAGCTGTGACCTGAATAATAATAATAATAATAATAATAATAACATCAAAAAATACCTCACGAATGAGAACCCAGGTTCAAAATTTCCCCAAGACACCTAGTGAAGGCTGGAGGGTATATCAGCCGAAATGTGTTAACAAAAATAAGATGAGGACAAATACCCGTCAAATGTAAATAGTGTACATAATTCCTCATCTCTTGAATATAGAACTGTATTAACAAATAACTTATTTGCCTAAGTTTTAACATTATCTTCTTCGAAATAGTGACCTTGCACAGCAATACACTGGTCCCAACATTCCTGCATTTTTGGAATCTGACCTGGAAGTCGTTTTCCATAAGTAAGTCTAGGCTCTTTTGCAACTTACGCTGGTTTTTGACAATGGTGTTAAAACAGTGACTTTGAGTTACATTTTCTTATGAATGACCATGAGACTGCACCTGGAAGTCTGAGGTGCTAAATCTGGTGAATAGGGTGGGTGCAGAAGTGATACCATGTTGTTTTTGGTGAGAAATTCATGAGTAAGGAGAGCTCAGTGGAGAATCTAATTCTTCACACTCTATAGATCTTTTGCTGAATGTTCTCCCTCAAATGCTTCCAAACGTCGCAGTAGAACTCTTGACCGACAGTCTGGCCCTGGGGAACAAATTCTCAATGCACAATACCACATTTCTGGAGGTGATGATCATGAAAGGTCTTCAAGATCCTCTCATTGTCTTCTAGGGGTGTTCTTCTCCTTTTGAAGCACCCATGCCTCTCAAAACATTGCATACGACCCATTGCCTGTAAGCTTGCCAAAGTATGCTCAATGTTTCTGTAGCAGACTTCCCAAGTTTAATGCAAAATTTCACATTGGCTCTTTGTTTCTGTCCATGTCAAAATCACAGACTACTACTTACACAACTTGTAAACTAAACACAGCTGTCACTCAGCGCAATGCCTCATGAAGGTCACTGCTAGCTCTCACTGCACACACAACTATGTGCTGCCTTCTGTTGGCAAACAACAGAGCTAGTCTGAGAACCTTTTCATACCACCCTGTGTATATTTATATATATATATATATATATATATATGATCATTACCAGCGTCACCTTACTAGCACTTGTGCTGATGGCACGTGAAAAAGACATTCGAGCGAGGTTGTGGCCAGTGCGCTGGCATGTAAAAAACACCATTTTAGCGTGACCATTGCCAGTACCGCCTGACTGGCTCTCGTGCCAGTGACACGTAAAAGCAACCACTACACTCTCAGAGTGGTTGGTGTTAGGAAGGGTATCCAACTGTAGAAACTATGCCAGATCAGATTGGAGCCTGATGCAGCCATCTGGTTCACCAGTCCTCAGTCAAATCGTCCAACCCATGCTAGCGTGGAAAGCGGACGTTAAACGCTGATGATGATATATATATATATTCCCTCAAATGCCCTGGTGGCTCATTAGATGCAGTAAATAATTTCTGCTACCTCGGAGGCCGTGGGGGAAGATGCACAGACAGTGTGATAACTAAAATAATAGAATGGAGGAAATTCTGTTGACCTTGAAAGGTTTCTCTCTCTGAATAAAAGGAAGATTGTATGATGTATGTATACGGAGAGCAATTCTATATGGTAGTGAGATGTGGGCCCTGAATGCAGAGGACATGCAAAGGATAGAAAGGACTGGGGCTAGTATGCTCCACTGGATGTGTAATGTAAATGTACATGTTTGACAGAGTGCTAGTGTTCTGAGAGAGACGTTAGGTATAAGAGGAATTGGTTGCTGTGTGCAATAGAGAAGATTGCACTGGTTTGGTCCTGTAATGCAGATGGATGCCAACAACTCCATAAAGAAGTGCTAGTCTCTCAAAGTGGATGGAACACGTGGAAGTGGGAGACCCAAGAAGACATGGGATGAAGAACTTCAGAACGACCTCAGGATGCTGAACCTTTCAGGCGAGATGACAAAGGACTGAAATGCCTGGTACTTTGCCATACCTAAGAAGACCCATACTCTGCAACAGAAGTGATAATACTAATCCTTCTGGTGGTGTAAAACACTTGTGACTTGTGACAGTGCTACATAAAAGCGCTTATGTAATGCCATGCAAAAGCACCTGTGCAGAGCTATGTAAAAGCACTCATGCAGCACCATGTACAAGTGTCTGTACGGAGCTACATAAAAGCACCCAGCATACTGTAAAATGGTTGGCATTAGGAAGAGCATCCAGCCAGGGAAAGGAAGCTAAATTAGACTGGAGTCTGATGTAGCTCCCCAGTTTTCCAGCTCAGGTCAAATTATCCAGTCTATTCCAGCATAGACAGTAGATGTTAAAGATGGTGATATATATAAACACAGACATGCAGAATGTAAATAGATACCTTTAATTTTCAAAATCTTTTATTTAATACACAAAGCAAACAATTGAAATGTAATCGATGTCTGTAGGACTACATACTTTAGTATTTAGTTGACATTCTTTTTGCAGTTTTTAATTCAGAAACTCTTTTTGGCATTGAACTGATGAGCTTTGTGATTGTCTCTTGTGGAATTTCTGCCCACTTTTCATGCAACAATCGAAACAATTCATCTTTAGATTTAGGTTTCTGTTGAGTTTTTCGTATAGCTCTAGCTAGTATGCTCCAGAGATTTTCAATTGGGTTCATGTCAGGAGATTGGCTTGGCCAAGGAAGCTTTTTGATCCCATTTTTGATTCCTTTTCACTGTGTGGCATGGAGCCCAATCTTCCATGAATAAAAACTCATTTTTCGCTATGTTATCGTGTGAATACATCAGAAGTAGTCCTTGCTTAAGTATTTCGATGGGTTTTTTTTTTTTAGAGTTTATGGTTCCGCCACATTCGATCAGCTCAGAATGACCATTGCTGGTGAAAGTTCCCCATACCATTACAGAGATACCGCCATGTTTCACAGTTGGTTGGAATCGCTTCAACTCAAATTCTTGACTGGGAAGCCTCCAGACCCAAACACGTTCACTGTCCGAAAATAATGCAAATCTGGATTCATCTGAGAAAATCACTCTATTCCAAAATGATCTGGATTTTTCTGACATCTCCTTAACCCATTTCTTTCTTTTCATGATATTAATTGGTTGAGGGAGAGGTTTTCTTCTAGCTGCTCGTCCATAATACCCAAGCTTATGCAGATATGTAACATATTCTTGGACTAATTCTAGCTGTTTTGCAATGTCAGAATCCTTCGAATGGGGTTCGTTTTCCACAATTCTCTTCAAATAGTGAAGCTTCCTTTATAAAGGCTCAGGTCAGCTAGGACAAGAATCTGTTGATTCCTTTCCTTGGCTTTTGAATTTCACTATAATTCTATTAATAGTAGCAAGAGGAATTTGAAGATTTTCAACAATTTTTCACTGGCTAAGACCAGCCTCTGATTGCCCAACAATATGACCTCTTTGAAAATCTGACAGTTCTGATGAATTTTTTGTGTATGGCATGGTTACTCTTCACACATGTTTAATATAATGGTACCTGGAAAGAAAAAGAATAATTACATTGCAAATTCTACCCTGCTGAAAACATATTAAGATGCTTAGATCAGAAATTTTGAAAATTAAAGGTGTCTGTTTATTTCCATGCTGCATGGAATTTTGCCAGTGAACAGGTTGCAGTCGCAAAGCGATGAAAATATTTAGGCAAATTAAATTTAAATGTCAAAGTGAATATAACAGTTTTTGTGTGTTTTTGAATAGCTTATAAACACCTTCCACACTGTAATTGTTTTCATTCCAGCACACAATTTCAGATCAGGTCACTTGCTATGCAAGTACATCTCCGTAATATATATATATATATACACACACACACATATATATATATATGTGCGTGTGTGTGTATATATATATATATATATATAAGTTTGTGTGTATATATGTTTGTGTATATATAACACTTTCCCCTCTAAGATATTCCCACTCTAACATTGTACCTACTGTTATTGCCCCAGCCATCATAGGTGCTCTTTTTATTTTACTTTCCAAGCGGCCATGTTATCCTGAGTTTAAAAAAGCACTTAGTACACACTGTAAGGTGTTGGCATTCAGGAAGGGCATCTCACCATAGAAGCTATACCAAAAATATTATCAAACTGTCCTTCCCATGTTGATATAGAAAACAGATGTAAGATGAAACGATGATGATGTGTGTAAACCACTATTGTGAGACACTGAGGAAGTGAAGTGTAAGATAGCATGTTTCTACAACTGTTATGTAATCATTTGGCATTTGGTTGAAACATGTGTCCTTAAAGCATTGAATGTAATGACTATTTTCTGCTTTATTATACACAAACACACACATATATATCAAATATATAGACAGGTTTATAATCCAAGTTGTCCTCAGTAAGCACATCTGCATTCTGTCTCTGAATAATTTCTAATAGATTTTGTATGTTTCTCCTACATATACAATTTTCTCATTCCTGTTAGTAAATGAAACACATGTAACGGTGAATAAGTAAGACCCAAAAAATTGTTTCCAATCTCCTATCTTGGGAGATGTATATATATATATATATATATATAAGCTAAAATACATCTAATATAACAAAAGCAATTATTTATTATTATAAATGCAAAATTCCCTGCTGTCATTGTGCCATCAAAAACATATAAGCCATCAATCTGTGTAGCCCTATGTAGCCCACAACTCAATTCTCGATAGGTCCATTAAAAGCCACATGAATCCTTTATCTCATGCTTGAATTACAAAAGAAACCAAAATATTTCAGCTAAGTTTAGTCTTTGATAACAGATACTTACTTTCATTTTACCCCCTAATTTCAGTACAATATTTTATTGATGTGAAATCATTACACACATTAGGTTTTTATAGCAGGGAAAAAAGAAAATAAATGAATAAATGTAATATAAATAGAATATTGATAGAGATATTAATAATCTAAATACTGTAGTGGTGTTTGTTTGTTTTTTATTTGCCGACTGGGATTTGTCCATATGACTTGGTATTTTCCCCGAGTAATTCTTGAAAAGAATTCTTGCAAAGGAAATCCAAACAAATACTTTAATATGAAAGAACAAACGTTGCAAGAAAATTGTATTGAGTTTGGATTTAAAGAGAATTTTAGAACCCAATAACTTGCTGTAGTAGCAAAATAGCAAGTTTTCTTGCCATAAGGGAGCGTATTATTTTATCTGCTACATAAAGTTGTGTGTGTGTGCATGTATGTATTTGTTTACATAATATACATATATTATATATATAGTATGTATATATACACACATACACATATATATATATATACACATACATATACACATATATATATATTATATATATAATATATATAGTATGTATATACACACATATATATATATATATATACATATACACTCATATATATAATATATTTAATATATATATAATATATTTAGTATGTATATATACATATATATACACACATACGTATACACACACACACACACATATATATATAATATATTTAATATATATAGTATGTATATATACATATACATATATATATATGTGTGTGTGTGTGTGTATTTATGATGAAGGATATCAAATGAAATGCTAGAAAGAAGAAACTTTAGAAATACAGAATTAATTTTAAAGAAAAGAAAAAGATTCTCTTTTTTTTTTTTATTGATATTAAGTGAATTGTTTTTCGATAGTGAAATAAATAAAAATAGATTAGTATATAGATATTGAATTAATCTATTTTAAAAGCTTATTGAAAAAAATTAGTTTTATGTTTAATTTTGTTATTGGTTTTACTCTAAATGTTTATTTATTTGTATTTATATATTTATTAAACTATCACAGCTTGCAAATCAGATTAACTCCTCACTGAACATTTATAGGAAAGGATCAATAGCTAAGTTTAACTTACATAACATTATCTTTATCGTTATTGCCATTTCTTTATATGACATCATTGCAATATTCCAAAACCATTTTCTGAGGATAATTCATGATTTGAGAAACTTGGAAAATATCAGTAGGAAATGTTTGAAAAATTCTAATTTTGAAAGAATCATCAAAGTACAATATAGTATAAAGGAATGTAAGTCACTTTTAATGCTTTAATTAAAAGAAAAAAAATGGAATATATATACTCTTTTACTTGTTTCAGTCATTTTGACTGCGGCCATGCTGGAGCACTGCCTTTAGTCGAGCAAATCGACCCCAGGACTTATTCTTTGTAAGCCTAGTACTTATTCTATCGGTCTCTTTTACCGAACCGCTAAGTTATAGGGATGTAATCACACCAGCATCGGTTGTCAGGTGATGTTGGTGGGTACAAACACAGACACACAAACACACACACACACATATATATATATATATATATATATATACACATATATACACAAATATATATATATATACAATGGTCTTCTTTTCAGTTTCCATCTACCAAATCTATTCACAAGGCTCTGGTTGGCCCAAGGCTATAGTAGAAGACACTTGCCCGAGGTGCCACGCAGTGGGACTGAACCCAGAACCATGTGGTTGGTAAGCAAGCTACTTACTACACAGCCACTCCTATGCCTATATATAAACAAATATAAATAAATAAAACATAATTATCATCATTATCATTTAATGTTTGTCTTTCCATGCTGGAATGTGTTGGGCAGTTTTGAGATTCAATGGGTCTGAGGAATGCATCACGTTCTAATACTTACTTTGGTATGGTATCTTCAGCTGGATGTGCTTCCTAATGCCAACCACTTTACAGTGTACTGGATGCTTTTTTCATGCCATCACATTAATGAGGTCACCATGTAACTCACATCCCCTTCAACTTGAATGGAACTACAACAGAGGGGTTAAATAATGAGAGAAGGGGCTTCAACAGGTTTCTTTCTGTAAAAGAGATACATTGATACTTGCATTATTCAAAAGTGGATGAGAGTAGTCAGAGTTGGAAAGAAAGATTAAAGATGGTATAGTAACGAGGTATTGGGGTGGGCTCTAGAGGTGAACAGAAGTGAATGAGACCAGAAGAACAAGAAGGTTGTATAATGTTTTGTACAACCTGATTAAGTATATGGGTGACTAGATCGTATCTTATTCTGTCAGATAACTTAAGCACCTCAGTAGTAGTTCCTGATGGTCCAGAGGCTTTCCTTGCATTGATATCCTTAATTGCTTTATCTAAAATACTGTTGTCAACGCCTTTCATATTGAAACCAAAGATAGTAGTTTTCCTTCTAGGTCTGACTTAAGCCACTTGAGCTGCTCACGGTTGATCTCCTTTGTTATTGTTTAGTTTGGGTTTAACCCTTTAGCATTTAAACCGGCCATATCTGGCCAAAAGTATTCTGCCTGTTTTATGTTCAAACTGGCCGTATCTGATCTCTCACACCAACCCTACAATTTCATCTTAAAAATTAACAGCTACCTCATCAAAATCTCATAACTACAAGATAAGACATGATTAGTTCAAAACAATGTGAATAAAAAAGCATTAACTTTGGCAGAATAATGTGAACGCTAAAGGGTTAAAAGTTTGAAGTGGACTAAACCTTTCATATCCCACCAAACAGATAACAACACCTCATGTGGTTGAAGACCTTCCTTAGTCACTATTCAGTCCAAAAGAGGTTTATTCATGAGATGTGACAGCAAAGAAGAGCACACATTTACTCTCTGTGTGCGATTAGACTCGAAAAGTTTGTGAGGAACCCACTGACCCAATTTGCTAATTTTTCTGATGGCATGCAGGTGTCGATGAATGGTTGAATGACCAATTCCAAGCTTTTCTGCTAGTTCCTCAACTGTTGTGATGGGATTTCATTCCACCAGGGTTTACAGGACATCCTTGTCGAGCTCTACAGATCTTCCAGGACAATGCTTGTCTTCTTGGCTGTAGTTTCCAGCTTGGATTTTATGGAATCACCGTTCCAGGAATTGGCTTATGCTTATTGTCCCATCCCCATATACTGCATTAATATTCCTCACACTTTTCGTTGCATTGCTGCCTTTATTGAACTCATAAAGCAAAATATGCTCCTTTGTCACTTCCATTATAGCTTTGATAAAATAACTGTCAAAATTGAACTGCACTCTTCAAAACTTGCACTAAGAATAAGCACAGGGTAAAATTTCTATCTGCTTTTATAGCAAGTTGGATGCAGGTGGTTTATTCTGTCTCCCTCTGAATTTTAGTTCATGCAATTGAAAAGACCTCATTATTTATGGGATGACCCAATACATTTACAATCATCTGCCTGTTTTATTTTTTGGTTAGAATGTCATCGATCTGGCTTGTGTGGATAGGTGATCAGATAGTTGTCTAGTTTCCTGAAATTAATCATATGTATATATATTAAGGGATTGGTCTGGTGTAAGAAGCCATAGCCATGTATTTTGCAGTCCCTTAAAATCCAGGTTGATATTTTCTTGAGGGAACTGCTTGTTGAGAAATGTGGGAGTACTATGGACAAAAGGTGCAATTCTAGAAAACTAATATTCAGTGGAGGGGGAACTAAGGAAATAGTGTGTGTGGAGCCTGGATGTAGTTAATGCAGAATATGTGATGATAGGAGAAAAGATGAGTGTGTTGGGCTGGTCTGTGAGCATCAGACTTCAAGGGAACAGAGGCTGTAGTAGTAGGGTGAGATGACAGCATATATGTGTGCTAGAGGTTAGAGTAAATTTTAAACTTTCAGTTATTCACAATAGCCATTTCTGCTGTATTTTTGTTCTCATGTTGTACATCCATTTGTTGCATATTAACACAGATGTGATTGCTCTTTTGTTAGAGTTGTTATTTTAAGTGTAGGATACCTTTTCCTACCACTTCAATCATGAGGTCTAAGTGAAAGAATATTTTATCTGTTTGCCAAACAGAAACAAGCAGAGTTGAGTAGCCTGCTGAAGGATACAACATGTTTGTCATAAGATTTGAATTTACGGTCTTGTGGTTAGTAGTTTATCTCTTTAACCCTTTTGTTACTGTATTTATTTTGAGATGCTCTGTGTTTCTTTCAATTACTTTAAATAAAACAAAGAATTTAGTAAAATTACTTAGTTATCATTCAGCTAGTGTTAGGAACATAAATTGTGACTAAGGTTTAATGGAAGATTTTGATTCAAAACTTACAAAAACAAGACATTTGTACTCAGAGCCAGTGCTGGTTTCAGCTGGATCAGTAACGAAAGGGTTAACCACACGACTAACATGTTTGTAATTTCAGAAATCTGAATAGTTTAGTGCTAAAATTCCTGATTAACTTTAACTGCAGAGTACATTCTCATCTTTACAAAGTTGATTTTTATTCTGTTGTTAACTTTCCTGATCACATTGCCATTTACCTGATTACTTTGCCATCCTTGGACAAGTTTCCCAATCATGTTCTTTCATTCTGCTACCAGTTTCATTCAGTGGATTGTGATTATTCTAGACCACTACTTTCAGAAGTTCTATTCTATTAGATCAACTCCAATATTTTGTCTGGTGCCTGTTTTATTAATCTTGTAAGGAATACAATGCAAATTGTTTACGATGCAGAAATAACTTCAATTAAACTAAATACTTCATGATACTTTTGTTCAGTGCTCTAACTTTGTTAATTCCATACCCAAATATGACGGAAAGTGAGGTGTAATTCTTTTAAAATCATGCCAGGATGGAACAATGAAAAGTGGATGTAAATCAATGATAATGATGTTATATACTCCATCTGTGTGTGTGTGTGTGAGTCTGTGTGTGTGATTGGCTTTCCATCTACCGAATTTCTTGGACATGGTTTGGTCAACCTGAGGCTTGCATGATTGGATCACATCTGGAATCATATGGTTTTGAAGGGAACTTCTTAACCACACAGTCATGCATTTACCTGTATCTTACTTGATTTTCCTATATACTTTGTCTTGGTTAAAATTTTCAATCATATCTTTGGGAATTATAGAAACAAATCCCTTTTGTTTGTTTTCCGTCCTGTTTTTCCTTGCCAACACGGGTTAGAGGTATATATTATCAAGGCATTATTTTACAGCCAGATACTCTTCCTATGGCTAAAACCCATCTTTCAAGTAAGAGATCACTCATTCATCATCATCATCATCATCGCTTAACGTCCGCTTTCCATGCTAGCATGGGTTGGACGGTTCAACTGGGGTCTGGGAAGCCCAAAGGTTGCACCAGGCCAGTCAGATCTGGCAGTGTTTCTACAGCTGGATGCCCTTCCTAACGCCATTACATGTCATAAAGATGCAAAACGAATGGACCATTTGTGGACGGAGGTGAGGGGGGGGAGAAGACAACAGCTTCACCACTTGTGATGTTTGGAAAAACACAAGTGTAAACACGTGCACACATACACAGAAGCATACACACTCACACATGCACCCACTAATTCACTTATGCAATGGGTTTCTTTCAGCTTCTACATTATATGATTTCATGATGAATTCAAAAATAAGTTACTTTTTAAATTGATTTTACTATTTAAAAAGAAAAAAAAAAAAACGATTTACGTTACACTACTACCTGGAATGACATGAGTTTTTGAATATCTTCAAACCAAAATAGAAGACATGGAAAAATATTGGGAAAATCTAAAATCGATTTGAGTGGAATTTTCCAAATAATCAAAATGTTTTGTTTCTTTCAATATTTTCGTTTTTGACTCTTGATCAATAGTGTTCTGTTATTCACTTATGATTTCCTATACAACTTAGCATTCCATAAAGGTTTCATTCCGATTTTTATTACAACTTGCTTACTGGAGTTGAGGTGAAATAAAGTTGTTATTGATAGAAATTGTACTCTGGGAAATATATTGACAGTTCCTTGATTTTTAGAAAATCTAAAAACTAAACTTTATAAGAAGTTTGAAACTGTAGAATTAACTAAATGTACAAAAACAAAGAATGAATATTTTCATCAAGTCCCGAGTAGACAGAGCATTTCTTTCTTGACATTTATGTCCATTTGATTTTGTTTGGAATGTCTTAACAATTTTTGAATACCATACTGGTAGAAATAATCAATACCATGCTGGTAGAAATTCCTCCCACATATGACTATCCAAACTTTAATGTATATATTATCACATCTTAAGTATATAAATCAGAAACCTAGTCATCAATGGAATATTAGTTGCTGTGTGGGGGCGCAATGGCCCAGTGGTTAGGGCAGCAGACTCGCGGTCGTAGGATCGCGGTTTCGATTCCCAGACCGCGCGTTGTGAGTGTTTATTGAGCGAAAACACCTAAAACTCCACGAGGCTCTGGCAGGGGATGGTGGTGATCCCTGCTGTACTCTTTCACCACAACTTTCTCTCACTCTTACTTCCTGTTTCTGTTGTACCTGTATTTCAAAGGGGCTGGCCTTGTCACTCTCTGTATCACACTGAATATCCCCGAGAACTACGTTAAGGGTACACGTGTCTGTGGAGTGCTCAGCCACTTACACGTTAATTTCACGAGCAGGCTGTTCCGTTGATTCGGATCAACCGGAACCCTCGTTGTCGTAACCGACAGAGTGCTTCCATTAGTTGCTGTTGAATGTTCTGGACAAGTAAATATTTATTTCTAGTTCTTTTGAGTATTTATCTTTTACTTGTTTCAGTCACTGGACTGTGGCCATGCTGGGGCACGGCCTTAAAGGGATTTAGTTAAATAAATCAACCCCAGTCCTTACTTTTTAAAGCTTGAAGCATTGATGTGGGTGCTTGTGCTGTGTAAAATGCACCTGTGGTGATGCCAAATAAAAAGTACTGATGATGGTTCCGCATAAAAAGCACCCAGTACACTTTGTGGAGTGGTTAGCATTGGGAAGGACATCCAACCATAAAAACCAGGCCAGAACAGACTATGGAACTTGGTATCCATCCCATGCCAGCATGGAAAATGGACATTAAGTGATGATGATGATGATATGAATTCTGTCAGTGGTTTTGCAAATTTGGCAAAAAAGACTAAGTTATGGATGTAAACAAACTAATACCACTTGTCAAGTAGTGTGAAGACAGACACACACACACACATACATATATGATGGGTTCCTGTCAGTTTCCATATTCACTCACAAGGCTTTGGTCAGCCCAGAGCTAGTAGAAGATTCTTGCCCAAGGTGCCATGTAGTGGGGTTGAAACTGAAACCATGTGATTAGGAAGCAAACTTATTATTCCAAAATTATTATGTAATATCTCTAAATTAGCTAAATGTATTAGTATCATTTATATAATGTTTCCAAATGAGCAATGTTAATTAACAGTATTTATAAAACACAAAACAATGAAAAGTATTACTAAATTTGCAGTGGAATATAAATTAGATTCCCTTGAATTGTTACAAATCCAAAACTAACTTTAAAATACATGGATAAAAATAGTGAATACTTCAGAGTATAACAGCCTAGATTTCTAGGTTAATTAAAAATTTCTCTAATATCCAAAGTCAAGAACCAAATAAGATTCTAAATTATAAAATAGTTGATGTCCTTAATGCAAGTTTATTTTTGGGTTTTTTTTTTGCTGCTTGTTTATTTTTAAGAAAATATAATTTTAATTGATATTTGAAATCCAATTATTAATGCAAGTATGGGATGGGATATGAAGTAAAAGTTTATTCCTTAAAAAAATATAAACTGAAATTATATTCAGTTTAAACCAGTTGGTTTCTACCATTTTTAGCTTATGAACTTTTTTGATTCCTATTTTATTTAGGTGGACACTCATAGCCATTCAATATTTAAAAATCCTTTTATATTTTTACAATTAAATATTATGAGGAATTGTATTTGAAAAATTGTTAAAATATTTTGTGTGTTGTAAAAGTATAAGCAATTTATTGCAGATAAATTTTAATGACAAAACCTTATGTGCACCCCCACTGGTTTAAACTCTAAATCTGATTAAAGCCACTTAATAAGTGGGCTTGTTTTATTTAATCTTTTTTAATATCGAAAGAGAAATCAAATTTAATCAAGAAACTAGTTGGATATACTTTAAAGTGATGTCTGCAATACAATGGTCATAAAATAATTCTGCACTTATTAGTATTGAATGTGTACTAAGTCCTTTGTTTATTCTCATCATTTTATTGTAGCAGTCCACTGAAGAAATCAGTCCACATAAGATATTGTCATATGAAACTTGAAACTACTTAGCACAGACATTGAAAATTCACATACTTCATTTTTATATTTCTTTATTATCATCTTGTAAGTTTTTCCTAAAGGTTTGCTCCAATTCATTCTTCATCATTATTATCTGCCTTTTACATTGTAAGATCCTTAATTTTAAAGTTTTGGCTCAGAGTAAGTTGGTGGATAAACCTATCATGCTACGGATCCTCAGTGGGAACTTTGATTTTGATTTATGTGGAAGGATTCTTCAGGTCAAAGTCTGTAGAATGTTTTCACTTCAACCATCACAGCAATATATTGTGATTCTGCTGTAATCTTATGTGTGATTATAAAGCTATAATACTGGTTTGAGCTTCATTTTCACTGTTATTTTCCAATGCAGGAAATGACAAATTTTCTGTATCAGCAATACTTTTAAAATATTATAAATGCTTTATGAATTCATTCATTTCCATCAGAATACAAGATGAGGTATAATTAATTAAATGATAGTTTTTTCACTGAACCGCAAGGCAAGAGACTGGAGTGAGCTCTGTCAAAGTTTGGTATCTTAGAGAACTAGAATGGAGTATTATACAATGTATATTAATGTGGTTAAAAATTTACCAAGGCCTTCATTTTCCTTTATGGCTTTTGCAACTTATTTCTACTTACCAAATCAGCCAATGAAAGGAGCCTGTAAGCAGGCACCTGATCTGCTAAAATAACAGCCAAATATTCCACAAATCACACCTTACATCAGGTTGGCTAAATCACTTAGAGTAAAATTTGACAAACATTAAACTGTGTGTAGGCGAATGGAGAGGGATTGTCTTTGTTCTGTGATGATTTAATCCATCACCCTGTTTAACTTGTCCATCTGACCCTAGCATACCTTTAGTAAAATCCATTCCAGATCAGGTATGACTTCGTCCCTTCCTTTTTCTAACCCAGTTATTATCATTATTGCATTTCATCAAAAGCGACCAATTGAATAAGTACCAGGCTTAGAAAAAAATTCATTTAATTAAAAATTGTTCAAGGCAGTGCCCCAGCATGGCTGCAGTCTACTGACTAAAACAAGTAAAAGATAAAAAGATTACATGTCTATATTCCCCATATCTAAAGGACACAAGAACTTTCACACACATGTATACACATCGTTGTCATCATCATCATCATTATATATTTTTCTTGTTGGCATGGGTTGAGCAGTTCAACAGGAACTGACAAGTCAGAAGACTGCACCATGCCCTGTTGTCTGTTTTGGCATAGTTTCTACAGCTGGGTGCCCTTCCTAACACCAACCACTATACAGAGTGTACTGGGTGCTTTTTTACATGACACCAGCAGCAGTAAGGTCACCAAGTGACTTGCAAGACCAGACCCTTCAACTGAAGATGGTGGAGAGAGTAGTATTGAGGTAGTGGGGGAGAGAGAGAAGACAGTGAAGATGCAGTGCAGTGGGAGGAGCATAGTCCCAGGTTACAGGGAGGTGTATGTAGTAATGTGGACCAGGGAAATGGAAGAGAGTGAGTGGATAAGTTTCAGAGATTTTGAAAGGAGAGTGGGAGATGAAGGGTTGAGAGAATGCAGTGAGAGGGAGGAAGTATTAGAAAGATAAGTTGAAGTAAACAGATTCGACAATAAAGATTGTGTGCAGGAATATTTGTAAGTGTAGGAGATAGAGGTGGGGGGGGAGAATACAGGTAGCAGGGAGTTGAAAAGATGAGTGGTGGGGGAAATATATATAAAGTTGAAAATGACATAGCGTGTGTATAAAGGTGGCAAGCTGGCAGAAACATTAGCACACCGTGTGAAATGCTTAGCAGTATTTCATCTGTCTTTACATTCTGAGTTCAAATTCCACCGAGGTCAACTTTGCTTTTCATCCTTTCAGGATCGATAAATTAAGTACCAGTTGCATACTGGAGTCGATCTAATCAACTGGTCCCTGCCCCAAAATTTCTGTGCCTAGAGTAGAAAAGTATGTATATGTGTATTTGTAAGTATATGTATATATGTGTGTGCGTATTTTTGTGTGTGTGTGTGTGTGTGTGCATGTGATTCCTGATTCCATTTTGTTTTGTCTGTGTGGCTGGGGGATTATGGCTTAATCAGAGGAAGGAGATCATTGACCATACGCATTTTCAAGGTCTCCAAGTCTAGTAGATGAAAAGGAGAAAGTTTCTTTTGACTGGAAACTTGGCTCTTGCAACTAAGTTGTAACTCTGCTAAAGACACCTTCCTTAAGAGCCAAGTAGGTGGAATTAAACTAGATGATGGATTATGTCTACCACCCAAGAACAGGCATGCTTTCCATATTGAGCTTTCACATGGTTTCTGTCTGTCAAATTCCACATTCAAAGTGAGACAATAGTTAAAAAAACAAAAAAAAAGAAGACACTTGGCAAAATTGTCGTGCAAAGAGTTTGAATCCAACACCACACAGCCACAATACAAAATTCTTTACTGCACAGCCACACCCACCCCAGCTATATGATATTTTTGCAAATAAACAAGCCAATGTTCCTTCTAATAAGATTTTAATACAAATAAAAACACTGATCGTTAGCAATTGTTTTCTGATTACATTTCTTTCTATTTAATTCATTTTATTTTAATTTAGATAATTATTGTTTCTCTATTTAAACTTTTATTGAGGCACCTATTTATTGTTTCAATTTAGCTTAAATATAATTTTGTTTATTCCTTTCATTGAGTTGCTGTTCATATGTATAAAATTCCTAAGAAATTATCTTCCCCATGTTAAAGAACTTGAGTTAATTCAGTCTTTGATATCTTGTGGATTTTCTGAGATAAAATCTGTTTGCTGAAACAAATAAAATCTGACATATTATACCCTATGATTGGTTTTTTTACACAGCTACATTTGATGCCTACCTCAAAAATATTGTCTTTTATTGTTAAGTATATTTGCCACCTAAATGTGGCAGTCCCATAGAGGATGATGCTACTGTTTTTTATAGCCCCAGGAAGACATCTCCTCCAGCTGGCTAATGACACACTGTGTCTGATTATTATTTGCAAAGGGAAATCATCATTCCCATCTCTAGGCTTATATGATACACACAGACCCAGGTTTCATCCTTTTATTAATTTAATTCTTCTACATTATATTTCAAATGGTTGCCTTCCACTTTAGGGCCCACAAAATATTTCAATAGTTATTGACTCTTTACAAACTACAAATCAACCCATACTAAATTCATCATCATCATCATCAAGGTCCTTTAACTGATGCAACCAGTCATTGGAATGCCACTCTAGATGCTTTCTTAGTCAGCCATCATCACTGGTCTCTGTTCTTTGTCATGTGTAGCAGGTCTGTTGTGTAGTGATCCGTCCAGTCTTTGATGTTGTGAAACTAGTATTTTCTCTGTCTGCTTCTCTTTCGTCCTCCATATTTAAAATACTACTCACATATCTGCAGTGGAGAAACTGCTTTCTACACAAACCTTTACTGACTTGCATGTTGCACCTTCAAGCCAACTAAAATGCCATTGTCCTCCTTATCTCATATTTTTACCACAATGCTCTCTGCTGTTATGAAGGTTTTGTGTTTAATGCAACCACCTTTTCCTTGTTATCATCTATACAAAGTATCATCACTTGGACTCTGTGATAAAAGAAAAACATTTCCCAAACCTTTCTTCCAGAGGTACAACCCTTTGAAACCCGCCTTGGATTCCACACTTCCTTTCTCTGTGGACATCAAAATACAGGGATTCAAACAACTAAAGTTCAATCACTTTGTCCTCACCTTTGAGAAAGCCTTGAAAAGGCTACGAATGAGGACCATCTTCCTTAGACTCAATAAAAAAGATATAATAATGCTTAGGTAAAGATATTTCAACAAAGCGTAATTTTTATAAACTTAATGATGTTGAAGTGATATATTATGTATAAAGAATGATGTTGCAAATTTATTCTTTATAGTCAGTTTGGTTTATGATTCAGTAATATTCACTAGTGAACTACATATTCTATCCACATAATTATTATCTAAATTGGAACCTTTTCCAGGGAACTTCCTTCCTACACTCCAATTCACATTCTATTATTTAGCTCCATCCATACCAAGAGTCTACATAAGATAATGTTGCCAAATATACTGTTGTTTCTTTTCTTTATTTAAACATTTTATAAGGATATATTATCTACCACTAGCTATTATAACCAAAATTTGCTTAATACTGTTTACTATTAAGTTTAAGTGCAATGAGCTTTCAGCATTAATTACAGTGACTTTGCTATTTGTTTTCCTTGCACCAGGTCTCCCTAGGTATTTTCCCCAGTCATTCCAAGTTGTTACAACATTTAGCATTCATTCAGTCATTAAAATTCTATAATCTACCTATTATCTAAGATCTGGCAGTAATGGTCAGACTTTACTTTGCTGATAAAACCAAAACATGTCTAGAGTTATTATTGTACTACCAAAGATCAGACTCACTCCCTCCACTCACTGCATTCTCTTTTTAATTAATTGTAACTAATTTAAATTCCAAGGTTGTCTACTCTCTCTGTCTTGTACAGAATTACTCGTTAAGATATTTGTTTTTCTCCTTCCTGCTTATTCAATTTTAATTACATACATTAATTATGTTAGGACTTTACTTTCTGTTTCATTGTTTGGCAATCGTTTGTGCTGAAGTTTGATGAGATGCACAATATCAGTTCTTTAAACAATTTCAAGTTGTTTAGTTGGCTATCATCCTTATTTGTTCAAATGACATATAGAAGAAGAGACAACATTAAGCAGGAACTGACTTAAAATAAAGGGAATCTTGAAAAGAGTCTATTTTTAGTCAATAGCCAATTTTCGATCTTAAGTTTTTCAAGACAAGTTCTTTATACAGCCAAAATCTTCATAAAATTCTACATGCTGAAAATTCAGTAACAAAAATATCAAAATACATATATGTATATCAATTGCATACAACATTATAAAATATATCAGAAAAATAATGATCTTCTTTAGAAACTTCCATTTTTTTTTTCTTCAACAAAAATTCTTTTCAGATTTTTATATGTTCTTTTCAAATTATCACTTTTCCATAAGGTAATTTTTTGTTATGTATTCCAGCTTGTTTAGTTTATTGTCTATAAATATCTTCCACCATTAGTGAAATAAAGTTTTGAAAGAATTAAGCACAGAGGAAGTTATAGAAAAATATTACAAATATATTGCTGCTTTTTGTTCTAGTTGAAAATATCCTGGAAAAAAAATTTCTTTTTTGTATATCTCACCAAATTTTTTTTAAAGGTAGTCTATGTGAAAAGAATCAGGAGAAAGCAGTTTTATTTTATGTATATCTACTATTAGTATCATAGAATAATTCTGAACAAGGCATGAGATTAAATCTCAGAAAAAAATCTAATAAATAATTCTTAACAAGGGATGAAATTTCATCTCAGAAGAAATTTAATATAGATATAATCTAGGAGATTAGTCTAACTTAAAACCTTAATCTTAAAGAAAACTTTTCTGAACCCAAAACTATAAGATTTTTATGTTGCTGGATTCTATTGGCAACAATCTGTTTGTTTACATCCATTTTTTTCCCATGCTGGCATAGGGTCATTGGGAAGTTATTTGAGACAATATTTCACAGCTAGATGCTTTTCTTGTCACAGATCCTTTAATTTTCTCTATTTCCCAAAAACTATCATTCCCAATAGTGACTACTGTTTTGCTCTCGCCACTACTGCTCTCTGCCATCACACACACTATCTCTCCTATTCTCCATCAGTTATAGGGACCCCTTTAGGCTCTTTAGTCTTTCAAGCTGTAAGGTGACCTCTCCAGGGCTGTGCAAAAGCATCATTTACACTCTGTAAATTATTGACACAAGGAAGAAAATCCACCTATAGAAACCTTACCAAAATAGACACTGGAATTTGAGGTAGTCCCCCTACTTGTTCAATCCTGTAGAATTGTCTAACCCATACCAGCATCAGAGTGGGGACTCATGTTAAATAATGATGGAAACTGTATGGAAGCCCATTGAGTGTGCACCACCAACCCCACAACTTGGCAACTAGTAGTGGTTTGTTTACAACCTCTGTAACTTAGTGGTGCAGCAAAAGAGATTGATACAATAAGTACCAGACTTTAATACACTCTTCAAAGCAGTGCCCCAGTATGGTTGCAGTCTGACAACTGAAAGAAGTAAAAGATATATAGGTGCAGGTGTAGCTGTATGCTAAGAAGGCACAGGAGTGGTTGTGTAGTAAGAAGCTTGCTTACCAACCACATGGTTCTGGGTTCAGTCCCACTGTGTGGTGCCCTGGGCGAGCGTCTTCTATTATAGCCTCAGAATGACCAAAGCCTTGTGGGTGGATTTGGTAAATAGTAAGTAAAAGAAGCCTGCCGTGTGTGTTGTCTGTCTGTTTGTCCTCCACTACCACTTGACAACTAGTGTTGGTGTGTTTACACCTCCGTAACTTAGCAGTTTGACAGAAAGAGACTAATGGAATAAGTACCAATTTTAACAAAAAATAAGTACTTTGGTTGTTTTTTTCAACCAAAAATGCTTCAAAGCAGTGCACCAGCATGGCCAGTCAAATGACTCAAACAATTAAAATATATATATATATATATATATATAGCAAAGCATGTAAATAAAGATATTAGATATATAGAGCATAGGTTCAAAACTTGTGCCAGATGCCATTTATTTTATTAACTCATTAATAGCTGTAAAGACTGGGGTGGGGTTTCATAACAGATGTTTGTGGGGTCGGGTGTAATATCCAAATGTAATAATATCCACTCAAAAATATGCGATCGTCTGATTGTTATTTGCTGACTTAATCTATCTAATGACATCAGTAAAACATGCAAATTGAAAGAATATTAAATGTATTACTTTAAAATATTACAGCTGTCTCCTCTTTATTTCACTTTGCCATCGTTGTGATCTTAATTTCCAAAAAGAAAAACTCCTCAAATCCATATTTTACATCTTTCCTTTAGTCTCTTTCAAATTTAGTACTTTCATTCTCCTTGTCACTCATTTACATTCAACAGCACCTCCACCCCAACCTTTTTTATATGTTCTAGCTCCTTTTATGTTCTTTTTTTCTCTTTGTGTTTCCACATGTTCTGTTAACTTCTTTTAGAACTTTTCATTTTATTCCCTGAAAGCCTTTATTTTATACTCTCCTTTCAAGTTCAGTGTTTTTCTTTTATCATTTTTGCTTTTCTTTCATCTTTACACTATCCATTTAACTCTGTATCCCCTTTAAATTATGTGCTTATTTTTCTATTTTCCTCTACCTTCTTGTCCCTTTTTTCTCTTTCTCCCATTTCCCAAGACTCTAATTCCCAAGTACTCATTTAACCTTTCCTATTACAATCCTAATTGATCAAAGAGAATCAATAACAAAAATTTGTTTATTTACAAATTGGATCCTCCATTAAAATCTTTTATAATCTTTATCTTCTGTTGACTCTAAGTAATCAAATGCTCCATCTTTGATTCATTAAGATAGCCACCACGTTTTAAATGTTATCGTCAATATTTTATCTACTTTTTTGGTTAAAACTATAAAATATAAAACAAAGGAATTTTTAAGAAAAACCTGCATTGAAAATATAAATTTTTTTACATGCATGTTTCTTTACTCTTTCTTTTAAAATGTTTCAATGTTAATTTTTCCTAAAATTTCAAAAATATATATTTTTTTATTTGTTTTTTTTATAGGTTTTATGCCGTGGCTTTTGAATGCTAAACAGTGAGTAATTGAAATTAAAATAAATTAACTTTAGTTCTTACATAATGATTTTGCAACACTTCATCTGTTCATTTTTTTCATCCTTGTTACTTTGGTTCTGTTCCCTTGTTAATTTGAGTCTCTGTACTCCTTAACAATACATATATGGAGGGAAACATTTGATTAAAAACAAAAATGTGCTTGCATGTGTGTGTGTGTGTGTGTTTTATTTCCATGTAGAAATAACATGAAGCATTTATGGTTTCTAGTCTTGTATAATTTTTTATAAAATGACACCGCTGTTTTCTTATTTCCCTCCTAAATTACTTTAATTAAAATTTATAGAGTTCTATAATTTATATACTTGGGCAGCTTCCAAATCTTGAAGCTAATTATTCTGAAAAATTTTCTATCTATTGAAAGTCACCCTATTTACAAACTTTTTGATAACACAGTGTTTGCTCTTTAATTAGTTTGTTTTGTTTTCTTAAACTTTCATTCTGCATTAGTCTTTTGATACTAAATCACCTTGAGACTGCCTCCGGTTCTTTGACACAGACTTCCTGTTTTGAAGTGATCTAAATTAAAATATTTCATCAAAACTTCATGTTAATTTGTCTCAGGTATATTTCTAAATTCTTCATTCTTTTCAAAATTATTCTAAATGAAGGCAATCTATTTCAACAAAAATATAGTAACACAAGGATTATATATAAAAATATCTTGTATTTTTTTCTCTAATTTCCAATAGAAAAATCTTCTTTACATTCCTCAATATATACTAAATGTTCTAATCACTCTGCAATAGTAATTCTAAACTTGATATTCTCATTTTCAAGAAAAAAATAATTAAGCAGCATAGTCAGCATCATCATCATCATCATCATCATCGTTTAACGTCCGTTTTCAATGCTAGCATGGGTTGGACGGTTCGACTGGGGTCTGGGAAGCCAGGAGGTTGCACCAGGCCCAGTCTGATCTGGCAGGGTTCCTACAGCTGGATGCCCTTCCTAACGCCAACCACTCCATGAGTGTAGTTGGTGCTTTTTACGTGCCGGGCAAGGCTGGCAACGGCCACAATCGGTTGGTGCTTTTTACGTGCCACCGGCATATCAGTTATCATATATCACTGTAGACGAAAATATATTGATTTCTAACTTTGGTACAAGCCATACATTTTGTGGAGGTTTAGTCAATGATATTGACTCCAGTAGTTAACTGGTATTTATTTTATCAGCCCCAGAAGAATGAAAGATAAAGTGAGTAGCTTGGGCAAAATTCTTGCTTAAAATGTACATAAAATATATTGATCAGACTATAGTTTTCTGAGAGGTGGAATAACTGAGCTCTTCTCATTTATTTTATTCCCAACAATGGCAACCAGCTTTATTTGCTGTTTTTATTTAGCCGCCAATTCCTATTTAACCATATGGTTAAATCACCATATGGACATGTTTTTCTATCTGTTCATTTCGGCACATTTATTGAAGCTACTTGCTTCCTTTTATAGCTTTATGAATATCCTCACATATTCCTGTTAATTTATCTTCCACAGTGTATGGTGTAGTAAACAGTTTTGCTTAACTTCCTATAATCACAAAAAAAAAAAAAAATTGCCCTTCCTGTAAATTCTTTATTTCTCATAGAAACTGAAAAATTCTAATGATATTGTCTACTATCTCCTACACTTGACTTCTAAAAAAGGAAGAAGAAAGGAAAGACAGAAGGCAGGCAGGCATCTGTAGACATGCACGTATGCTTAGAATAACAGATTGTATTGTAATATATATTTAGAAATAACACTATTTACTGACAATGTTGTTGATTTTTCATTTCAACAGTAAAGACTTGTGTTTAATTTTCAATGTTTTAAATTTTACTTTTTATAATCTGTGAAATGACCTGCTAATTACTGTGAATTAGTAGTTAAGCAAACTTTACAACACTTATCTTTTTATTGTATGGCATAAGGTAGTGAGCTGGCAGAATTGTTAGCATGTTGGACAAGACACTTCACAGCATTTCTTCTGGCTTTACACCCTCAAGTTCAAATTACACTGAGTCTGAGTTTGCTTTTCATCTTTTCAATGTAATTCCCCAAAACGTCAGGCCTTGTGCCTATAGCAGAAAGGATTATTGTATAGCATCCATTCTTTTAAATTTATTTCATTGTTTCAGCATCTGTTTTTGTAACTGCCAGTATAAATAGAATGGCATTTCACAAAGATGGATATTTATATATTTTGAGAGCTGTTTTACCAAAATAAATAAAATTTATTGGCCTTTAAGCAGAAGAGAAATTGTGCTCTTGGGTGTACCAAAATGGTAAATGCTGGAAAATATTGGTGTCGACTGTTATGCCACCTAATTCAACTATCTCCACCATCTGGTGGTGTTTGCCAGCTAAGGGACGTAATTCAGCTTTCTTTGCTATGCTACTTGGCCATTTTTTTAGGCTCTTGCTAGGAATAGAACCTGTTAATAATTACACAAGCTAACATAAACATTTATTTGCATTTCTTACAAGCAAAGCACGATTGCTTGAGTATTCAGAGTGGAATTTGTGACTATTTAGTTTTTATTCCAGCATGTTAAACACATAGCCATTACTCAACCTACTAAGAAATAGCCAACAAATCATCCCTCAAACCATAATTTCTTATCTTTAAAAAAAAAAGTGACAAGTTGAACAATGTAGTCCTAATTACACAAGCAGATGGGATGGTCATGGTGGGAATATATTCAATCATAGATCTACGTGATCAGGACTGACCTCAGACTAAACACCAGTAACTACCTCCATTTTGTTACTCAGAAGAAACATTTTTGTATATGAATAAAATAAACTGCATCTTTACCTGTGAGAAATACTTTGTGAATGTGTTTATGTCTGTATCTGACACATTTATAAAAGTGGATTGTATCAATCTACTCACAGATCACATCTGAACATTCTGCTTAAATTTGCAACCAAGATTATTTGACCTTTAACTATTGAAAGCTGATTGAAACAGATTTCTGGAAAATGTAAATTACATGTAGAGGGGTTCCTCATAGCAGGTGGTCTTCAGGAAATAATTTAGGATAAGGTGCACTATTCCATGCATGATTATGTGAAAAAATAGTTTTGGATGCACTTTTTGATGCATGATTTACTGAAAAAATAGATTTGGATGCATTATTTGGCATAACAGTTATTCAAGAAACTAAGTTTGGTTGTAGTATATGCTGCAGGATTTAGTGGGGAAATTGATTTAGTAATACTAAATACATAGGTGCAGGCATGGCTGCTTCACAACCCTGTGGTCTTGGTTTCAATCCCACTGTGTGGAACATTGAGCAAGTGTTTTCTATGGCCCTGAGCTGACCAAGGTCTTGTGAATGGATTTGGTAGACAGAAACTGCAGGAAGCCCATTTTATATATATATATATGTGTGTGTGTGTGTGTGTCTGTTTGCAATAATGGGTACAGAATGTCACCAACTGTGTAAACAACATGAAGTATGAAAAAAAATGAGTTAAATATGCAGACAATGAAAGAAAAAAATGGAAAACAGGACAAGTAACACAAAGAACGACCCTTCATCAGTTGTCAGCTGTCTATCTACTCATTTCAAGCATTCATACATACATATATATAAATAGTTCAAATTTACAGAAAACGAAAGACGAAGACAGGTATAGGAACAAGTAGGTGTATTAGTTTAACACTGAGGGAGAATGGAAAAGTCTTTGACTTTTCAAGCTTATGCTCTTCAACAGAAAGGATTAAGACAAAAAAAGAGAGAATGAAAAAATATAGAGAGAAAAGATGTGTAGGGATTAATGGTTCAACATGATGTATGTATGTATATCTATATGTGTCTTTGTGCTGTGTTTGTCATCTGTCACCTCTTGACAGTCTTGGTTTGTTTATGTCCTCATAACTTAGGAGCTCAGCAAAAAAACTGCTAAGTATCAAGCTTAAGAAAAATAAGTACAGGATTTGATTCACTTGACTAAATCTTTCAAGGCATGCCCCAGCATTAGCCACAGTCCAATGATTGAAACAAGAAATAAGATAAAAAAAAGTAAAAAACATGAGGCCATTATGAATTTGCATGGCTTCAGCATGTATTATGAAATGGATATTTGAAGTCTTTTAAGTCTTGAATTGTTCTTTTTTTTCCCTTCAAATTGCAATTCTTTTCTATTTAAACAATGACAAATTAACATCAAATGATAGTAAAGAAATTTTCATTGGGAAAAAAGGAGAGTGTCTGAATAAACAGTTGTCTGTATTAACAAGGGAAATGATACTGAATTTCAAGGCTGCAAATAAATGGGAAGATATATCAACTGTATCTAGGGCCACATTAGCCAAAGTGTCTTTCCGTTTTTTTTTTTTAAATAAGTATGAGTTGAGAAACCTGTGGCTACTATCTTTAGCTGGTGGAGCAACAACATAGGAACTCCCCACCAATGTTTTTGCCTTTTATTCTTTTAGCATTAACAGTTGACCTTTCACCAATACACGTGGTCTTATGTCCTAGAAATAATAACTGTTGGTGTTGTTATTGCAAAGGTGGTGAGCTGGCAGAATTGTTTGCATGCCAAACAAAATGCTTAGTAGTATTTTGTCTGTTTTTAAGTTCTGAGTTCAAATTCCACTGAGGTTAACTTTGCACTTCATGATTTTGGATTTAAGATGAATACCAGTTGATCAATGGGATCAATGAGATTATTTACCCACCTCCCTCAAGAATTGCTTGCCTCCTGCCAAAATTTGAAACCATTATTATTAATAAGGCAAAGGTGGAAAGTTGACAGAATTGTTAGCACACAGCTCTTTACATTCCAAGTTCAAATTCCAGTGAGGTTGACTTTATCTTTCATCCTTTTGTGGAACAATAAAATAAGTGCCAGTCAAACACTTATCAATTAACCCTCTTTCCCCAAAATTTCATTGGCAGACATATTCATTCTTTATATATTCTGGCAGATTAAGGCAGCAAGCTGGCAGAATGGTTAGCACACCAAGCAAAATGCTTAGTGGTATTTCATCCATCTTCCCATTCTGAGTTCAAATTCTGTCAAGTTTTCCTCTTCAGACTGACTGATAAAAGAAAATGAACAAAAGCAAAGTTGGTTTTTAGATATGACAAAATTGTAGATGAAATACAATAGTACTTTCTTCATCAATTTGTATAGAAAATTATAAATAAATAATTTTTAAAAATTATGAGAGGTAAATATAGTAATGGAGCTAATCACTGCCTGGTAAATCTGTACAGTTGATGTCATTTGTGGTAATCACTATGGATTACAATCATGAAATGCACTTGAAATACAAGAACATTAGTAATAATTCAGCTGCTGTGTTCACTAATCTTTGCCCTGAGGGAAGAAATCTTAATTACAAAAAGTGAGCTAAAGGAAATAACACAAGTGGGCCAATGGTAAGTCATGATATACTCAATGGCATATACAAACAACTCTTCACACTAATTGAAATTTACCTTTTAGTTGGAGAAAGATTACAAAAACCTAGTGGTGACTGTTGGTGATTCTGTTAAAGGTGGGGAAATCATTTTAAGAAAGTACAAATTAATTTCACAGAAACTTGAATGTTCATGTATAGTGGGTAAAATCTGATATTTGCTAGCACTGTGGCAATTTTAGCTAAATTATAGCAATAGCTTTCTTTAATGGCATACCAGATTGAAATAAAAATTTATTGTGTCTATGATACTATTTGTTATTATAAGCTGCAACCGTGATTCATGAACACACACACATCTACAGTTGAGTTCTTGACTGAGTGCTATTCATAAGAACAAAATATAAAAAACTCAAGCAGTCTTGTTTTAATTTGAAATTATTTATATTATGACCATTGGGGAAATCCCAGTTAAACAGTAGATATTATCTGTTGATCAAGTAAATCTAAATCTAAAAATCGAAATTCTTCCATTATAGTCATATTTGCCAAAGATTTCTCTCAGAACACTGAAGGAATAAAAAAAACATCAAAATATTATTAAGTCTGAAATTATTACCTTTTGTCATCAAATTTTGTTTATCTCCAGAGATTAATGAAGTGTTAGTGAATTGTTATCTAAATAGAATTGAGTTAACATGAAGACTAACATCATATTTTCATGTTTGCTTCATTCAATAATGACACTCTTCACTTTGTTCATCTTGACAATGCTTCAGGGAAAAAAAGACTTCTTAGTTATCTCTTCAAACACAGAAGCTACAAGTTGCAATATTATAGCTGAAATGATACTATAACAACCCCTCAGTGCCACTAATTGAAATATAATTTCTTTAATATGATAGAATTTTCTCTATAATGAATATGGTGCCCACAACTTCATCCTAAGTATACTACAATTCTGATCTTATGTACAACAGCTATAAGCTATCAACGATTGACACAGAATTAATGCTATGGCTTCTGTCTGTCTGTTTGTGTGTATGTATGTATATACATATATACATGCATGCACACACACACATATATATATATATATATATATATATATATATATATATATATATATATACTCTTTTACTTGTTTCAGTCATCTGACTGCGGCCATGCTGGAGCACCGCCTTTTTAGTCGAGCAAATCAACCCCGGGACTTATTCTCTTTTGCCGAACCGCTAAGTGACGGGGACGTAAACACACCAGCATCGGTTGTCAAGCAATGCTAGGGGGACAAACACAGACACACAAACACACACACACATACATATATATATATACATATATACGACAGGCTTCTTTCAGTTTCCGTCTACCAAATCCACTCACAAGGCATTGGTCGGCCCGGGGCTATAGCAGAAGACACTTGCCCAAGATGCCACGCAGTGGGACTGAACCCAGAACCATGTGGTTGGTTAGCAAGCTACTTACCACACAGCCATATATATATATATATATATATATAATCATCATCATTGTTTAACGTCCGCTTTCCATGCTAGCATGGGTTGGATGATTTGACTGAGGTCTGGCGAACCAGATGGCTGCACCAAGTCAACAATTGTTCTATGTTCACTATCTGATCCTGACAGAAATCCTTCTCATCTGAGAAAAGCCAAAGCATATTCAGTTGGTGGGGATGCCTGAGTTTGTTCAAAAGCTTCATAGCGTGGGCTTTCCTCCTGTCCTTGATGGCTTGTGATAAAAATTGGCCCTTTCTCAACTTGTATGAAGAACACTGAATGTCTTCATGTACTGCCTGACTGATAAGAAACTCAGACACTTCCATGTGCCTGGCAATGGATCTGACTGACTTTGAGGAACGATCAGAGTGAGTTTTTCAAGCTGTCATATCTTCACAATCACCATTAGATTCATCCAACTCTTGGCGAATCTTCTGTACTGTCCTCAGATTGACACACAAGCACTCTGAAATGTTTGTATTGGAGCTTCCAGCACAAATGCCAAGCAGTACAGCCTGTCGTTTCAAATTTCTGGCAGCGTGCATTGCATCATGGTGCTGTTTTTCTCACAGACGGTGCCCAACGGACCCTACTATACTGTGTAGTTGACAAAATCAAAAACAAACAAGGCACATGCGCAAAATCAAAATGATAAAATGGCAACAATTTACCCATCACACCCTGTATATGCATGTGGTGTGTGTGTGTATATTATAATCCTCATCACTGTTTAACATCTGCTTTTCATGAGGACTGGCAAGCCAATCAGATCTGGCAAGGTTTCTACAGCTGGATTTCCTTCCTAACACCACCCATTCCAAGAGTGTAGTGGGTGCTTTTTATGTGCCACTGGTACGGGAGTCAGTCAGGTGGCACTGGCATCAACCACATTCAGATGGTGCTTTTTACATGCCACTGGCACAGGAGCCAGTCAGAGGGCACTAGCATGTGTGTGTGTGTGTATACTCTTTTTACTCTTTTACTTGTTTCAGTCATTTGACTGTGGCCATGCTGGAACACCACCTTTAGTCAAACAAATCGACCCCGGGACTTATTCTTTGTAAGCCTAGTACTTATTCTATCGGTCTCTTTTGCCAAACTGCTAAGTTACATGGACATAAACACACCAGCATCAGTTGTCAAGTGATGTTGGGGGGGGGGACAATCATATACACACACGTACATATATGTATATAAATATACAACAGGCTTCTTTCAGTTTCCATCTACCAAATCCACTCAAGGCTTTGGTCGGCCTGAGGCTATAGTAGAAGACACTTGCCCAAAGTGCCACACAGTGGGACTGAACCCGGAACCATGTGGTTGGTAAGCAATCTACATACCACACAACTACTCCTATATATATATATATATATATATATATATATATATATATATATATGCATGTGTGTGTGTATATATGTATATGCATGTGTGTGTGTATGTATATGCATGTGTGTATGTATATGCATATATGTATATGCATGTGTGTGTATATACGTATATGCATATGTATATGCATGTGTGTATATATGTATATGCATATGTATATACATGTGTGTGTATTTGTATATGCATGTATGTATATATATATATATATATACATGCATGTGTGTATATATATATATAAGTATATGCATGTGTTTGTAAGTATATGCATATGTGTGTATATATATGTATGTGCATGTGTGTATATATGTGTATGTGTGCATATATATCTAGTCACTTTATAAAAGTTCTGTTCTCACTGCTGTGAGTTCTGCTATGACTGATCTACCTGTTACCTTTCACACATCTTCTATTTCACTAAACATATGCCAAAATCATCATCATTTCTCAGCTTTTAATCAGAAACACAACATCAAAATAGAGATATTGACTTTGTTGTCAGCTAAAAAATCTCTTTTGCAGGATCTGCCAATTCACGAATGTATATTTTCTCTCACATACACATCATAAACATTTTCATGTTTATACAGTTATTAATAAAACTAATTGTGCCAAGCTTCTCTGTCTCGGATTTCAAGATAAATAGCATTTCATGTTAGAAAGATACATGTACACTTAACAATAGGTGCCAGGCTGTCTCTGCTTTCACCAGAGGCAACATTATTTGTGTTTGATTATCCCTTGGATGATGATTCACTTCTAAAAAAAGGAAGCCTGTATTTGTGTTGAATATTCATTTATTTTCTTCTTTAAAAAGAACTTGTTTTAAATTACTTATTCCTTAATAGCTGACATATGACATTGTCTTCAGTAGCAATACTACAACAACAAGAATAACATATACTTTACAGATTTAGATTTCAGTTCACATTGTGAAATCCTACACAAGATTCTTCTTTTTATATTTGATATAAAATTTCTTTCCTTTTGGCTATCATGTATATATAGCTATTATTGTGACACCTACACTGTAA
The DNA here is from genome assembly GCF_006345805.1 of Octopus sinensis. Classification (NCBI taxonomy): domain Eukaryota; kingdom Metazoa; phylum Mollusca; class Cephalopoda; order Octopoda; family Octopodidae; genus Octopus; species Octopus sinensis. The sequence continues at coordinate 95,338,994 of NC_043002.1, forward strand.
AAGATTGATTTCATTGGCTAATTGAATAATGCAAATCATGTTTATTAACATTGTGAGTGTATTTGTGTGCATATGCATTAAAATGAGCATATTTTCAGGCATGAAATGTGCAATAATGTCGATAGTTTATCTGATCTGTAGTCAGTAATTAGTGTGTGAAATCTGAATGAAGAACATAGTGATTTAATTGATGATATCAGAGAAAGAAATCTGATAGTTATCGTAGAATTATGCGAAACTCTGGTTATAATTATTGGTAAATTTCTTATTGGAGATCAAAACGAGTCGACAGAAATGAAATTGTGGTGTAATTTTAAATATCCTAATCTTTGGTCGATAAATCATTGACTGTAGTTTATTCTGTTCAAGGAATGTGTGTGTACATATATATACACATACACACAAACCAAATATATGTATGAATGAATGTGTATGTATGTATATGTATGTATGTATGTATGTATGTATGTATGTATATAAATATATAAGGCAATGAACTGGCAAAATTGTTAGAGTGCCAGATAAGTTGCTTTGCTATAATCACTCTGTCTCATTGTGCTCGGAGTTCAAATCTCATCAAGGTCAACTTTGCCTTTCATCCTTTTAGGGATCAATAAATGAAATATAATTTCAATACTGGGGTCAATTTTCTTTCTGTCTGCTTCTTTCTTGCCCCAAGAACAAATTAGCTGTGGTCAGACCAGGAAACAGATGAGCTCCACCAGGTTAAAAAATACCTAAGACATATTGTATTTCATGACAGAACCTTCCCCACTCTATCAAGGAGTGGGAAGGCAAAGCATATATATATAATTCTCTTTCACTATTTTTAACTCTTCCATCACATTTCTTGACATTTTTGTCAGTATACACCACTCTTCTCCCACTACTTCCATCCACTACAAACACACCAACTCACACTCCTACTTAAATTCTCCTCCTCCCACTCTAACCCACACCAAGCTCTCCATCCCTTACTCCCAATTCCTCCGGCTGCACAGGCTCTGCAGTGACAACTATGACTTTGAGTCTCAATCTCAACTCATAGCTTGCCACTTCATCCTTCATGGATATCCCCTCACTACTATCCACACTGCCTTTGCCAGAACATATTCCATATACCATGCCTCTGCTCTTTCTCCTCACACCCATACCACCATTGACCATCTCCCATTTCCCCTCACCTACCACCCCTCCAATGCACCATTCTCCAAGCCTTCCTATGACTCCAGTCCAATCCCTCTACCTCTCACATCTTCCTCAACATACCCTTCCCTCCTTCAAATGAGCCCACAACCTGCATGACCACCTGGTCCACAGTTTTTTTCCCCCACTCCCACCCACACTGCTATACTGACCCCTACCTCTCCAATGCCAACATCCTCACAGGCATCCATCATATCACTGACTCCTTTACCTGCACTTCCAGCAACATCATTTACTGCATCTCTTGCTCTTTCTGGCCTTCCCTGTACATTGGTCAAACGGGATGCCACTTGGCTGACCGGTTCACAGAGCACCTCTGAGATATCAGGCTCAACAATGACACTCTGGTCATGTGCCATTTCTGCTCTACCAGTCGTTCACTACATCTGTGTTCAGACTGTCTTTGCATAGGGGCCATCTGGACTCCCACCTTCGCTGTGAACAGGAATTAATTTTCTCTCTTCACTCCTTTGCACCACATGGGCTCAACTCCCTCCTCTCTTCACCTGACCCCCCCTACTCTCCTCATCTTACTCCCCTTCCTCTCTTCACTCCTACCCATCTCCTCTCTTCACCCCACACACCACACTACCCTACACCACTCCAAACACTAGCACTGACCAGTTCCCAGCACCCACATCCACAAACAATCTTCAATAGCATCACCACACATACCACTATATGAACAATCACACGTTAGATGCACATGCCCACACACATCAAAGTCACTAGCCCCTATTCACACTTACACATTCACACACCATTCTCACATACACACTTTCATGTGAGATCGCCATCACTTTATCATCTCCCTTTTTTCCAACCTCTTCTTTCAAACATTTTTCTAATCAGTTGCCATGTTTGACTGCTAAATCTATGGGTTTTTTTCATTCTCTCTCTGTTTATTTTCTCTTATTCTTTTCTGTTGAAGAGCATAAGCTCAAAATGTAAGAGGCTTTTCCTTTTTCCCGAACATCAAACTATTACACCTGCTTGTTGTTCATACGCCTGTCTTCATCTTCTGTTTTTATATAAATTTCAACCATAATATAGTAATGTTTGTATGTCGACATAACATAGCAGTCCTGTAGAGGACAATGTTACTGTTGTTTTAGCCTCAGGAAAACATCCCTTCCAGCTGCTTAAGGACACACAGTCTGTGTCCGTATATAGCATTTGCAAGGCAGGTCATCACTCCCATCTCGAGCCTTATGTGATACTCACAGACCTAGGTTTCTGGATGTTATCTGTCCTCAGTGTGAGACAGTCACCAGCTAGTGACAAAAGCTATCTCCACTTGCAAATACTACATGTTCTTTAAGTGACATGCAGTTGCTGATCTCGTATTGTGAAAAACATGTTTTAAATCTCTGAGCGAGAGAAACACAGTAACAGTATTGGATAGTAATGTTGATATGCCAACATAACATGGCAGTCCTGTGAAATACGATGTTACTGTTGTTTGAGCCCTGGGAAAACATCTCTTCCAGTGTCGGTCAGGGAGTTTGACTGGGGTGGTACATCTGTCAAACAGTAACGCAGGTGTCCCAAGGTGAGCTCAGTGTGGACAGAAACCACATGTCGAGCAAAAGGGTAAAAGTTTGCTTGAACTCGATTTTTAGTACAAATATGGACCACGAAAGCATGGCCCATCAATCCTTTCCGAACAGCAGCAAGCTATGCGCCCGCCGAGAGGTGTCAAAAAAGTTACCACAGGGATAACTGGCTTTTGGCGGCCAAGCGTTCGCAGCGACATCACTTTTTGATCCTTCGATGTTGGCTTATGTGATACTCACAGACCTAGGTTTCTGAATGTTGTGTGAGACAATCACCTGCTAATGACAATTACTAGCGATCTCCACTTGCAAACACACACATTTTTTATTAAAGCTGCAAACTTATATCAAGACTATTACTCAGAGTTTCATGTCCCTTTCATCAGACAGCTGTTTACTTCACAACTGTCAGATGAATTGGAATGTAAAATGCTGAGTAACAGTTTTGTGATAATTTTACAGCTTTAATAAAAGTATATTACTCTATGTTTGGTATTCGAGTACTATTTTTTCCACTTCATTTTGCTCTTATATGTTCACCTGTGTGTGTTTGTTTGTGGTTCTGTTGTTTAGCTCCAATCTTGATTGAGCAAAAGCAATCCAACCATGATGATTCTGCGTAATTATGCCAAGGTATCTTTTTCCCAAGATGGTAGGGAGAAAGAGAGATTTGAAAGAAATTTAGTTGCTATTTCTTGTAGTTTTCATTAACTTGTTCTTTTATTCATCTCAGTCATTTTGATTGTGGCCATACTGGAGCACTACCCTTAGTTGAGCAAATCGACCCCAGGACTTATTCTTTGTAAGCCTAGTACTTATTCCATCAGTCTCTTATGCTGGACCACCAAGTTATGGGGACATAAATACACCAGCATCGATGTAAAGCAATGTTGGGACACACACATAAACATATACAAGCACATATATATATATATATATATATATATATATATTATATATATATATATACACATATAACTGGCTTCTTTCAATTTCCATCCACCAAATCCACTCACAAGGTTTTGGTCGGCCCAAGGTTATAGTAGAAGACACTTGCCCAAGGTGCCACACAGTGGGACTGAACCTGGAACCATGTGGTTGGTTTGCAAGCTACTTACCACACAGCCACTCCTGCGCCTATAAAAAAGACAGCCGAAATACCGCTAAGTATTTCACCCGGCGCGCTAACATTTCTGCCAACTCACCACGTTGTGTGTATGTGTGTGTGTATGTATGGATAAGATATTAGCTTACCAGTTCATATATACCAAAATTTATAATGAAATGAATAAATGCTGCAATTATTATTATAAATGCTGCATGTTAATAAGCATGATTAATTGTTTGTTTTAAATAGAAAATCACATTAGAACAGAAATATAAGTAAAGTGACCCACAAGAATATGGAAACTAAAATAGGTTGTAACATTTAATCCGCTTCGAAATTTAATAATAATAATAATAATAATAATAATAGTGTGCTGCAGTTTTCACTCTACATTTACAAGTAGAATGACCTTTTAATGTTCATGTGATCTCTGAATAAACTAAGTGGAAACTATTCTTGAATAGTCATGTCATAAATAAATGCTGGTTTTCTATAAGAACGTGTTAAAATTTAATTTGAGCAAGCAACAGTGCAAAAAAAAAAGAAAGAAAAGAAAAAGAGAGAGAGAGAAAAATAGAGAAAGGAAGTCATTTGAGATGTTTACAAGGGTTTATCTAAGACCCCTAGGCAATATGTAAAACGAAAAAACATTTGAAGACAAACGTTTTTAGATATGACAAAAATGGTAAATGTTTAAGAAAACCTGTATTTATATAATTTAATTTCTTGAAATATTATTAAATTTTTTTTCAGAAATGCATTTTGGCTTTTGATATTCTTAAACTCAATGGAAATTAAAGTAATGTTCATAGAGCTAACATGAATGAATTATGTCTTTTGGTTTCATTTTCCACATACTAAGAGAAAATAAACCTCTTCTAGTTTTGCTTGGCACAAAAATTCAATAATAGTCAGAGTGAATATGGTTTTGTGAGAACATGTTAAAAATACATTGGAGAAACAGCAGTAAAAAACAAAAATGTTTAGTTACATGATATTAATAATAAGTTAGGTGTGCATAATGTGCTGTGAGAGTGTACATGTATATTGTAAAAGTCAAATATGTAAAAGCAGATTGATAATGGTCAACAGTAAAAAGATAGGTAGGGAAGTTTATATATTTTAAACTGATGGAAATATTAATTGGCATCTCATTCTGCAAACAATTTAAAACAGCTGATTCTATTCTATTGAGGAAAAACCCAAGAGAAAGGTAACTCTAGTTGAAAGGAAGAAAGAGAAATAAGACGGCTTGTCTGTGGCTGTTGATTGAAAATAAGAGAAAATCTTGACTTCTAACTTCAATAATTCTATAAGTAAGTAGTCCAACAGTCTAAAACTTACTTATAAACTACTGGTCTTTGATTGGTTAAAATAACGTATAAAAAAACAATGAAACAATAAAATGTTACTTGAATGAGATTACTACAACCCTTATTATGTTGGTTTCAGTTTGACATTCTTAGCATCCATTTCATTTTCTCTAAATAATTAGTTATATAAAGTTTATTAAAAGATAGTGTTTCACAAAAATTCTTATATTTGCAATTACTTTCATTATAGTTCTCATGAATTTTGCTTGTATCCTGAAAAACTCTACCAGAAAAAAATTAAGATAAGCATGTAACATATATTTTGGTGGGTAACCACTTAAAAGTGTTATCAGATGCCAAGTGATTACTAGGATTAGAGCAAGTTATCTTAGCTTCCATCTTCTCATAAAACTAGAGTGCTATGATTTCCTTGACAAAATGCAGTATTTTCACAAGTCATTCTCTTAATATGGTATCTCCCTTTAGAAAGACAATTCAACTAATTATTAAGTACCTGTCAAGGTATGCTTAGTAGAGAATGGCACACATAATATAAACAATATTTTTAAGATGTAACATAGAGTATTTATATATTTCATGTGTGCATGTGTGTTTATATGTACACTTACATAAACATATATATATATATATACATGCTTGCATACTCACAATCTATGTATATCTGAAAACATGTTGTCTATCACATAATTGTTGTCTTACCTCAATTAACACTACAAATTTTATCCAGATTAATTACAAGGAAAACAAATTACTTCTGTAATTTAAGTGTCTGGAATCAACTTTGTGTCACATGGTTTTATCTAATTAATTACTTGGTAATTTTTCTTTATCATCCATCTTTTGTTAATGATAGGAAGGGTAAATTTAATGAAATCAGCTATTTTATATAATTCTTATTAAATGGCATAGCACAGAATTAAGTCATCAAATTCATGAAACAAGGCACTAGACCAATACCATGACAAAGGTGTTGCATTGAAATGCAATATATTCTTTTCTAGTCTAGGCATAAGGCCCAAAATTTTGGGGGGAGGGGGCCAGTCAATTAGATCGTTCCCAGTATGCAATTGGTACTTAATTTATTGACCCCGAAAGGATGAAAGGCAAAGTCGACCTCGGCAGAATTTGAACTCAGAACATAAAGACAGATGAAAAAAGTATTCTTTTCTGCCCAAGGCCTGAAATTTTTGGGGAGGGGTCCAGTTGAATAGATCGATCCCAATATGCAACTGATACTTAATTTATCAACCCTGAAAGGATGAAAAACAAAGTCGCATTTTATGCCTATAGCCTTTCCTGTTTTTCATGCTCAGGATATTTTTTATTCCAGTGGCTTTTGAAAACATATAATACTAACATGGAATGTAAATATTTGTATGCACGTGTACCCACACATATGCACACACATACACACTCACATGCATGCACGCACACAATGGACCTCAATACAGTTTCTGTCTAAGAAATTTACTAACAAGGCATTGGTTAGCATGGGGTTATAGTAGAAGACACTATTTTTTTATCTTCTTATCTTTGCCTGATGTTCAACACAGTGGAATTGATACCACCAAAAAAAAAAAAAAAACTACGTAGTTGCAAAGGGAACTTTGTTACTGCATAACCATGTCTGCACCTAATGTGGAGATGATGATGACTATCATTACACTTCATGTATTTTGAGCAAATACTGTAATACATGCAAGAACTAAGAATGCTATAAACATGTGCACTATTACAAACATTGTCTCTAGTCTGAGAAGATAATTACCTCACTTCCAGCAGCCAAAATGAGTAGTACAAGTATTTCAAAGGGCCAGCCTTGTCACATTCTATGTTCTACTGAATATCCCTGAGAACTACATCTATCTGTGTTCAGACTGTCTTTGCACAGGGGCCATCTGGACTCCCATCTTTGCTGTGAACAGGAATTAATTTTCTCTCTTTGCTCCTTTGTACCACATGGGCTCAACTCCCTCCTCTCTTCACACCTACCCATCACCTCTCTTCACACCTACCCATCACCTCTCTTCATCGATACCATACACACCCGTTCACACACCCCACCCACACCACACATCCTACCCACACACCACACTACCCTATACCACTCTAAACACTAGCACTTCTAACTCTCTTTTCATGTGCCATGCATATTAAGCTGTGAAGGCGCATGGCTAAGTGGGTAGGGTATTCAACTCACAATTGTAAGGTCATGATTTCAGTTCCCAGCAACACATTGTGTCCTTGGGCAAAACACTTTATTTCACATTGCTCCAGTCCACTCAGCTGTCCAAAATTAGTAGTACCAGCCTTGTCACATTCTGTGTCATACTGAATATCCCTGAGAGCTACAGTAAGGGTACATGTGTCTGTGGAGTGCTCAGCTACTAGCACGTTAATTTCATGAGCAGGCTGTTCTGTTGATTGGATCACCTCAAACCCTCATCATTGTAACTGACAGAGTACCAGACCTATTAAACAGGCACATTGCATGAAGAGAGAGAATCAATTCTATGCCAAAGTCTGAAGTATTATGACCTTTTTTGAGAAAGATACAGCAGTAGTTTCCCATTGCCTTCTGCCAGCTTATATATAGGTTGTTTTTTTTTTCAGCTAATCTCCTCTCCGAAGCTCCTTGAGGCCAAGGGCCTATTTAATCCTTAGGCAAGAGGAAGGTTCACATGACATCAGAACATATTTACATGGCAGTGGGATTGTGTGACACATGTAGGGAGCCAGACCTTCTCTAACTTCTGTATGCCTTAACCACAGGACCATCATCTGCTATTTAATCTATAACTGAGGCCCTTGACATATACTACTACACTGGGTCAGAGCAAGCATGAAAGTAGTTGTGACCAAGGAATAATTCCTGAACTCCTGAGCTGGAATATTGCCACAAGATGCAATTTAATGTTTTACTCAGGGCATTACTTTTCTGATTGTGTCATATAGATAAAAGAATAAGTAAACAAAAATCAAATTTGACAGTATAAAATTGAAGATCTTATGCTGTCAATAGAAACAAGAACAGAATTTTATTGGTACACTGTCAAGGAAACGGCTGTACCTCTCTTGAATATCATTTCTTAGCTTGCTTACCAAAGGAAGTTTCATAGGAATGAACGAATCAAAGATCACCATAATGTATAAACTGTGCCATCATACTATTGTACTGCTGTCATGCCATGAAAAAAGCCCAAGCATTGAGAATACTGCCTTTGAACTGGTAAAGATTTCAATTAACTTTAGAAGGAAGGATCTATGAAATGACACCGTAAACTTCTACTCTTGTGTCATTCCTTCATCTAAACAGACTTGCTTTCATCTGAATCTGTTATGACTTTATGCAATTGCATTGGGGCAGGCAAATTTTTTAAAGAATCTCCCTTTAGCCAAATAGAAAATTGGAGAAATGTAGTTTTTCAGAAAAAGGAGGGAAAAAAAGCTATAATTTTATTATTAGTGTTAGATATTAGTTGAGTTATAAAGCTCTACAATCTTCTTCGAAAAAACAAGTTCTGACTTTCAGCTCATCCTGAAATTTTTTATGTTTCATTCTTAAGTTTAGCCAGTCATCTTGATTAAAATACATTCCAAGTTCATTTTATTCATTCTACTAGTTTCAGTCATTGTGAAATACCTTGAAGGGCCTCAGTTAATCATCTCTATCTCCAATACTTATTTCAGTTTGAGGCTTATTTTATCAATCTATTTTGTTGAACCTCTAAGTTACAGATGTGAAGCGGCACAACAACACACAATCTATATATATATATATATAGAGAGAGAGATAGAGATAGATAGATAAATACATACATACACACACACACACATACATACATACATACACACACACATACATACATGTATATAAAACGGGCACCTTTCAGTACCCGTCAATCAAATCCACTCACAAGGTTTCAGTTGGCCTGGGGCCATAGTAAAACCCACTGGCCCAATGTGCCACGCATATATATTACAGGCTTCATCACAGTTTACAACTATTAAATTCCACTCACAGAGTATTAGTCAACTCAAGGATATAGTAGATAACACTTGTCCAAAATGCCATGTTGTAGGTTCAAATCTTGGACTGTGCTGTTGTGAAGATAACCTCGTAACAACAGTCACCATTTTATCTTTAGTTTATTACTTTTATGTATCCCAGCTCACAAAGCAGCATATAAAGAAGATAGTTTTCTTGAGACAGCAGTCTTCCTATACAAGTATCAAGTTTAATTGTAACAGCAACAATGATAATCTATTATGTTTCACTATTTATGTATCTTGCTAGAAGTCACAGCTACAATACATTTTTGTCTAAACATCTTAATAAAAGAAGGATAACTAAGAGGAATTTTCATGTGCATTGTTACTGGTACTGCATATTCTTATTTCTTTATTGCCCACAAGGGGCTAAACATAGAGGGGACAAACAAGGACAGACAAAGGGATTAAGTCGATTACATCAACTCCAGTGCGTAACTGGTACTTATTTAATCGAACCCGAAAGGATGAAAGGCTAAGTCGACCTCAGCGGAATTTGAACTCAGAATGTAGCTGCAAATAAAATACCACTAAACATTGCACCTGATGTGCTAACGTTTCTGCAAGCTCACCGCCTGGTACTGCATATTCTTATGGCATGAAAGTCTGTAGATGATTATTATTATTCTTTCACTGCTCTTTCTGTCTCTATGATTGATTAGTCCCTATGGCTGTCTTATTGTACAGCTCATATGACTATTTATCATTATTCATCACATTTGTCATATTGAGAACAATGAATTATAAAGACATCATGTGAATAATTTCTTAATATTTTGGATTTGATGCATATCTGATTATAAGGATATAATTTCTCCAGCAAAAGACTTTGCTGTTTTTATTCATCGCCTTGCCTTCAAATAGTTCATCATTCTAACTCATTTAAAAACCCTGATTGTATTAACAAATATATTTCTCAATCTTATCTGGTGACTTGCCTGGATCAATGCAACTTTTTCATCTCAAATGTCCTGATTGAGCAATAAGGCATGCTTGCTTAGCTTAGGTTTTAGTTATATTGGTCTTTTCTCTAACTGAAATATCTCATCAGCACATGTCATGACTACAGATGATAACTATAGTTTGCTAACTGAAATGGTTGATCCTGGCCATTAACAGTTTGTTGTTTGTTCATCTGCTGAAATAGTCACATCCACCATGCTGCATCCCATGATTTTAACCCTTTTGTTACCAACCCGGCTGAAACCGGCCCTGGCTCTGAGTACAAATGTCTTGTTTTCATAAGTTTTGAATTAAAATCTTCCACCAAACCTTAGTCCCAATTTATGTTCCCAACACTAGCTTAATGATGACTAAGTTATTTTACTAAATTCTTTGTTATATTTAAAATAATTGAAAGAGACACAGAGCATCCCAAAATAAATACGGTAACGAAAGGGTTAAAGTGGTTACATGCTATTTAACCAATGGAGTAGCTCCACTTGACAGCTACCCCAGCTCAGAGTTGACCTGGAAACAGAGTTAGTTAAATGATGATTCCACACTCCTCAAAATCCTAGAACACCTGAACCAGGGCCCCACTACCAGATGCAGTTTAAAGACATACCCCAGAACTAATATATTTCAAATCTTAACTAGTCATTACTATCTTATGATTAAAGAAATGGAACACAAATAGAATAATAACCAATAAAAGAGTCAAACAGTATTTATAGACTTACTGAAATATTCTTTAGTACATGTGTAAAAATTATAAGTAATCTTTCACAAAAATCTATCTCAGATTGAAATATGTGTTAGTTTTGGTCAATTAAATCATTTATCATAATAAATATTAATGATATTCATGGAACACATTTATACACTGAAATATAAAAGTATAAATTTAACTCTTGGAGGCCTCAGACCTAAGCAATATCAATTCAAGTGAATGGTATGACTTGTATGAAAAGAGATTAAAAAATGTTTCAATATATCTGACAAAGATTGGGATCTATCTGTATACTCCAATTATTTTAATCAGTTTTAACATTTACTGTTATTTGTAAATGTATCAAACACTCAGTAAACAAGTCTCTTTAATGACCTAATTTTTACAATATATTTTATAGTGCTTAAGGCTTGCATACCTGTTTTTAATCTTTTAATATCTTTTGTCTTCAAATTGAGGTTGATATATGAAAATTTCTTGAAGCATTATTATCTAAATTCTTTATGCAAAAAATGAAATCCAAATTAAAGCTAAAGCACAATTATTAAAACGCTAAAAGAAATCTCATTGATGAGTGTATCTTTAATAATCAACCAAAACTGATGATTTTTAAAATATATCTTAAAAGCAATCTTTATTTTCAGGAAATATCCAGGTATTTTCTGACAAAGAGTTAATATGATTAAATACAACAGTAAACACATTTGTTGAAAATGTAACTGAATGAAATACATCACTATCAGTTACATAAGTATCAGTTATATACTGAAGTTCATTACTTCAATCACACCAGTTCTTTGCACATGTTGTCTTTGTGCCTAGGAGGAAAAAAAATTATTATCATTATTATTGATGATGTCAACTGATGAAGTGTTTATGAAGGTTCTTGTAAAAGGTAGAAACACTGGTAGCATTAAAGAATAAGATAGATGTTCTGCAGTTTAGTGGTTTCTCTGATTAAAGTCCATCTTTTAACAATCTATATATCATGCTTCAAGCCAGTTGTCCATCTCTCTCTCTCTCTCTCTCTCTCTCTCTCTCTCTCTCTCTCTCTCTCTATCTCTCTCTCTCTCTCTCTCTCACTCTCTCTCTATCTCTCTCTCTCTCTCTCTCTCTATCTATCTATCTATCTATCTCTCTGTTCTAGAAACAGGGGCAATTTGAAAGCTGTTTCATTTTTCTTTCTCTGAAGTAAAACATTGCAATATTTCTATGCATAATGTGGAATAGAAATTACTGAAATACTTTTTATTTCATATGAAAAGGGATGGTTGAATGCATATTCAAAGGAATCAATATTTCAGACCCTAGACAGCCACCGTTAGACAAACTTAAAAAATCACAAATATAATCCTCACCCAAAACAGCTTCTCTTCTATTCAATGTAGTGATTTGAAAGACAAGTCCTCCTGTATGTTATAATGTAAGTTTCTACACTGACATAATATTAGCTGTAGCTTGAAAACTAATAAATTATATCAAAATTTATTTAACCAACATTTAAACTGTAGCCAATTATCAACCGCTTTTCTTTCAACTTCTCTACTGATCAAACACATCACATAATCAAAGTATCGATTGTGTATAAAATATAGACATTAAAGGGTCAGTTATTTCCCAGTACTAGAAGCAAATGTTTAAATATTTAATACTGGAGTCATGTATAAAATTAAATGTTATGGTTGGATACCCTTCGTAGCATGAATAGTTTTTATATAAAAAAATACATATATTTCTTTCATTTCTTTTTTCTTTTGTTTTTTTGTTAATGAAACTGGTTTGTAAAAATGAAGCAAGTGAATAGTGAAAATTGGGTGAATAAATAGTATGGGTTAGTGATTACTGACAAATATAAATGATACTCTGAAGGAAATTGTAGCTACAAGTTTGCAGGATGTAGTTTTGTAACAAAATTAAACTCCAGTCAGTCTGTAACAGGGGAAAGAGTTTCCGGCAACTCATTTTAATCAATATCTGAAAAGAAAAGCCAATGATTGTAACTACAATTAGCATTATCATGTAAAACAAATTTAAATTGCATTCAAGATAATTTTGTTTGTGTAATGATATATTGCTATTTGCTACATTTCTCCATATTATAAAACAATTTTTGCTGCTATGGATTTTCCGAAACCATTTCCTTCTCTATATGAATTACTAAGTATTTACCTAAATTCAGCAGCTGAGGATTAGAAATATTGCATGGAAAGGAATAAGAATAACTGTTTTACCTTTTTGGTATTCTTTATCTTCAGTTATCAAAAATAACTGAAGATATTTCCATGTCTGCTTCAAGTTTGCTTTCCATGTTTGCTCCAAGATTTTCCAACATACAAAAATGTGCTATAGGGGCATCACACAAAATCCTGTTTTATTCAGTTCTTTGTTTTGGTTTTGTTTTTGCTTTCTTTTGTTTTTTAATACAGCAATAAATAAACAATTGCTAGTTTTTTTAAATAAACAACTTCTGCATCACTCGAAAAGCAATTCTTTTCTTCAAACTTTCCTTGAATGAAGACTCTATTACTAACAATGTACAATGAATATTACTCATAAAATTAACTCCGCATTATTGGTATCTAACTAATTCTTTGTTTATAACAAAAAAAACAACAAAAAATGCATTAACACTGTTTGATTGTGAGTGTTCTTCATCTATTCTTTCACTGTTTTAATATGGGTTGGATTTTGAAAAATCAGCTTTCGTAGCTATTATACTTGAATTATAAGATTTAAAGAAAGCTTATAACTTTGAAAAACTTCAAAAACAAAAGATATAATCTTCATGTCATTTATTCTCTAATTTAATTAAAGTTACTTCACATATGAGATTAATTAAACATAGTTAATTTTAGCACGTCAGTTATAGAAATAAGCAGTTTTAGTTAATTAGCTACCCACCTTTCTTTATTTTTTTACAGTTTATATATTCTTTTATTCTTTTACTTATTTCAGTCATTTGACTGTGGCCTTGCTGGGGACCGCCTTTAGTCAAACAAGTCAACTCAGGACTTATTCTTTGTAAGCCTAGTACTTATTCTATCGGTCTCTTTTGCAAAACCACTAAGTTACAGGGACATAAACACACCAACATCAATTGTCAAGTGATGGTGGGGGACAAACACAGACACACAAATTCTTATATAGATATATAGATATATATATGTATACACATGACAAGTTTCTTTCAGTTTCCATCTACCGAATCCACTCACAAGGCTTTGGTTGATATGAGGCTGTCATAGAATACACTTGCCCAAGGTACCATGCTGTGGGACTGAATCCAGAACCATGTGGTTGGGAAGCAAGCTTCTTACCACACACCCATTCCTGCACCTATTTGCATGTTAACCAGAAACCCTTTTTCTAAAACTCTTGATCATCATAAATATGTCCAGTTTCAAGTTCAGAAATTGTTTTGCAGTTCAGAAAAATATTTAATTCCATTAATGATTCTTTATCAGTTTAATCTATTCGAAATATATTCCATGAAAGCAAAAATTTAATGCTATGGTCATGTGGCGAGAATGAATGAAGATAGTTGTGTGAAAAAGTGCCACACCTTAGCGGTTGAGGGAACCTGTGGAAGAAGTAGACCCAGGAAAACCTGGGACGAGGTGGTGAAGTATGACCTTCGAACTTTAGGTCTCGCCAAGGAAATGACTAGAGACCGAGACCTTTGGAAGTATGCTGTGCGTGAGAAGACCCGGCAGGACAAGTGAGACCATAACCTGTGGCCTCTACCTGGGATGTAGCCAATCCATCTATGCCAGTCCACTTATGCATACCTTTCCTTCTTGGGACACAAAACTCTACTTGTGAAGACCTGTTGAGGCAAGTGAAAATCAAAATCAACATCAATGGAAATTGTAGCTGTGATACCAGTGCCGGTGGCACATAAGAGAACCATCCGAATGTGGCCATTGCCAGCGCCGCCCCGACTGGCCTCCGTCATTTAATGTCCATCCATATTCTATGCTGGCATGGGTTAGATGATTTCACTGGATCTGCTCTGTTCAAGGACTGCATTATGTTCTACTGTCTGTTTTATCATGGTTTCTATGGCTGGATGTCCTTCCTAACACCAATCACTTTATAGGATGGGTTGGGTGCTATTTTTGTGTCACCTGAGGTTGCTATACAGCCTGAAAAATCTACAGACTTTGGGGATAAGAGGGTTACCTAGGAATTAAACTATGAGGGTGGGGTGTGACAGTACCTGTTCTTTTAATGCATTGGTTCTCAACCAGGGTCATATGGCTCTTGAGGGTCTATATAAGGTTTTTTGGGTCCACGCAACAAAATATTAAATTGGGGCTCCACAATAATATTTTTAGGGCCCGTGAAAAAAATTCTGCTTTAGATGTATGTATTGCAAGAAACAGCTAGGTTTCTTTCTCTAACATTTTAACGTAGATCAACTTAATGTACAAAATAGGAATTTTTAAAGATTCTATAAACTAGTTTTTAAACATTGAATGGCTATGGGGTCAACCAGAATAAAGCAAAAAACCCCTGTCGTAACAGATCTACATGACTACTCACATCTAGTAGGTGAAGGGGACAGAAAGAGAAAATGAACAGTAGGAGCTTCAAGAGATGGCTAATGGTGATAAGGTGCCTAGCTAACCCCACAAAGTGAGTTGAATAATTGCTTTAAGCGATTGTATGGGAAGGAGTATGAGGAGATAGGAAGGCAGGCTGCCAAAATGGGTAGGGTAGAAAGGGTGGATGAGCAAGAAGCTACGAGTTGAGGTAGATAGAGGGATGCTGAATAGAGAGGTATATAGTTGAATAAATCAATACTAAAATTTGATCTTGGAAGGCTGAAAAGCCAAGTTGATACCATCAGGGTTTAAATGTAGTATGTAAAATGTTATGAATAAATACTGTAATGTCTTTTGTTCATAAACTCAACCAATCCTGGTCATCTAACAATCTTATTAATAATCTTAATATTTCATCAATGATATTAAATCGCTCACATTATATTTCACACTAAACATTATTACAAACTACATTGCAGTGTTTAATTTTATATTTACCTCTGCCAAGGAAGGAGGTTATGTTTTCATCAGCATTGGTTTGTCAGTCTGTGTGCAAAATAACTCAAAAAGTTGTGAACGGTATTTGATGAAACTTGCAGGCAAAGTTAGTAATGACACAAGGAACAGATGATGAGAATTTGGTTGTGATCTGGGAATTTTTATGGATTCTTGAAGGATTTTTAATTTGTTATATCTACTTTACATGAAGTATTACAATGTTATGTTCTTTGATTATCTCCCTTGAAAACACTTAATCATTTCTACATAACCTATGGTGGTATTGCTGTTTCCAAAGTTTATTTTCATTTCTCTATTAATAATTTTACTCCTGTATCTATCTTAAAATGAAATGCTTGACGGAGGTCTGCGGAGGATGACATGACAAGCCTTGACTAATGGGATCGACTCAAAAAGCTCAGACTTTGCTACCTCCACTGCTGCTGTGAGCTCTATATCATCTGTATGATGTGGAAAATATTCCATCAACATTGCCCTTCTTTAGAATTTATCCGAGGCTTGACCCCCGTGCCATCTGTCCACTACAGAAATGTTTGTGTCGTATCACAACACTATGACAGAACTATTTCACTTCAATTGACCCTGCTCTCTTTAACATCGTGCCAGACACACATAAAGGAGGAAAGTGACTTCACGGCATTCAAACAATCCCTAGATGATTATCTACAATAAATACCAGATAAACCACCCACACCTAGATATGTCTCTGAAAACAATAACCCTCTGCTTGAATGGGCTACGGTTCCCCAGAGCTGACTGTGTATCTCTTCCAGGCGGTGCTATTAAATTAGACATGGTCTGAGTCAACTTTGCCCAAAACTTATCTAAGTAATCTAATCTATGCTGTAACTGTTTAATCAAAGCATGACAACATGGGTAGAGGCTGATATCTTAACATTTCTGACAGTCTTAAGTATAAAAAAAAAATTATTAAAGATTTATATAGAACTACATTCAGAATGTGTCTATAAGCTGTTGTGTTTAGACTTGGTTTCTATCCTCAAACTGTTCTGTTTTGTAGATGCATTTTTTTTTTTAATAATGCACTCCGAAATTAGAAAAATCAAAAATCTGCAACAATCTCTCAGTTCCATAAGTATTGGATAATGGATTTTCAAATGTGTAAAGAAACTGATTGTGGTGATCATAGTTTTGATGGTGATTGTGGTGAAAGCAGAGATACAGTGTTGCTGATGATGATGGTCGAGATAAGTATGGAAGGAGGTTATGTTTTTGCTGGCATTGGTTTGGGAAACTGGCCAATTTACAGCATGTGTGTATATGGGTGGAAATGATCTGCTTGGCGGAGGTCTGCACTCTCCGAGTGCTTTTCTAGCTCTATATTATTTATTTTTACATTTTTAATTTATATGCTGAAGATCCCTTTGTACTTCAACTCTCAGGAGTTGATAAAATAAACATCAACCAGATACTAGACCCAACTGTTGTCTTCTTACGGTTTGTGGTCCTTTGCCAAAGTGACGTGTGTGTGTGTCTGTATGTGCATGCATGCATGTGTGTGTGTGTGTCTTAGGAATAACACAACAGTGAGAAGAATATAATGATTTTATTGCGTTTTCAAGTAAATGTACCTGATATATTTTGTAGAATATGTAACTATAAAAATATGAATGAAATCAAACCTCAAAGTAAAGCTAAATACGGTAATAGTTTTAAGATAGAAACAAGCCATCATTTGAATGCTATGTGTTTAATAGATATTTTATATTCAAACAGTGCATATTAAAAAATCTATATCGATATAAATACATAGGTTTAGCCTAAGCATTGTGAGATTAATAAGCTTTCTCACTGGTAATGCCTTCCCTATACATTGCAAAATGAAATTGCTTTTCTCCAAATAAATTCATATTCTAGGCTGTTATGAAGCTACAGGATGTTATTCAGGTACTCAGCTGAGAGTCACACTGCATCTTACAGCAGAAACAGCTGTTATGCTAATGAAGTTTATAACATAACCATTGCTTTTCCTGAATCATCTCTTTTTCTTATACACACACACACACACACACACATATGATGGGAGTGCTGAAAAGTTGCTGACTTTGAGTAAAAGAAAATACAGGAGAAAATACAGGAGGATCAGTTAATTATGATTTTATTGAACATATTCACACACTTATTGCAGCAGTCCTTCAGTTTTTCTGTCAAAGAACTCATAAGGTTGTGCCTCCAACCAGGCCTTTAGTGATACTCTTAAAGCCATGGACTTTTCAACACTCCCTTCTGTATATATACTTATATACATGTACATTCACACATAGGCAAAAAAAAAAAACATCAAGGTGTGTAAACTTAATTTATTAAGACTGAAGGAGTTTGAGTAAAAATATTTTTTATCTACTACAAATAATATCTGTTCACTGTTTCTCTTTGAAATGATAGCCTTGTCAAAATCAACATAATTGAGAATATGTATCACACTAATTTCTGAGTTGAATATATGCTTCAGTATTCTGATGCTAGTCTCAGAATTTTGAAAACCTTTCAATCCTTCTGACATAGGAAAATGGTTCTGAGCTGTCTTCAAGAAATCAATATGTGGATTAGGAAAGTGTTCAAGGCTGTCAATACTGATATTTATTTTTTTTTTTTTTTCCTTTTGGAAAGAATCTTACATGTATTGAAGAAATGGTAACATTGAGAAAGGCAAAAAAAAAAACGTGCATTTTCCACTAACTACTCAATATGTTAATGATAGGAAATTTAAGAAATAGAAAGTAAATATTTGTTTCTGTGTGGTATCTATTATTATGACTTACTGCAATATGTAGTTCCACACAGGCCACAAGGGAAGTTTATATTTTCATTTAACAGAATTTCAAAATCTGTTTTTAGATGTAGACATTTTTTTTTTCTAGTTTCAGCTTAGAGCTGCGGCCATGCTGATGCACCGCTGTTTATTCATAAAATTTTAAAATAAAAATGTATATTGCTTAGAGTTAGAATGCAGATACAGCACATGCAGTGCTTATTTTCTCTAAAGACATCCAGCATATTCCAATTTATTTTACTCTTTTGGTGTGCCAACCACCTTAATAACTAATAGATTAGTCAACATTTCCCAATGCAAATTTCGTATTCATCATTACTGAACGTATGTGTGTGTGTGAAAAAGAGAGAAAGAAATCAACAACATAAATTATTATCATTCAAATTAAAGAGTAAACAATTTAGTTCCAACGTGCTGCACCAGCTTCCTAAGTAATAAAGATTTCAATGAAACATCGTTCACAGGACAGAAGAGTTCAAAATGATTAACATTCTTTGGTAATGATTCAATAAAAGATCTAAATAGAAAAGAGTACATGTCAACATTAAGATTTACTGTATCAGCTTCCATTTCTGACAGTGGTTGTAAGGAGAGTGCTGTCTTTTCTATTTCATTGAACCAAAAAAAAAGTGTCCAAAAAAAAAAAAGACTTTCTTTCCATTAATTAACTTAGCAATTTCCATTTTATTGCTTTAACAACTTCACTTTCACTGTTAGTTATGTCAAATCAATCAGCCATACAATGGATTGTTCTTTGCCTTTCATCTTTTCTTTTCTTTTTTTTTTGTTATTAGTTTCTTAGACATTTTCTTTTACATCCAAAAATATATAAACAAAGTTTTAATTTTTTTTTTTTTTTTCTGAACTCATAAACTTATAGCGGTTGCTCATAGAATTTTGAACCTTTTGTGCTTTGAACACAAAGTAGATGGAAATAAAGTTTGCTAATCTATATTGAAACCAATGTCAAGCCATTGTTGATATTTCATTAGGTATTATTATGACTAGACATAAATCTCAAGTTGTTGCACTGATCAATGTCTATCCACTTCAGTTCCTTATTCATTTGTTAGCCATCTTATAGAAAGATTATACTTCACTGAGGAGGTTTAATAAAAGCAAAATATGACCAGAGTCGTCTCCCATACTACAAAATACACACTACATTCAGTTGTTAATTTAAATTTTAGAGTTATCTCCTTTGCCTTACTTGACCAGAATGAATAATTGTTTTTCTCCATACGTGTGTAATTAATTGAAATTGTTGTGATCACTACAATAAGTTTGTTAGCTGTGACTTAACTAAGTTGTGAATGGAATTGGTAATCAATAACTAAATCTAAGTAACTTCTATCTTGCTTTTGGAAATTATTGAAAATTTCTGTATTTATGTTCAAATAATTATTATTGCAAGAGTTAGGTGTAAGTTAGATTATTGTGAAGTTAGTTTATGTTGGTGCTGACATGGCTGTATGGTTAAGAAGCTTGTGTAGCAAAGTCATGGTTTTGGGTTCAGTCCCACTGAACAGCAAGTGTCTTCCACTTATAACCCAAGGCTAACCAGTGCCTTGTGAGTGAAGTTGATAGATGGAAACTTTGTAGCAGCCCATCATATATATATATATATATATATATATATATATATATATATGCATGTCTTTGTGCTGTATTTGTCCTTGTAACTTAGTGGTTCAGCAACAGAGACTGATAGAATAAGTACTAGACTTAAAAAGTAAATGCTGGGGTCAGTTTGTTTGACTAAAGCACTTCAAGGTAGTGCTCCAGTATGGCCACAGTTCAATAACTGCTGCAAGTAAAAGATACATTCAACAAGTCCTAAGTAACTTCTAAATTTTTCAATAATCGTATTTCTCATGAGAACAACCTTTCTGTCCCCCCCCCCCAGCCCAGGATATAGGGCACCTTCTGAAAGAAGGTTCCCCATATCTGATGGAAGGATGGGAGGAAATCATCCTAACCCAACTACTTCCAACTCTAATAAAGGCACATAAGAGCAAATGTTGTACAAAATTGGGTAACAGATCAAGTCTACTACTTAGGTGCAGGAACAATCCCTTCAGTAGACTTCCACGCAGTTTCTGTTCAGTAAATTCCTTTCACAAGGTTTTGGTTGATCAAGACTATGTTAGAAGAAACCTGCTAAGGGATCAGCACCCAGGGATTGAATACAAAATCATGCAGTTAAGTGAACTTCTTAACCATACAGCCATGCCTTCACTCATAGAGAGCAATTAACATACAAAAATAAAAAGAGTGAAATGTGTGGCTGTGTGGTAAGAAGTTTGCTTCCCAACCATATGGTTCCAGGTTCAGTTCCACTGTGTGGCACCTTGGACAAGGATTTTACTATAGCTCTTGGCCAAACAAAGACTTATGAGTGAATTTCATTCGATGGAACCTAAAAGAAGTTTGTTGTGTGTATGTGTGTTTGTCCCCTTGACAACTGGTTTTGCTTTGTTTTAGTCCCCATTGGTTAAGGGGAAAAGTAACTGATAGAATAAGTACTTGGCTTAATTTAAACTGCCCATGTGGTGCTCTAACATGTCCACAGTCCAATGACTGAAACAAGTAAAAGCTAAAACCATATTCCAAAATCAGTTTGTACAATTAATATTTAACCTTTTAACATTTAAGCCAGCCTTGTCCTGCTGGCTCAAATTTTACCTGTTCTGTGTTCAAACTGGACAGAAAATACCCTACAATGTCGGTCTAAAAATAAACAATCACATCAGAGAAATCTCAAAGCTATAAGATAATACATGATTAATTCAAAACAATGAGAATAAATAAGCATCACATTTAGCAGAATAATCTGAATGCTAAAGGAATAAATATTGTGATTGTGTTAATTATAATTACTCTTCGCATAACAAAGATTTAAATTAGCCTAGAAAGTAATTAGTATATTTTATTTTCAAAATCCTTTTCTGTATGAAAAAGTACCATATTTTGAATATTGACAAAGTTAGCCTAAGTTTACAAGTTAAAAATGAATGTAGCTTCCTTACCAACCACATGGTTCCGGGTTCAGTCCCACTGCGTGGCACCTTGGGCAAGTGTCTTCTACTATAGCCTCATGCAGACCAAAGACTTGTGAGTGGATTTGGTAGACGGAAACTGAAAGAAGCCCATCGTGTATATGTATATATATATATGTGTGTGTGTGTTTGTATGTCTGTGTTTGTTCCCCCTAACATCACTTGACAACCGATGCTGGTGGGTTTATGTCCCTGTTACTTAGCGGTTCGGCAAAAGAGACCGATAGAATAAGTACTAGGCTTACACAGAATAAGTCCTGGGGTCGATGTGCTTGACTAAAGGCGGTGCTCCAGCATGGCCACAGTGAAATGACTGAAACAAGTAAAAGAGAGTACTGACTAACATAACATTTCTGAAAGTGAAGTCTTTGAATGGATATAAATGTTTCTCTATTCCGTTTCATGTGCCAGATAGGCTACAACGTCTGATTTTTCTTGTAAGGAATTATAAGTGAATGAAAACCAGACTACTTACTGGTGAATTTTATTTTCAATATTATCTCCTATTTTCAGTTTGATCAATCCATTAATTAAGCCATTTGAATACAAACCATATGTGACTGCCTCAACTTCAAAATACAGCATCACACATTTTAAGACATTCATATTGAACACCACATCATATTTTTTATGCAAAACACCTCCATTTCATTTTTTGTCATGCAGTTCTTTTATGTTTATTTTTACATCCATTTTACCATGCTAGCATGGGTTAGATGAATATGTATTATTATGGCACGTAAAAAGCACCCACTACACTCACGGAGTGGTTGGCATTAGGAAGGGCATCCAGCTGTTGAAACACTGCCAGATCAGACTGGAGCCTGGTGCAGCCTCCTGGCTTCCCAGACCCTGGTTGAACCGTCCAACCCATGCTAGCATGGAAAACGGATGTTAAACGATGATGATAGTTTTACAATGCCTCGTTAGTACACATTCATCACCAGCCTCTACTTGTCTTTTAAAGGAAGGATCTCTTATTCCATGTCTTTGAAAATGCAGTGCCAGCAGGTGATTTGTTGGCAAGAAAAGGATTATTAACTTCAT
The DNA here is from genome assembly GCF_006345805.1 of Octopus sinensis. Lineage (NCBI taxonomy): Eukaryota > Metazoa > Mollusca > Cephalopoda > Octopoda > Octopodidae > Octopus > Octopus sinensis. The sequence continues at coordinate 95,361,886 of NC_043002.1, forward strand.
TTCTTATAGTCCCATAAGTTTTCATGCCAGATGTAAACATTCATGGACAGACACACACATATATTCTTTTATTCTTTTTTCAGTCATTTGACTGGAGCACTGCCTTTAAAGGTTTTTTTTAGTAGAAGAAATCGACCCCAAGACTTATTTTTTTTGTAAGACTGGTACTTATTCTATAAGTCTCTTTTGCCGAACCACTAAGTTAGAAGGACGTAAACACACTGACATCAGTTGTCAAGTGATGGTGGGGAGGAAAACACTAACACAAAGACAAACTCACATAAAAATATACATATATATATATATATATATATGACAGGCTCCTTCAGTTTCCATCTACCAAATCAACTCACAAGGCCTTGATCAGTCCAAGGCTATAGTAGAAGACATTTGCCCAAGGTACCATGCAGTGGGACTGAACCCGGAACATTGTGGTTAGGAAGAAAGCTTCTTACCATGCAACCACACCTGCACCTATACATACATAATGGGCTTTGAACAGATTCCAGATTCCATCCACCAAAATCATTCACAAGGCACTGATAATCACAAAGCTATTGTAGTCGATATAGTAGATACTTGCCTAAGATGCTGTAGAGTAGGATTGGATCTAAAACACCTTACAACCAAATCAAAATTTAAATGGATTACATAGTGTATTTCAATATGAATACAATAAGGAAATGATATAGTTCTCAGTTTGAGTTTTTATTTTTTTAATGTACCGTAAATCCTTGAGTATAGTCCGCCCTTGAGTATAATACGCAGGGGATTTTTAGAGGGCTGTACTTTTGAAAAACCTAAACCTTGTGTATAATACATACCCCTTCTCTAACTTGAGTCGTGCGTAATTAAGCCAGCAGCACCTAGTCAAACAAACACTTCGGCACATGCATAATACAATGGTGATGTTCTTAACTATTATATGGGAATGTAAATATGTTTGCAAATTGTTTTTGCTACATGTCATTCTGTGTTCTGAATACTTTTATTTTAATAAATGTTGCTTACTGCAAGTTATGGATGATTATTTTATGACTTCATTGCTTTCAGGCTTAGCTTAAGGGGTATTTTTGCACCCGACATCATAAAATGCGTCTGAATAAACATTGCCAGACAGCAAATAGAGACTCGGACATTACTTAGAAAATAATTTTCATTTTTAACCTCATTTATAGTATGCACTAGAGATTTTGACCTTTACATTTTGGGGAAAAAATGCAGATTATATTTGAGGATTTACAGTAATTTAGTTGCTAATTTCTAGTCTTCATTGGAAATCCAACATTTTTAACCCTTTAGCATTTAAACCAGCCATATCCAGCAGGCCCGAATATTCTACCTGTTTTATGCTCAAACCAGTCAGATCTGGCCTCTCATGTCCACCCCTACAATGTCATTCTAAAAATATTCAATCGGGCATGGTTGAGAGATAAGGCGGCGAGATGGCAGAAATGTTAGCATGCCGGGCGAAATGCTTAACGATATTTTGGCTGTCTTTATGTCCTGAGTTCAAATTCTGCCGAGGTCAACTTTGCCTTTCATCCTTTTGGGGTCGATAAATTAAGTACCAGTTACGCACTGGGGTCAATGTAATCAACTTAATCCCTTTATCTGTCCTTGTTTGTCCCCTCTATGTTTAGCCCCTTGTGGGCAATAAAGAAATAAGAAGCTTGCTTCCCAACCACATGGCTCCAGGCTCAGTCTCACTCCATGGCACCTTGGGCAAGTATCTTCCGCTATAGCCTCAGGCCAAGATTTGGTAGACGAAAACTGAAAGAAGCCCATTGTATATATGTGTGTGTGTGTGTGTGTATCTTTGTGTCTGTGTTTGTCCCCACCGCCACTGCTTGACAACTACTGCTGGTGTGTTTACATCCCTGTAACTTACTGGTTCAGCAAAAAAAAGATCGATAGAATAAGTACCAGGCTTATAAAAAAAAACGTATTAGGGTCAATACATTCAACTAAAGATTCTTCAAGGCAGTGCCCCAGCATGGCTGCAGTCTAATAACTGAAACAAGTAAAAGATAAAAGATATAAAAATTTGGAAGCTATGAGATAATGTATGATTAATTTAAAACAATGTGGATAAATAAGCAGTACATTTGGCTGAATAATTTGAATGCTAAAGGGTTAGATAGCTAATTACTATTAAGTATACTCTTTTGTTTATTTATTTATTTTATTAATCAGAAGTTACAGAGTGACTCGGAGGCAAAGAGTTTCATGCACTGGCACTTTTTAAACTTATCAAAATGCATAAAACTTGAGTCACTCTGTAACTTTTGTGAATTAATGAAATAATAAAGAGAATACATACTCATGTTTTGAGTTTTATTTTCCTCTTTGTATCAACAAGTCTTTTAATTATATTAGAAATTTCAACCTGTACCATAATTTTGTTCATCTAAGCTGTATCAGCATCCCTATTTGAATTAATTACTCATTAGGTATGTATATTTTCCATGAGATTTAAATTTCAGTAAAATTATGATTTCATTTTTAATCTGTTCTGCTAAGATATGCCATTGTAGAAAGTTGATTTTAATGAGACAAAGTAGCAGTTTGATTACGTTTGCTTGCATTATTATGTTAGCATGGAAAAACATACATTAAAAACAAATAAATTGCCAATCGTTACCTGAATGTGATATTTTGATTGATGGTGATAAATTGGCTAACTTCCAGCTGGAAAGAAGTTATTAATGTTGATAGATTACATGAGAAATTTTATAGCAAGACATGGTGATTTTTGGAGTTGTAGTTTCATATATAGCTAAATAAGTTTCATTCAGAATTTGTGCAGAAAAAATATTAAAATATTAATATAGGCGCAGGAGTGGCTGTGTGGTAAGTAGCTTGTTTACCAACCACATGGTTCCGGGTTCAGTCCCACTGCGTGGCACCTTGGGCAAGTGTCTTCTACTATAGCCTCGGGCCGACCAAAGCCTTGTGAGTGGATATGGTAGACGGAAACTGAAAGAAGCCCGTCGTATATATGTATATATATATATATATATGCGTGTGTGTGTTTGTGTGTCTGTGTTTGTCCCCCTAGCATTGCTTGACAACTGATGCTGGTGTGTTTATGTCCCTGTTACTTAGCGGTTCGGCAAAAGAGACCGATAGAATAAGTACTGAGCTTACAAAAGAATAAGTCCCGGGGTCGAGTTGCTCGACTAAAGGCGGTGCTCCAGCATGGCCGCAGTCAAATGACTGAAACAAGTAAAAGAGTATATTCAAAAGTAGCTAAAAAGGTGAAAATAATTTAGTATGAGCAGTAGAATAGGGCCTGTGACCAGGTCGTATATCTGCACTGAAATCTATTGGCATTTTATAGTTTCTGATAAGGAGTTAAAACATACCTAGTCCACTCTATAAAGTGGTTGGAATTACGAAGGGCATCCAGCTGTAAAAGCCATGCCAAAACAGACTGTAGAGCTTGGCGCAGTCTTCTAGCTTACCAGCTCCTATCAAACCATCGAACCCATACCAGCATGGAAGACATGTTAAATGATGATGTTGATGATGATGATGATAAGGTGGTGAGCTGGCAGAATCATTAGCATGCCATACAAAATATTTGGAAGCATTTCTTCCAGATTTAAATATCTGAGTTCAAATCCTATCGAGGTCTACTTTGCCTTTCATCCTTTTTTTTCGGGGCGGGGGGGGGGGGGGCAATAAAATAAGTACCAGTTGAGTTCTGGGGTCAGTGTAACTGAGTAGCCTCTTCCCCAAAACTCAGACCTTGTGCCTGAAGTGGAATGAATTTTATAATATCTTACATAGCAACAAGTCCAGAAATAAGAAGGGAGGAGTAAGCAATTAAACCACCCCAATACTTGTCTGGTACTTTTATTTACCCACCCTGGAAGGTTGACAAGCAAAGTTAACTTTGTCTTGAACTTAGAACATCAAGAGTTACAACAGATTCCACAAGTTATTTATAATATACAATCAACTAATTCCATTAGTATCAGTGACTAGGTCATAGATGTAGAACATTTTTTGACATGTAAATAGTTTATAAGAAAGACTATTGAAAAATAAAACAGAAGAAAATACAACAGTATGTGTGTGTGTGTGTGTGTGTGTTTAAATTACTCATCCACACTGTAATTGTTTTAGTTCCAACACAGGAACTCAGATCAAGTCACTTGTCAAACAACAACTCAAAAATAATCTTGTTTGTTTCTATAAGAGTTCAGAAACATCAATGACTACAAGCAGTATGATCATTGTCTATACATGGTTTGTTAGCAGCTATGGAAACAGTGTGCTATGATGTATGCTAATAGCAAATGGAAATTTACGGTAAACTATAGAAGATTTGAAATGACAATGTCATGTAGAGACTTCTGACCTGATAGTAAGCCAACTTACCTGTAGGTGAGATAAACAATTAGAAGTGGTTTTTAACTATTTGATTATATATATATATATATTTGTGTATATGTATATATATATATATTTGTGTGTGTGTATGTATATATATATATATGTGTGTGTGTGTGTGTGTGTATATATATATATATTTGTGTGTGTGTGTGTGTGTATATATATATATTTGTGTGTGTGTATGTATATATATATGTGTGTGTGTGTGTGTATATATATATATATTTGTGTGTGTGTGTGTGTATATATATATTTGTGTGTGTGTATGTATATATATATATATATATTTGTGTGTGTGTGTGTGTATGTATATATATATATTTGTGTGTGTGTGTATGTACATATATATATTTGTGTGTGTGTGTATGTATATATATATATGTGTGTGTGTATATATATTTGTGTGTGTGTGTCTATGTGTGTATCTATATGTATATATATATATATATATTTGTGTGTATGTATATATATATATATATATTTGTGTGTGTGTGTGTGTATGTATATATATATGTAGCTAGATATATAGATATATATGTACATATACATACACAACAATGATGATGCTGTTTCGAATCTAATGTATTTTACTTTCTGAAATGTAATTATTTTTGATATGTATGCTTGTAGAAATAGAAACATTTTTTCTTGTGTAAATAATTTGATGGAATATGTCAACATAATATTTATATTAAATTTGAATGATTGCTAATTTCTTGCATTTCTGTTTTGTTTCAGTTTCTTCTATGATGTCTTCTCGATGGGTCCGTCAAATACATTCGTTCAGCAAAAAATTGATTTCATGTATCTGACAAATAGTTAACTCTACTCATATATGTATATCTATATATATATATGTATGTAGACATATATATGTAACTAATGCTAACAAAGTCGGAAAACTTTCACAAGAGCTATATTATAAACTTTGCAGAACTTTCCCATGTGGAGTAGACTATACTTGCAAACAATGATAAGTATGCATGGAAGAAAAGGTAGCATCCGTAAGCGGCTATTTGTCGGTGCTACATTTATTGTAATTTGCATCTATTTGTCCTACCAAACTTTCTCATGTGTTGGAGGCCCTAAAGTCTACATGGTTCCAAGCGACCCAATACGTTACATTTACGATGAAAAGAATCGAGCTATCCCATATAACAAAGATATGCCTCTTATTTTTATTGGTGGAATGCCTCGAAGTGGTACAACACTAATGCGTGCAATGTTAGATGCTCATCCTCTAGTACGATGCGGAGAGGAGACACGAGTCATTCCCCGTATTCTTGCCATGAGATTTCAATGGGAAAAATCAGCTGTTGAGAAAAAGAGACTCATGGAAGCAGGTATGACATCTGATGTCGTTGATTCAGCCATATCTGCTTTCATTTTAGAAGTTATTGCAAAACATGGAGAAGCTGCACCTCGCTTGTGTAACAAGGATCCTTTCACGTTAAAATCAGGTCTTTATCTTAAGCAGTTGTTTCCAAATGCACGTTTTCTGCTGTTAATACGTGATGGCAGAGCTGTTGTACACTCTATAATTACACGCAAAGTCACAATTACCGGTTTTGATTTGACCAGCTACAGTAAATGTTTAAAGAAATGGAACCAAGCTATGGAAGCAATGTACTCGCAATGTATTCAAGCTGGTTCCAGTAGATGTATGCCAGTCTATTATGAGAAATTAGTTTTACAACCAGAAATATGGATGCGTAAAATTCTTGAATTTCTTGACTTAGAATGGGACAGCAAAGTTTTACACCATGAAGAATATATTGGAAAGCCTGGTGGTATATCTATTTCAAAGTAAGTACAAACATAATTGTATCACTTTATGTTAAACGCCCTTTTTATTTTATACTTTTGTATATAGTATAGTTCTGAATATCAACAAAGTAAAAGGTAGCAAGCTGCCAGGCAAAATTCTTTGTGGCATTTCATTCATCTTTACATTCCGAGTTCAAATTTTGCTGAGGTTGACTTTGCCTATCATCCTTTTGGAGTTGATAAAATAAGTACCAGTCGATCACTAGGTTCAATGTAAGTTGTGGGCTTTATCACTTGTTTATAATGTACACCACTCATTAATTTCAAACCAGCAGTTATGTTTTGGCTTTTGACATTTAGATGCTAAATAAAATAAGAGGCATACTTTGATCTACCCCATGACTCCAACTATTTATTTATTCATAACCCGTGGAGGTTATGGCTACTGTGGAAATAATAATAATAATAATAATCTAATAATGATAATAATAATAATAAATTTGATATGTAGATACCGACGGTATCAGGGCATGTATAAGCCTTGAAAAAATTACAAAATATCAACTTACCCCCTCCCCTGAAATTGCTGGCCTTGTGCCAAAATTTAAGACCAATATTAACAAATAGACTTTTTTTTATTGCATGCATTTATGAGGAATAGTATTGTTGGATATGTTTTTCTACATCAATAGGATCTCAATGGCCAACTCAATGATTCATTACAATTCTGAAAATGGAAATTCTAACAAATGATGTAATAATTCATATACATAGAAAATAAGACTATAAGACTATTAACAACCCATAACCATCTGTAGCCTTAATTTATATGATTGCTTTTAACAATTAGTTCATGTGTAATTATTTAGAAAGCAGTATTTCTATTTTTATGATCAATGAAAAACAACTTTGCAATGTTATTTTACTGTGAACTTTAAACAACTTGACTGTTTGGATCATCATTATTAGATTATTATTATTATTATTATTATTATTATTTCCACAGTAGCCATAACCTCCACGGGTTATGAATAAATAAATAGTTGGAGTCATGGGGTAGATCAAAGTATGCCTCTTATTTTATTTAGCATCTAAATGTCAAAAGCCAAAACATAACCGCTGATTTGAAATTAATGAGTGGTATACATTATAAACAAGTGATAAAGCCCACATAGTTGTTTCAATCCCTATTGAAACCATTTTACTGCATTTACACTGCTGGTACCCACAAGAAAGGCATGAACAGATATAAGAAATCAATATTTATATATAGCTGGGAACACAGAATTGGCTGAAATAGCAGAAGTAGAATACCTGATCAAATGCCATGCTGCTATGCAGTTGATAGTAAGATGATTATTCTTGATTTTGTAAATAATATTCTTTATCAATATATCTATATTTAAAAGGACTTTAAGGCTGAATTCCCTTCTTTTGCGCTTGTAGGATGTAGGCATTAATAATTAATCTAGACACTATTGATAAATTCTTTTAACCATTCAGCATTTAAACCAGCCATATCAGACCAAAATAGTCTGCCTATTTCATGTTCAAACCAGCCAGATCTGGTCTCTCATACCAGTGTGATTCTGCCAGCTTATCTATTATATAAAATCCATTCTGTCTGTCTGTGTGTGTGTCTTCTAGGATCCCGGGCATCCTCCATCCGATTGCGCTCACATTTGATATGTAGATACCGATGGTATCAGGGCGTGTATAAGCCTTGAAAAAATTACAAAAATCAATTTCAGGTGAGAATGCGATCGATAAAGCTGTGGGAATGTGCATTTGTACACGCAAGTACATCAGCTGTGCAAAAGATTGACATCGTCCTTGCGAACCATCAGTCGAAATGCATAGAACTCTATTTGTGAGATTTCTTTGAATGGTTGGACAGGCAGCAGAGTCACTGGATCACACCTGGGTTTATCAATGCTGTAACCATCATCGCCAAAAGGAAAAACATTTCCTGCCATTCAAGGATGATATCACACTTTGTCACTCCCCATTGGAGGGGACATGGGGGGGGGGCGTTTTGCTCGTAGTACATATTTGCATAGAAAGATTACTTTTCTATCTACAGCATTACTATTGGTTTCAGAACATGACTACTTTAGCTATTAAATACATTGTCTCTATGAAGAAATGTGTGCAGCTTTTCCTACTGTTAATTTAATTTAATTAGTTTAAGTGTACATGGTAATAATGGAATTGTCCTGATAAATGAACTATTTATTAACTTCTTCGTAACCCAAGACTCAAGAAAAATTGTCAAATATACATTTTATAGATGTTAAGGATGTTCAATTAATTGTAGATGAAGGAAACTCTTAGAAACTTAGTGCTACTATTGTTACTTACTTACCTAAACCTTTCACTCTCTATGGAGCATAGGCCTAAGATGACTTTTCTCTGCTGTTCTTGATGCTAGGCTGCCTCTGTAACTTTGCTTTCTTCTAGATAGAGGTGTTGGCCCAATACAAACCCATTTTTACATCTGGGAAGTGATTGACCATATTAGTTTGGCCGCTATTCTTTGACAAGTCCAGCATCGGAGGCCTTACCAGGAGCTTGATTCTGCCGTAATAGCTCTCAGTGTCATTAAGACACATAAGCACCATGCCATAACAAGGATTGCACATTGTAGTGGAGTACTATAGTTAGGAAGCATCTTATTGTCTAGCATCATTGATTCTTTTTGCCCTCACTTGCTTCATCATGGTGAAACAATGTTATTGTCTGTATTGTACATTATATATATATATTTTTTTTTTTTTTGTAAACATATTATTTATCACTTCAATTTTTTTTTTTTCTGTATTGTTTTAGAACTGAGCGCTCAACAGACCAAGTAATTCAACCTGTAAATCTAGAAGCTTTGTCAAAATGGGTTGGTAAGATGCCGAAGGATGTTGTTGAAGGCATGTCTGAAATTGCTCCAATGCTCGCTGTTCTTGGATATGATCCAAAAGCAAACCCACCTAATTATGGAAAGCCTGATGCAATGGTGGCAGAAAATACTCAGAATATACAGAAGAACAGAGAATTCTGGAAGAAAAAAGTCGACATAATCATTAAAGATACCCCAGCAAAAGGTTCTATCTCCAATCGAACACAAAGTTTTCACAAATCTCTTAGCAGAACAGATAAGCATTGGAGGAACACATCAAGTCACATGACATGATCTAGTATTAACAAAGTAGATCAAAATTCCACCATTACTAAAGCAGTTTATAATTCAGTAACCAATGGAGATATTTGTTAAATGTTCCAGCATCATTGTATCTCATCAAGAAATCTGCTGCCATGTAAACCAGGGCAATTTTAGTTTGAATTTAATCTGTGACAGAAAGAATTACATTATAAATATTTGCTGACAGTATGTTTATGTCCAAAGAAACTGAAATGGTACAAATACACCCCCTCCCCAACAAACAAACAAAAAAATTAATCATGTACTTACTAAAAGAAGATTATTTTGAAAGAACTTAACCTTTTCTCTCTATTAGTTTGCAACATCCACAAAAACATATTTAGATTTATTTTTTCACATACCTCATCAAAATATTTTCATTTCCACATCAACTGTTCTTTCCAAGAAAATATTATTTCCATCTTTATTTCTCATAATTATTCATTTTTGTTGGATTTCTTTTCAACTCTCATTCCAAAACGCATCAGCCTGACAATGTTAAGATATGAACATCAATTATGAAGAGATTAAAACAGAGACAAGAATGAAAATTGGATTTTGTTTTAAGTATATTTTTACTTGGCAACTCCAAGAAAGTTATCATGAAAAAAATTTA